>NC_053119.1:23311882-23911882 GCF_010015445.1 Perca fluviatilis
ATCAACTCGAGCTCTAGCAGTGCTAACAATACTCCTGCACTAGAAACATTCTTCTAGTGCAGAAATTGTTTACATGAAGTGCATCTGAGACCCCAAACCCTGAATATACCAGACATAACCTTCTTTGGTTTCTCATTTAAAGTAAGTGAAAAATGCATTTTTTAATCTCAGTATGCAGGGATAGATCCATGCCATGTTGGAAAAACATTTGCACCACAGCTCTGGTTTGTGGCTGGCTATTGTACAGGGAGTGGTATTTCACTTATGAAGTGATTCCGTTTCAGCTGTCCCCTCAACCATCCCCCCTCTGCACGCACTCACTTACTCCCATTCAACCACACACACACACACACACACACACACACACACACACACACACACACACACACACACACACCAACCTTTTAAAAACAGTTCTTAATAAACATGTACAAATCAGTTCCAACAAGTGCTCCAGCAAAAAAGACCCAGACCCACAGCACTCAAAAACAGGTTATTTTAGAAATGACATGATATGCCAAGTTGCACATCTGTAGTCAGATCCTGCCAAGCTGCCATGTGAAATACGATCTAACCCTGGTATGCTTGATTCCAATGAATGACATCCTTACGCTTCTATCTGTTGAATAATGCATTTCACTTAAGTCTTCATAGAGGGGGGCTCTCTGGCTGGTTGGGGAGGAACAAATCTTGAAAGGATTATTGTATTTACTTTCTTTGGCGAGGCTCTGAATTGGTATGGGAGGTAGTTGTGGCTTTTGTGGTCACGTGTTTATCGTTTATGCTTTGTATTTATCCTTAATTAATGCTGCGCTGATGAGTGCTGTCACAGACACCAGCGAACAACGGTCGGATCTCACGCAATGTGCGGATGATTTCCTCCCCACATTCAAGGCCTTGGAGAGGAGCAAAACGCTTCCTCCGGCTTGTCTCTTTGAGCCGGAGCAGGAAGACAGATGCTCTAGAAAAACACACACTAAACCAAAGACTGTCAATCTGTGTTCCCGCTACTCCTTAAGTGCACGTCCTTTTTGGAAGCCCTGTTCTTGTTTTCAGGCATGCATTTCGGAGCAAAAGGAAGATCAAAGGCGTGTTTTTCGGCATCACAATAGTTACACACGTTTTCCCCAGATGGAGGCTCGTGATCCAGATGCAGATCAGTTACAGGGGTCACTGCAAGGTCTCTCTGACCCCCCCTCAGTGGTGCTACTCCTTCAAACCAATCTCTGTCATAGGATTATTGTTTTCAAATGATCTGCTCACTGACAAATGACGTGTGACCAATTTTATAATAATGCAACTTGTCTTCCCTGAGAAATGGGATTTCATACAATTGGAAGTTGAATGAACATCCTGACTGACACTGATATTGATTAATATTTAATTTTATACATTGACACTTGCATTTGATAACACCCTTCTCCCTTATCTATAATAGCCTACTTTGTGGCGCAATATAACATGTGAAAATACAATTTTAAAGGAGCGATTGAATATTCTAAATTTAAGGTTGACTTAAAAGCTTTCTCAACCATATCTCACTGCCTTCTGTCAATTTCGGTATTTCACCACAGAAATGTGTTGTCAAGGTTATGAATTAACCTATATCAGGAGTCTGCAACCCTTTTGATAGGAAGTGCCATTTAAAATGTTCTTGTTAATAAGTGTGCCATGTCAGCATTAGGCCTGCCATCATCTACCGAGCCTGCTCAGGCAGTGTTATTTTGTTTACTTTGTGCCGCATTCTGTTAAGAAGGCAACAAGTAGCCAGTCAGAGGCAGAGTAGGGCGGGTCTTCGTGGAATGTTGAAAGTTGTGTTGAAAGTGTTAGCAGTTACAGTATTTACTCATCCATCAGCAACATTTTATTTGAAGTTGCATTGTTGACCACCTGATCAATATAGGTTTTACCTTTTAGCACTGTTTTTGGTCTCCACCTTAAAAAAAGGGGAAAATCAGGATCTTTAGTTGCTAATTGCTCCACTATGTTCACCAGTTAGCTGCTAACTTTGTCTATCTGCCATTTGGGGTGGGAAAGGTAATGAACACAACTGCCTGCTGCATTTGGAAATGGCAAACCGGTCTCACTCCAGGTCGGGAAATAGTTACGTTATTTTGATTTATCGATACGTTTACAGGTCATCACGAACTGCCATGAGACCGGGCTGGAAATGGCGCTGATGAAGACTGTGAGAGTGAACTAATACCGTAAAGTTTCCAGTCATAAAACCGTAAAAATTAACTAAATGACATTAAAACTCTTCATAGAGCTGAGGTGAACTACAATAATTCTCAAACGGATAGTTATTTGTGGGCTGTGTCACTTTCACATTACAATCGATGTTAGCAAGAGACAGCATGAAACAGACTCACTCCTTGCACATGCAACATTAAAAAGTTTATTGGCATGGACTACTTATAAGAAACAACATGCATTGTAAACACTCAGACTATTTAAATGTCTACAGTTATCTATATAAAGCATTGTACTGCGTACAGTCCTGTGTAATGCACATTTGATTTCCAGTCTTTGTTTCCTCTAGGATTTTCCAGAATAAGAGCTCTCATATAGTTTACAATAAAGACATTAAAGACCCGTGTGGCTTGCTAACTCAAGCATGGGGGGCTGTTTTCTGGAGATGTTGACTCACCCTAAATGTAGGCTACTCTTCTCTATTTTGGTTGACGCGCTTAACATGTCACGGCTGCTCTCCCCTATAGAGGAAAACATGGCTACGCTTCATTTTTGCCTTGGGTCAGGATATCCCAGAGGGAAAAAGTGGATGGCGTTCTCAACCTGCGGTATCAGCCGGGCCATCTCGACATGTATAATCTGTAATGCACAGCTGCCTTTTACTACGTACTACTGTTCTACCACTGAGGCCTGACGGTGCCAAGGCCTGTTGTGGTTTGGGCGGTGCAGGGCTCAGAAGTTTGTTTTTGTCTTGAAGGCTCCAAAATCGGATCTCACCACCTGAGCGCCTGGCTTTCATGATTGAGAGTTGAGGAAAGAGGTTGGATCACTTCACTTTGGATTACAGTGATCTTTGTTTCACATGTATTGTGTCACAGGAAGATATGAATTTTGAACACAATCTCAAAATCAACTCTGCTGTAATTTATTATTATCTAATCTGATCAAATGCACACAGTTCACTGTATAGTCAAAGCCAATACCGGGCAATCGTATACCTCAAACATTTTTTGAAAGAAGCAAAAAAAGCAAGCAGATGTTAAAGCCATAACATTTAAAAACCATATGAGAGAACACACACAAAGTAAAAATATCATTCAAATACAGTAAGCACTCCAAACTGGCAACAAAAGCACAATATCCAAACTAAGCTATATAATATGTCATTTATTTCTAATCCGTTTAGACATCTGAGCATCTAACACTGTATATTTGGGGATTTATTTGCTCAATTGAAGTCTACTTTAAGACAGTATTGGAACTTTGCTGGGGCCATGCTGACAGACTGATCCTTTATTGACACGTAGTGAGAGACTGAGCCTGGAAACCAATCAGGTCTACTGAGACCAGGCCAAAGCAAACCAGGCCAAAGTAGACCTAGGCTTGATCCAATCTAAGATGAAAAAACAAACAAACAGTAGTTCAAATTGTTGGCCCAAATGCTCAGCTTCAAAGACTAAAGGGTAATTAAAAATGAACTTTCTTCCCTGTGCAAACAAAACCCCAACCCTGATTCATCTACATGTTTATGCGGCATACTTTATTTAAGAAAACTATCATAATCATAGTATCCAATGAAGGCATATAGCTGCAGCATGTTGACGAGACAATAAACCAGTTTTTATTTGCACAAGGAGGAAAGTGCATCTTTCATCACTTCTTCCACAGTGCCCAAGGCTGCTTCCTTCTCCGTGGTGCGGCCAGCACCCATCCAGCCACACAGGAAGCATCTTCCACTGCTCCCCCTCTCCCTCCTCTCCTCCTCCTTTCCCTCCCTTCTCTCTCGGTCTTCTCCTCACTCGCCCATGGTGGAAACTATTAACAGGGCAGGGTTCCATGGAGCAGTGTGGCGAGGTTATCGTTCACACAGCTTTCCCTCTTCCTTTCCTTCTGTCTGTCTGTCTCTCTCTCTCTCTCTTTCTCTCTCTCTCAGTACAGCAATCCTCCACACACAGCCCAATATAGCGGGAGAGACTCGCTGCCCTCTGTTTTTAAACCTCCACAGCCGCAGGCTAACGATTTTTCCTGATATGCGCGTGGTGAAAATGCGTAAGACTTGACCTTTTTTTCATGGGCCTCTGTGTGTCACAAGCAGGGGTAACATGGGAAGGAAAATGTGATGGCCGGCCGACTGCAAAACAGTTTTGTGAAGTGTAAACAGAAGAGTAACATAAAGATGTGAATAGGCAGTTCAGAGTTGCTTTTTCTATCTGAGAGTGAGTAGAGATTAATATTAATATGTACATTTTCAACCACCAGTTTTCTATGCTGGGGTGATGTAGAAAATAAAAAATAAATAAATCCAAGTCATGGTCATGGTACCTGCCTCTGCTTCTCCTACTCTAGACGTTCAGGTTGGTTTTGGGGACCAGAAAACCCACATATCAATAAGGCAGGGCAGAGCAGCAAATTGCATTTCATCTCTCTCTCTATCACGATAGCAACTGAAAAAACACCACAGGGTACACATGGATCAGTATTTCCCAAAATGTTGCACTTTTCCTTCAATGGATTGAGTGTGTGCATTATTTACATGCAAAAAGATGAGGCTGTATTCATCTGTGTACATTTCCATCCCTCCCATACGACTTGAAATTCAGTCTCCCTGATTGTAATGTACCTGCTTTCATTCTGTGTACTGTAGTGCAGTCTGTCCTCTCACTTCTAATCTCTCAGCCTCATCATCCTCCTTTCCTCCTCCTCCCAGGCTGCTGAAAAGCTGTCATTGATGAGAACACTGTGAGGGGGTGAGAGGTGGTCGGGCCCCATGGGCTCGTGTAGCAGCTCCACTGAAAGACTCCCATTTAAACACACACACCTGTTAACAAACAGCAACAATGGGCTGCATGGCTGCCAGCTCAGTGAGTTCCATACCCTGACCCCACTCCCACCCCACGGCCCCCTGGCAGACATTAAAGAGCCTCTATTTACCCATACTGGCACACAGCTCACAGGCCTTACAGAGGCTGGCCTGCCCATGGTGTCCTCAATCCACCATTGTCCAGTGATGGAGAACTAGAACTAGGCGAATGGATGGCATAGAATTCAGAGGTAAAATGGAGTGCTGGATGGGGTTTTTGTTTTAGATCTGTAAGAAATTTTGCAGAAGCTGTAAAAAATAAATAAATTGTGTTTTACTTTTACTGCTCTGTTGTGGATAGTGTCTAAACTGTGTCATATCTGTGTTGAATATACTGACGTTTTGTTAAGTGTACATTGGATTTTAAATAGAATAAGAAAATAAACCATGCGTAACTAGCTTGTGGCTGCCAAAGATGATCATGGAAATGTCACCTGTTAATCCTTCTTCAGTAGCATTCACCAAGTGTTGGCTTGTCCAATAAGGACCGGGAGCTAAGAAATGAGACTCAGGACATCCAGGAGTAGTGTGGCATTCACTGGTGCTGTTACAGTAGTGGATGCAATACGACCCTTAGTGTAACAGCTCAGAAAACTCAGACGGGCGGAATCATACAGACAGGTGTCTGTATGCTGGAAAGCAAAACCCACAAGACTATCTGGCAGAGTGAGAATGGATCTGGGCCGATATATACTGTATAGTGAGTGGCTGATGAGGAAACCTGCAGGGCAGGTGGGAGTGGCTGGATCTGAAAGGACATGAGAGTTAATGATATGGGAGGTAAACACGGAGAATCAGGCTGGACTTGTGACACTTTAATGCACATAGTGCGAGGGTGTTTTGTTATATTCCTTTTGTGCTATTTAATTTTGCCAAAATAGGTCATTTGTCTTTGTCTTTGAAACAAATTCATAAGGATGTCTCTACTCTTAGGATGACATCTTTCCAAAATGCATCTGACCATTCAAAATTGGTTAAAATGACTGATTGTGGTTAGGGAATAATAATGGTCATGGTTTAAATAACACCTGTTGGTAAGAGACAGGAAGCAAACAGCAGTCTCCCATGTCTAAGTCATAGGCTATGTTGACTCAACCATCCACCCTGACTACCTCCACAAGATGTTTTGCGGTTTTATACCAATGTCACATAATACATCTGCCTTTGCAGACAACAGTCATATTTCACACGACCACAACAGATACAGTAAACAGTTCATTTTAAGCATTTAAACACATGACCAATGTTTTTCTGGTGTGTGCCGTCACACTATTTTAATCACAACATGTTGAAAGTCTTACTCTTAACATCATTTATAATTCTGCTAGTATGAGCTGTATGTGCTAATGAGCTCTTTTTGGAGGTTAGGGCCTTAATGTGTGGACATATTATTTACATGTTGTTTAAATTAAAAGATTTTTATGGGCATAAATAGATGATCTTTCATTTTATACGAAAATAAGCAAAAAATACAAGATATACAAACAAAAATGTTTTTTTGTCCCCATTTTCTATCCCTTTGAAAAAAAATGTGGACCCTTATACCCGTTTCCAGCGGGACAAATGACTCTACAGTAGGCATGGGTATTAATTGGCTCCAGATCTGATTGGCAGTGATGGAAACAGAACACAAGTGGACACGCTAATTCTCGCCCTTTTTACGGGCATGTTGGCATCTAATTCCGTCCCTCTCCGCCCAAGCAGTGCTCGAACATCCAATTACTTTAGAGTTTAAAAGAGACTCTGAATAAGTAACAGTTATAAAAAAGATGTAACCACCGTAACATTATCACTGGCCTCCATGCTGCTTTCTACTGTCTACTCACCCAATTTTGTAAGAGTAGCATATCTTTTTTGGAGAATAGCAGAGCCAGTATGTAGTGTGTGCCATTGTCTGGGGAGTGTGTTGTGGAGCGAGTGAGAGAGTGACAGTGAATGCAGGGTGATCGGTCTGAGCGAGGATAGTTATCGTCTAGGAAAGGAGAAAAGGAAACGGCTACTTTTAGTGGGTTTACCTGTGTTTAAAAAACCCTGCATATAAACACTAATTTTAATGGAAAAGCAATATTAGATTTAACTTGGGGCCCATTGGGGGTTGGGAACCACTGCTTTAGTCTATAACAATCAACAACATGCCTGTTTTGTTCCATTTTACGATGAAATAAAACAGATAAAAGCTTGATAATTGACTTGAACAATTAACACATTTCCAGAATAGTGATAATTAAATCAGGTGATCCCATCCATTCAAACTCAACTGACCTTTCTAATAAGTTGTGTAATATGTTTTAGAGGATAAAGAAATATGTCACTGTTGAGACCAAAAGTTTTAGCAGTGTGAACATCTTTTTAGCAGTGTGAACATCTTTAGACGTAAAGCCAGCAGGGACCAGCCACCGCTGATGGCCACCATTCTTCAGATGGGGCCGCTCTCCAGTTCAGCTGTGACCACTCCTTTTGTGTTCGCTGAGGGGGGCCAGCCATTCAACCCTACGGGACGGATAAAAGCCTCGCTGGCCTGCTCCCCCTCCACTCCCCACCATTGCTCCATCCTCCCATAAAATTCCCCACTTTAATTGCGTTCCCTGGAAGCCAGTAGGAGAAGAGGAGGAAGAACTTAGAGGGAGGAGGGAAAAGAAAGAACTCTATAGTGGGGAGCCTGTATTCATCCCTGGCCTATGCATTGCAAACAACAAACTGTGAACCACAGTCTTGGAAGAAAGAGGCACAACGGTCAAAAGCAGTGGAGGACTGGCCCACCAGTCTCCAATTCAGCAGGCCCTGGCTTCTTTAATAACTGATCGAGTTCACAATTAAATCCTGCTCGCTGGTAATACAAGTCTCCTTAGAGGCTCAATTGCCATTGGTGGGAGACAGGGCCACTGTTGTGTCCCGGGGATTAAAGCAGGCAGGGGGAATCAAAAGCCATTTTACAATACAGTAATCAGCATGTTTTCCCTCTGAAAGGCCCTCTGCTCCCCCATTTAGAAAACACAGAGCATTACCTCCTTTCTGCTCTCTACAAAACCCATTCAGCCACCTGCTTTATTATATGGATTAATCCTATGTGTTGTTGGGAGCCCTGGGGCTCTGTGAAGCAGGGGGGCGGAGGTGAAGAAGTGTCCACTCCAGACAGGTTGGTGAGGCAGTGAAACCCATGACCTGGCCAAGGACACATTCCCTAGTTGTCGCGCTTTCACCCAACCTGCAGTGCAGATGAACTTCAGCATGGAAAGTTGGGGACTGTCTCTCAATTGGATGCAAGAAGTAAAAATATATATACTGAATGCCACTGTGACGATGAACAATCCAGGAATTCAGGATCCACGCTCATAGTGAAATTTAACCATTCAGTCGATGGCAACTTCAGACAACAGAGCCTTCAGTTATCAGGCTCCTCTCCTATGGAACCAGCTCCCGATCTGGGTTCGGGGGGCAGAAACTGTCACCTCATTCAAGAATGAACTTAAAACTCTCCTATTTGATAAAGCTTATAGTTAGGGAGTGAGGAGTTGCAGTGTTCACCTAACTGGCCCAACTGCTTCTCTTCATAATTGTTAGATTAATAATACATAACAAAGTAGAGGGAGGCAGGCCAGCCAAGCCAGATCCGGCAGGGGGAGAGTTCTAAGCCCGAAAAAGCTACCTCTCCTTATGACCTGTCTCTCGTACTGTTACTGTTACGCTGTTATAGTCCTAGACTGCCGGGGGACTTCCTTCCTTTGACACACTGAGCGCTCTCTCCTCTCCCTTTCTATTACTGTTTCTATTACTGTTACTATTACTATTACTATTTGTGTGCAGCCCGTCCCAGAAATGCTTGTTACTAATCCTAGCTTCTGGGGAGTTTACTCCCCGGAGTCCTTATGCTTTTTTTTCTCCCAGCGTATTTCCTTGGAGAACGTTGGCACCAAGACCCTGGTTGCAGCTGTCGCCGTGGTCCTGCTGCACTCCCTGCTGAGCTCAGCGATGCCCTGCAATGTCATGCTGCGTCCTGCTGAACCCTGCAGCTTCCCGCTACATCCAGTCACTGTTCCATTATTAATGTGACTACTATCGCCACTGTTCATCACACCCCCCAACCGGTCGTCGACACCGCCTACCAAGAGCCTGGGTCTGTCCGAGGTTTCTTCCCAAGAGGGAGTTTTTCCTCGCCACTGTCGCACTGCTTGCTCTTGAGGGAATTACTGGAATTGTTGGAATTGTTGGGGCTTTGTAAATTATAGAGTGTGGTCTAGACCTACTCTATCTGTAAAGTGTCTCGAGATAACTTATGTTATGATTTGATACTATAAATAAAATTGAATTGAATTGAATTGAACTAATGCAACTAAAATATCAATAAACAATTACAACAAAAATTAACAACACAAACAACAAGAACAAAAAAACAATACCCATAACCAAATTGTTTTCAGTAAAGGTTGATTGCAACAAAACGAACAAAAAAATACTTTCATTGATTAAATCATCACATTTACACGACAGAAAATTCTAAATTTCCCTAATAATTCATGTGCAGATGGAAAATACTCTGCATACAAGGTGCTGCCATTGCCTTGGATTGTGCTGCATGAGTACTTCAGAAAGTTATTATTGGTGATGTTAGTTTGCTGTTGATAGCTACTTTGGCAAGATGCTCAGAGGCAGAACACCAGTTGTGTGTGTTGATATTATTAATACAGAAAGTAAATGCTGTAGGTCACTAGTGATTATCTATGCAAGTATTGACTGATAAGACATGGGTGTCAGTAAGTGTAAACCACTGTTATGCTGCATTTTGATTGAGTGCCAGTCTTCTTTACTTTGTTGGTTCATTTAATGGTGTGTATTGTAAAACACTGGTTAAAAGGTAGAACTCTTTGTTATGATTGAATGATGAAACAACCAAACAACCAAAGGTATTTTTTGTTAAATACCTATGGTACCAGGTATCACGCTGTGGCAAAAGAATAAGTCTAGACAAAATCCAAATTTGGATTTCAAAATTAACACTGCTGTTGAATGACAAATTATGATACAATTTGATACAATTCAAATTAAATGTATTTTAAAGCCTTACTCAGGACAATTGTTATGCTGTAATATGAAATTCATTATCAGGCATTGCGTGATTTGAGACCAAAGATTTAAGATCAAATAATCATTTTTATGGTCAAAAATGTTGACTGATGTACAAGATCCATGCAGACTAAAACAAGAAACATCTGGAGAAGGGAAGTAGACCGATGTGTTGCAGCAGTGAAACAACAATCCCATTTTTTCTTAATAATGCTATCAAAGGATCTATTATATGGCCTATTTTTCCATTGTGTCTGGGCATAATGTATTGTGAAAGGCGAGATCCATGTATTACAATAGGGAAAGGAAGTATTTGATGTCGCTCTCCTTCAGCTTCCTGATCACAACCACAAACATCTGATTCAGTTTATCCAGCGTCATCCACAGCCATCCACTTCATTGATCACCACAAGAAAAAAAACCCTGCTGCATGTCAAGGACTGTACATTCTTGACTGCAATGCAAATCAAGAAACACAAGCGTTGATTGTTAGAGATGGGGTGTTTGCAAGTGCACACCAAGGATGGAAAACTATTTAAGTGACAAACAAGCTAACATCTGTCAGCTGAAACACTGCTGTTCTCAGTCACTAATGTAATGTTACAGCACTGAACTTTTGTTAGCATAATGGCTCTTAACTTAATAGTCCACATCTGCAAAGTACTGGACAGCTTCCATGTACAGTATGAATGGATGTGCAGACACTTTTAAGATAAATTTAGAGTAACTTGACAAGTATTTTGCTTTAAGCTGCTCTGTTTTGGTGAGGAAAGGTTTTACATTTTTATTGGTTTAAAGGTCCAATCAGAGATTGAGAAGAGTGGTAGCCTGGGAAAACCCTGACGAATTTCTGGCAAATTTGAGATTTGCTCTGCAAGTCAGTCTGGCCAAGAGCCCATTCAAGCCCATTTCCAATTTTTCCAAATCGAGGCACCAATCACAACCGCTTAGGCGGGCTTTACACGATGACGATAGCGCAGCGACGGCGAGCAGCTTTTTGTTTACATTCAACATGACGGCCACCGAAGCTGTAGCTGCTACGTCGTTGGTCTGATTGGTCGAAGGACTATCCAATTCCGCCCAGAGGCATTTGAGCGGCGTCCGTTGGTGCCCACTCTCGGTTACAACTGAGAAGGGTCTGGTGTCAACCAGGCTGCACAACAAAAAACACAAAGATTCAACACAAGGTTGGAATCTGCATCATTTCAACCCTATTGCCACACAAGGAAGTCAATATTGGATTATACAATAACAATGTTTTATTCTCACTTTCTACAATATCTGCTTGTGGCAACTACGATATGGTTAAGCACTGCTACTTCTGCTACTTGGGCCACGGGGCTTCTCTCAGGTGCTGCGAGCAAATCACTCCGTCCAAGTAGCAGAAGTAGCAGTGTTTCGCCTTCTGAGAATTAGTTCCCAGCATGTACAGTATATGGTTAGAATATGGCTGTGTCTCATGTGACCTTGATATTTGTACACACTGTGACTATACAAATCACAACATGTAAATAGGAAAATGTTGGCGTCATTTTCTCACTTATTGGGAGCAGTAGGCTAGATGGAGCCGGTTACCTCCAGCATCTGTGCTAAGCTAGGCTAGCGGTGGGTGCGTCAGACAGAGATACGATACGCACAGAGATGAGAAGGGTATGTATGGACTTATCTAACTCTGGGGGATACGGTGAATAAGCTAAAGTCCCAATAATTTGGCGTGTTCCTTTAAGGTTAGGGAAAGGATATAACCTATGGTTAAGGTTGAGTAACTAAAACACTTAGTTAGGAAAGGGACACGCTGCACCCTAACACACACATCGATGACCACTATAACTCGCCACAACTATTGTGCTAATTCACACAATGTTACATTTAACTAGCTTTTCTCACATAATGCATCAAGGAAGAATCTTGTGCAATTGCTTCTGGGCTACATCTATTTGGTCATAGTGTGTTAAAGCACTGACCAAGGCATTGAAGGAGTGAAGCTGTATGCACTCATACTAATTCTCATATACAGTATATACTAATGCTTTATGCACTAATCTGCACCATTGGAGGCCATTATCAGTGAGTTGAAACATTAAAGGCATGGAGATGACATCAGTCTCACACACCCACCACATCTCTGTATGTTATCTTCTGCATCTTAAAACATCACTTTGCAGAAAAGAGAATGTAGCATGGTAAAGTACAAATCCATCTGACGCGTGGGCAGAATGACCTAAGACAAATGTTTAATAAATTTAAAGACGCTCCCGCACATTCCTGACCAGGCCCCCCCATGCTTTCTGTGCAAGCCCATTCCTGACCAGGCCCCCCATGCTTTCTGTGGAAGTCTGTTGCAAGAACCTTAGTCATGGCATCTGTGTTTAAATCAAAAATGAAAAATTCCAAGGAATAAAATGAGAGGTCGTCTTGAAGTGCTTTTAGGCAATGGGGAAGATGACATAAGATGGTACAGTGTCTCCAGGCCTGTTCTGTGTGTGGCACAACATGACAAAGAAGAGGATTGGAGAGAGATGGTCACAGGGGAGAGGGAAAGGGAGGGGAAAATGGGAAGGATGAAGGGAATAAGGAGGAGAAGAAGAAGAGAAAGATCTCCAGTGAGTTTGGCAGCTTTCCACAGAAACCATTAAACATGAAACGTGATGTGCATGGTTGTGTGTGTGTGTGTGTGTGTGTGTGTGTGTGTGTGTGTGTGTGTGTGTGAGCGCATGCAGGTGTATTTGTATCTGTTTGTGTGCTCTGCTCTTCTCTCTCCAAGGTAACCACTCAGTACGCCTGGCTAGAGGTACAACGCACTAAAAAGTGGCAGCTAAGTCTCATAAGTCTTTTTTCCTTGGGGCGAGTTTGCTCAGTACTGTATACCTGAAGATGTCCCCACTGATGTTCATATCAGCTTTTAACAGTGACACAACAGACTTGTCCACCAAATATATTTTTTTATATAGATAAAAGTTGATGAAATCCTATTATGATGTAGAAAGAATATGTACAGAAGGTGCCAACAACTTGCACTCTGCTATTTCTGAAACTAGGCATTATGTCAGGAGTAATACCTGTGAAGATATATCTAGCTGCAGTGAAGATTAGAAAACTGAGACTCGTTACTATTAAAGTGTCAACATTGGTGTTTTTCTCATATTTTAGTGCATTTTGGCCTTTGGTCTTGAAAAGATTTTATTCCCAGTATTATTGTAGATCCACAATACTATATTTTTCGGGATAGTATTTCTCAGCTCGAAAACATACAAACATATTCACTTAATTAGAAATCTGTTTAAGTAGTTGCCGGTTGTGTGTTGCTGTTTAAGTGTTGACATGTCATGAATGCTGATACTGCCAAAGCACTGGTGAGACTAAGGACTCCTTGATTAATATTCCGTTGCTTTGCATGCATCATCTGGTCCTTACTCATTATAATACACACTCACAGAAACACACCCACACACACACAAATACACACACTTACGCCCAGACCCACGCAAACTATCCTCCCACTCTGCTGCATTGCCTCAAGTGCTGAAGGCAGATTAGATGCTGGGAGAGGCAATGCTCCCCATTACTCTCTTGTTCAGTGGCCCAAAGGTGAAATGAAAAATAGCCCTGTGGTCCTAATCCTGAAGACACTCAACACACTCATATTGTCCTCCCTGGGTGCACTTCTTTTGGCTTCCAGCGCTGCCATGGCGACTGGCGGCTATAAAACCATTAGTGGATTTGTTGTGAAAGCAGCATGGACGCACGCATCAGAAATACAGAACACACCATTTATAACCACAACTAAACAAACATGTGGTCCCCTCTTGAACTCTTCTTATGTTTTACTCTGATTACAATGATCACTCTTCTTTTAACATGTGCTGTCAAGATGAAAACATATAAGTTTAGTGAAAGAAAAACAGTGTGAGGTGAAGTGAAAATCCCCTCAATTTGAGATCCCAATGATGAGTGGTGCTAAAAACCAGGCTCATTGCCAAGAAACCATTACTAATCCCTCGGGGCTGTTAGAGTAAGGAGTGTGTGTGCATGTTATATGAGTGCGAGTATCATCCAGCATGCATGTGACTATGTCAATGTGTGTGTGTAGCTCATAACCCCCCCCCCCCATGACCACCCTCACATCTAGAAGACTCACAACATCTAGTTAAACATTACAAGAGCGCTGAAGGAGCTTCAAACACCTGGCAGGAGTGGAGCAAAATTGAATGTGTTCTTAAGCATGGACAACATTTCCATACATGTATCAAAGTGTGTGTGTGTGTGTGTGTGTGTGTGTGTGTGTGTGTGTGTGTGTGTGTGTGTGTGTGTGTGTGTGTGTGTGTGTGTGTGTGTGTGTGTGTGTGTAAACTCAGTTGGAAGTTTCAAAAACGTCTTGATTGAAAGCAACATTCAGAGAGTACAAATCAAAATAAATGCCCATTTAAAGCATGAGTAACTAATCAAAATTGTTTATACATAGTTAATATCATTTATGAGTTCCTTTACAACCGCTGGCACATTTATAGCAAGCGCAAAATATGCCGTGACAGTTAATGTGCGAATAAATACATATCCTCCCATTTAATTTTCCTTACTGCCCCGGTGACAGCCATAAAATGTGTTTTTGAAAACATGATTGTGTTTACCAATTAAATGCTGGCTGCAGGTCCATGAACTCCATCCTGCAAGTAAGCAAACCCAAATAAAAACAGCCTAACCCTGTGTTTCCAAATGCATACGGCCACGACAAACCTTTCCCATGCATGTCTGCATGACAGCCTCCAATATCCTCACAGAAACCACAGGAAGATGAATGGACACCCACCAGAGTGCGCACACACTTACACACGGCACAGCACAGAGGAAAAGGGGAGTGCCAACATCAAGCTGGTGGGTAAAGTCAGGTTCAAAGGTCAACACTGGACTGGATTGTGGTTCAATTTGGCATTCGGGCACTAATTCACAACATGTTTAGTTGTTACAGTTGAAAGGCTTCACTGGTCTCTTAAGAAGTGCATAAGTCCATTTTAAGTTCTAGTTTTTAACAAAATACAGATTGCAGATTAAGATCATCTGTCCCTGATTAGCTAACCATGTTTTGATCATGTTCCAGTAAAATTAAGAGCAGGTGGTTAGGTTGTCTTTTGTCTTTTTATTTCCTGAAATGTAACTTCACCATATTTTCTTTTTCTGAAAATAATCTGCCTTCTCAGAAAGCTAAATGTTGTTTTTGTGTTTGCCAAGAGCATAACATTTGCTTATTTGCTAATCATATGTTCAAAACAAAATACAGAGTGCATGTTGAGCTCACAGCCTTGACCGCAGGCATGACAAAGACATGAATTCACCCAACATCATAAAATGCGCCTCACAAGAAGCCAAGGCAAAAGCAAACACAAATAAAATGGCGTGCAAGTCTTTTTTCCTCCCCCATGTTTGGAGGGAAGCACAACCCAATGCTCGGTGAATGAACCCACTATAAAAACATCCTCATAAGAGTCTGCCAATTGAAAAATTAAACAGAAAAATTACAAGGACACCTCTCGCATCTGTCTGGCACATCTAAAACTTAACACATTTAGCTCTAATTGAACGAGCTGGACTGAAATACTCTGTTGGCATCAGTTCACTTTGTAGCCTAATGTCTCCTAATTGATTGCCACAGATCCATGGAGCCAAAATTATTTCACACACATACACACACACACACACACACACACACACATATACACATACACTCAACCACCTCCAAACCTACAGTGCATATCTCATTAACCATGCCACTAAGTGTACACTTAACTGTCCAAAACCTTTTAGATCTGCCTATTTGTCACAGTGTCCTAATGTTCCGGTCACAGCACTGAGTTATTAATCAAAGCAGATAGACGCAGGTCAGAGAGGGCCGTTTGGTCCGATGCTTTAATGTCTGAGACCTTAAACTGAGCTGTTTTTCCCACAAACTCTGCGCAGGACAATATTATCAATTTTCAATTTATAAACAACCTCTATAAGGTAAATGATGAATAAGGATACGCCAGCCAGAGTCACATATTTTTGTAATGAGCAATGCAGGCAGTTTTTTACTGCACAGTACTATACAAAAAAACAGTTACAACACACATAAGAAATTCAACAACAACAAAAAATAGAAAGAAATTACAGCAATTGTAAGACATTTAAAAGTAAGTAATACGTTATTTAAAAGATGATTCAGACTGAGTAGGTCTCATTACCCAACGTAACACATTTACATATCTTATTCACATAAGACAAGACAATCGATTTGGTAACCCTTTTTTTCTCTGAGTCTTCAGGACACGGTTGCTAGGAAGGGTGACTATGTGGCATTATACATATCCAAAGAGCATGTACTAAGTAAATTACTCTTTCAAGTTTAGCTGTTGTCAACAGTGCATTAGTCTTAAATGGATGGAGTGGCACTATCTCTCCCTTTACAGGAAATCTCCTTTTCTTGGTAACAGCCACCAGAGAGCTGCCTGAGAACATCACACTGTGATCCAACTCATAAAGGTTTGATATATCATTTACAATTTGAAGCCAGCAGCAAAATGGGAAAACAAAACCAAAAAAATATTCTGAAGCTTACATGTGGGTGAATAAACTTAAACAGGGACCAAGTGATTACAAGGAAACAAAAACAAGTTTCCTTATAATAAGGATAGAAAAAAAAACTTTTGGCAAAATATCTCAGATTCTACCGGTTTCCTTTCTATGAAACAAACTCACAAGAGGATAATGCCAAAAGAGAACCAACTATTTACTAAACCTGTGGCTACACGTGCATTTATTAGCAGAAACACCACATCTAGCATCTGAGTGTGTAAGAAGAGTGTGTTTGTCCTTGTGAATGACACTCAGTGGATGTGATGAGAGAGAAATATGGCGCGACTGCAGGTGTGCCGCCTTCTCATCCAGTGAGAGTGGATGTGCCTGACTGCCATCCATTCCAACAACACTCCTCCCTGGCTGGGACACACACTGGAGCTCTCATCAGTCATTTCCACAATCTGTTGATAGATCTTTATTGTTACAGTATAGCTTCCTCTTATAGCGTATCACCAAGTGAGTTAGTGCTGCAGGTTGGCGGGTGAATTTGTTACTGAATGTTTCTTGGTAGATGCATGAGTATTTTGGATTTTTATTATGAAAAATACAGTTAAACTTACTTTTTTGTGGCTTTAATTGCAAATCATTACATAATAAGAGCATACTCTTATTGAGCAGTGACTGACTGTCTGGAGAAATCCTAATAAAAAATTGGTAACATTAACAGAATGTCAAAAAGAGAGCATTTTGTTACATTACCACTATACATGTACTGGTGAACTGTATTAGACCATTTATTGTATTGGACAATGAAAGTGATTTTTATTCACACTTTCATGCTACCAAACTTGTCATTCAAAGTGACTGCAGGCTCACTACAGTGGGTTTCTAATCCTTCTTCAGAGGTAACGGGTGGTCTACTATTTGCATAAGCCAACTAGCCTCAGAGGGAATTACAAACTGGGGCCGGCAGCCCTTTATGGCCGCATTCATGTCAATACCTCCATCTTGTCAGCTTAGCTTCAGACATGCAGACCATTTAAGTGGAAGAGTGAGCCAGTATTAAGGAAGGATTATAGAATCTCAGAGGTTAAACATTGCCTGACCCGTTCCTTTTTCCGCCAGGAGGTGGACCGATGGGATGTTTTCTTTTTATGGTGTGCATTGTTAATTCCAGAGACCTTTACAAATTAGTGTTGATGAAGAAATTCTTAACAGTGAAGTCAATCACATTTAATTGATTCAACTTTGTTAATTATACAGTGAATAACGTGGCTCACACATATATGTATATTACTGAAACAATGCTGACTTAAACAATTCCACCTCAGGGCATAAAATAGCACCATTATGTAAATGTGGATTGCTCCATTTCTCTTTTGTCTTTATTTAGGAATAACCCCATAAACATTAAAATGATGTATCTTGTAGTCTATATCCACAACGTTCTGTTTCACTCTTTTCGGCCGGATGTCCGTTACCTTCCACTTTCTTTGTGTTGGAATTTTAATTTCCGGTGGATTTATGAGGACTATGGTTAACTGCTCCTCAGATCTCTGCAGGGTAAATTGAGACAGCTAGCTAGAATATCTGTCCAATCTGAGTTTTCTCTTGCACGACTAAAACATCTTTTGAACGTACACATGTTCCACCAAAACAAGTTCCTTCCCGAGACTATTTTGCAGCAGGACCGCGGCTCTGCCCAGTTCTTAGCGCCGCTGTGTGGACTCGCCAGATGTGTGTATCTTGTGACTGTACCAAAGATAACCTGAAGTTTTACTTTAAAATGAACTTATTATTAACTTACCATTACACATTGAGAGAAAAAGTGAAACTGAAGAAAGATGTAGAGGCACAAATGCATTTAAAACTGCTGTGCTTTGTGTCATACTTTAGTTAATATCGTGTGATGTAATCAAATAACTTTAAATATTGTGAGGCAGAGTATGTTTTTATCATAAAGAAATTAAATAAAAACTGTCAATGCAAATTTAAACTTGATGTAAAAAGCATTGTTGGTGTATGGAAGTATGATAAGAAATCTACATCAAGATTTAAAATGCATTTGAAAATAATGCTCCCCTGCTCCCTATCTAAAGCCAGTTCATTCCTCTTTAAATCTCAAAACTGTACTTTATCTCACCCTCAATTCCACCTTTTCTCTTAAACCACACACACCCTTCATCAGTCTCTGTGTCAATCAGTCAGTCAGGCAGTCAGACAGGCAGTCAGGCCTGTGTACTGTCTCCCAGCATGCATAGAGCCAAGGACTGAGTCATGCTGTGGGAGCATGCTACTGGATGTAAAACAGAACAGTTGTTTCCTGCTGAGTCAAACCCGCAGCTCTCATTAAGTCATTATGCGGTAATTAGCCTGCGTGTTAGCGGATAGGTAGCGTAGCAAGAGAGCAGTAGTAGTAGACTACTGCTGGAGATGTAAACTTGGGTCACTCAACAATAGTCCATTGGCTGGTGATTGCTATTTGATCAGGTTATTAATCCAATTTGTGTCGACTTTGACATGCTGCACCCACACTGGCTTGTGTTTTCTTAGACTGGCAGGTTAGGTTACAGTTAGTGCAGGTCATTTTGTGCTTGCATTAGTGTTTGGCACTGAGTCCAGACCAGGTTCTGGCAGCGCAATCTGTTCACTCAGAGTGATGAAGAACCACTGTGCATGTCCGTATCATAGCAACAGGCAAGCCCATAAATCAGCACCAAGGGAAGGGAAACACAGGACAGGCTAAAGACAGACAGAGAAGATCTTTTAAAAGTCTGAGCGTTTGTCAAACAAAACACTCACCTCGCTCCTCTTGTATCCCGCCTGTCCTCTCCTCTCAAACACTGCAGCCATTCTGTTTCCACAAAGAACAATAAGTAATCAAATAGGGGCCATGAAGTAGATGACATAAAAACTGGGAATATTTACGAGGAAAAGTAACACTGTATCAAGCAAAGCTAAACACTTTGTTTACAGAGCAGATGTCACAAAGTGTTTTACAATAAAAGCAAACAACCATTCAGACAGACCATATAATTGCAAAAAGAACCGTTAAGGCCAGCCTATTGGGTCTCAAGTTACTTTTTAAAGGTATCCACAGTGTCTACAGATCAGAGGCCCAAATAGTTTGAGTCTTAGGACTGTTACTGTTCATTAAGAATTCATTTTTTTTATATTCAAACTGCAGCCATCTGTTAAAAATCCAAATTCATTGTATAAGTCGTACACAACAAAGTTTAGGATTATGATATGTGGGTAGAAGTTTTACTGCTTATCGAGTCTGTGGTGTGCATTCAGGAGGTACTTGGTTTGCCAAACATTTTCTATTGTTTTCCCATTGTGCTGCAGCAAATGGCATTTACAATGAAACAGCAAGTGAGGTTAAAGTGCTGAGTTAAGGGCGTATGAAGTTTTCCCATCACAGTTTGTTGCAAGCAAGTGAGCAAGCAAGCAAAATCTGAAGGTGTTTTCGTGTTATGAATGGTTTACATGGAATTTTGTCATCTGATTGATCATTACCAAAGTGACCAAAAATGAATCAACACCAGGTGATGTTTTTTTTATATGCTGTATAAGATTACTTCCCTGTGTTTATATATTAAGGATTTCTAAGTACATGTGCAGCCTCTGCTGACATTATATATTTGAGACAAAGGGTGCTTGGGGTTGCAACTCAAAATTAGACAGGTGTCAGACCCAAAAAAGTATAAACATTCATCCTCTCCCTGTAATTTATCACCTAAAGAGTTCACCTCTCTGGGAAATCCCTAATTGCACCATCAGCAGATACATCCAACACTCATCCTCCGTTTGTGGTTAATAAAGCTGGCATTAATTAAAGCCCTGCCTGGAAGGATATGTTTTGAGCTGTCATGAGCTGATGTGAGGTGCTATGATGTGGTGTTATGATGAGCCATGACCTCAGGGGTCATTTGTCACCAACCTTAATGTGGTAGCTCTGAGTGAGTGTTGATGGTAAAGGGCAGAAGGGCCTGGAACTAAACCAGCGATGGGCCAGCCAAGGAAGCAGCTGCACGCAGCACATGAGGAGCTGATGGCAGGTAGAGCAGGTGCTCTCCTCCAAACGAGGGCTTTTATCAAGCCTTAATGACACAAAGATTATGATTGGCTGGTAAATATAACATTATACTCATTAATAAAAAAAAAAAAATGTAATCCTGATGTGGAAACGGGTGCCAAGAGGAAAGGCGACGAAAGCAAAACAAAGAAAGAGCCAAGAAAAACTGATGAGTAATTCTATGTGTGCCAGTGATCTTGTGAGATCAAAGGTGAGACTTTTAAAAAGAGGCTTTTATTGTCCTCCAGCTACGCATGAACAGCTCGATTTTACTTTGTATAAGTTTGTAATTAATAGTCTGGGTAGTTTAAAAGTTGATGCGCCATTCTCCTCCCATTAGATGATAGATGATAGTCAAAATGTATTTCTGCAATAATCATTTTCCATCTTTGAAAACAAAATAAACCAACAACATTAGTCTTTCAAAGGCCTAGAAAAATCCTGTATTATACTGTATCAGCACACCCTGTTATCTCAAATTAGTTGACTTTACCAGAAATGCTAGTTTACTCAAGTTTACATTAGTAGTCTTACTTAAAAATCATAAGCAAGTCTTGTTGTCTAAAATAAGCATGTTAAGTTAAAGCTTTAGTGCGAAACTTTTTTGTATTAATGAATGTCCGTTACATTCAAGCCATTGCCAAATTGCTACAAAGCTAATTAAGACTATCAGCTCCACAAAACTCTCTCTGTATTTCTCAGTATGGCTATGTTCAGAAACTGGTGTGGAGAGTTTCACTTAGGTAACAGAGTTACTGGATTCCAATCTGTGTTCATGCCATCGACAACTGCCACGTCCCAGACCCTATCAGTTCCCACCCAGGTCTCAGTCATGGTGCAACAATAAATGTACATAAACATGAACACTAAATCAACCGTACACAACTAAAACCCAGATAACATAAAAGCATACCCAAAACATTAACAGAACATCATTAAAACACACTTAAGTACGACAGAGACGGTTCAGAACACATATTTTTTTCTCATGAGCCTTTGCATCGCTTCACTGCAGAACAGTTCAAATGACCCACCTCTCCAATACAGTAACTTAACATCCTTAAGCCTGTTTTGTGGTTCTGCGGAGGATCTACGCAGAGCTTTCGCTGTAGCCTACGTCAGTGGCCTGATGTTTATACTTGTGCGCTGGTGTGTGCATCGAGCCGGCGTGTGTGTGTTTGTGTGTGTGTGGGGAGTGGGTGATAGAGCGAGGGAGAAGTGAGAGAGTGACGGCGATTAGCTTCGGAGCGAGTACCGACTCTAGAGTCGTAGTGAGAGAAACAAAGTGTCTCCCCTGTGCTTTCTGACCACGGTGGGAAATCTTTAGCAGGAAAAGTTAACCCTCTCCTTGATTTCATGTTGTTCATGGAGAAGGAGAACCAGGAAATGAGTCGGGGGAAATGCAACGCTACACGATGCAACGCTGCGACGTGTAGTTACATTTTTAGAGAGGTGCACGTCAGGCTACGGCAGAGGGGTCTGCGGGGGTACGCAGTCGATTCGACGCAGAAGCATAAAACGGCCTTTAGTTATCTCTGCTTACGTCTGTGCACTGCATACTTAAGCTGATTATTAATGAATATGTTTTTTAACAAAACATGAAAGAATAGGTAGTGACCACTAAAAAGTTTAATTACAACTAAATCTGGGTTTACAGTGCAGAATTGTTTTTTGTAGCCACATCATAAGGCCGGCTTCACACTGTCTGCGTGGTGTGAGCGTGGCGTTTCTGTTGCGTGTCAGTTGCGTGGCGGCTGCGTGGCGTTTTCTATGTCTTGCACACCAGAAACGTGTCTGACGCGGTGCTGCTGCTGCTGCTAGCCTTGTCTGTACACATGTATGTTCGCCATTGATTTACTGCACTCAAGCAGTATTATACTTCATGTTAAACATAAATATATATTGATTTGATTACTATTAGTATTATTATTATTGATGGCAAAATAGGCTACAGAATATTTTGTTCTGTATTGACTGGTGCAATATTTGAAAATCGATAATTATTTAATTTTATTTTTTTATTACATTTATATCTGCATTCATGTCAAAACCTAGAGACTTTCAAAACTCAAAATGTCATTTATTAATATGTATTCATGTCACAATGACATAAACATCTTTTTGTATTCTATTTTGCCTGGAAACGCTTCCAACACGCTTGCATGTCACGGGAAAAATAGGCGTCTGTCCTGTTTCTAGCATGCACGCGTTTTCTGAGACGTGCATGTCATGCAGACAGTGTGCAAGCTCTAGACTGTTAACATGGGAGCCGAAATAAAAACGGACACGCCACGCAGCTGACACGCTCACGCCACACAGGCTGTGTGAAGCCGGCCTTAGTAACTCTTTTTCATATCATGTTTTAAATCAAAGCTATTTTTATCTTAAAGGTGAGGTGTGAAGTTCATATCATACGCACGTGACTGGCCACAGACCTTTATAGAAGAGAACAAAAATATATGCAACAATGCCATCCCGTCCTCCACACAATCACAGTAATACTCACACACATCACAGAACAACCACAGATTATAGGCCACTTCTTCAGTAATTACTACTGGCCAGGCCTAAGGCATAATCTTGCAATTTCCTCTATGACGCGCAAAGCATAAAACTCCATATAGGCACCCTACTCCACATGGATCCCCACGTTCTTTTTAAACTTGGAACTCATACTTGTGATTCTTCAGATAAGAGATTAGCCATTACCTTAAATGTGCGTGTGTCTCAAAAACAAACAGTGTTTATGTGGGTTAATTTCCTCGTGGCTATGACTACCGAGCATTCAACTTCCTCCTCAGCAGATGTCATACACCTCGCTGCAACACCATGGAGCGCAAGCTGAACCACATGACCTAACGGTGAGACATTTACCTACCACCAGGTCTATTTATCTCCCACACAAACATGTAGTACATAGAAGCTTACCGCCAAGTTATTTGATTTGATTGAATAGCATGGTCAAAATTGCACGCAGTGAAATTTCTACTAAATTCAACAAAATTCACTGACAAAGCAGAAGGATATAGCGTCACCCTGTGTAATGCTTACGCTGGGTTTTCACAGGCAGCGTTTTTCAACTGCAACTCCGCTGTCTCGGTCAAGCAGCGGATTCCAAACGGAATTTTGTCACCACAACATGATGCCGATGGTGTACACATTTTGCTAACAATTTGTTACGTTCAGTTTCTATCTGGCCTATCATAAACTATTTGGTACATTTTGAACTCACACTGCTTAAAAGGTTGTGCTTAGTTTAGTTCAAATAACGTTATCTATTGCTAGCAACCAGCTAGTTGTTTTTGCTACAATGCTAACATTACTACACTGCTAATACAAATAAAGCAAATATAAAACGTTATAAAAAGTCACCATGAATACCAACTGCCTCTGCGACCCTCTACCAAGCTAGATGTTAACATCCATGTAGTCAGTCACACAGAGACTTATCATAAAGTAAGCAACAGGAAAATCCCGATCTTTTGATTTGCTCAGAATTTTAAATATAGCGTATATGTATACACGGGACAATATATTGGAGGCACGTTCGCAAGTCTGCTCTCTCATTCGCTCATACTGCTGTTCTCATGGGGAATAAATTGAATCACTTCGCTCTGCCGTTATTTCAGCTGCCTGTGGAAACCCAGCAATACAATGTAGATCATTGACATTAGGTCTGATAATTTAGTACTGCTAAACCATCAACACATGCAAAATAAAATTATATTTGTGGGATGTCTAAGTTTAAATCTCATCCAAATACCTTACCATACCTTACCTTACCCTATCATTATACTTTTTAAACCCAAATACTTCAGGGTTGAGGGTTATTTTTCATTGTCCATCACGGTCTCAACAAAGCAGTTCCTTGCTATTTCATGTTCTATGCATGCTACATATTTTGCATTTCCATTTCCTTCCTTCTCCTCTCCCTTTTCCCTTCACGGGCCCATAAGACTTCTTGACATTTGGCAACAAATCCATAGGAAAAATGAATACATGCTGCTGTGACACACATTACTGTACTTTGGTGTAGAAAGAATACATAGCCTTGACATCTCCAACAAGTTCCTGTGTTTCCAGTACAGTGCCATTGGTGCAGAGAAAGAATTCTTGTCATTTGACTGCTACTGGATGCCAACAGTGGTATGCTCAAGGCAACCAAGGTCTACAGTATCCAAGGTGGAGCAGTAGGGGAACAGTTGGGTGGATGTTGAAGAAAACTGACTAAAAGGGGTGCACAGCGCCTTTTAACAGGGGCAAGCAACTCCTTTTTGTCTGAAGTACACACGTGCAATTTTTGGTGTGCTTCTTTGCAAACATGAGGGGTTAAGCCTATGGAGTTACACACACACACACACACACACACACAACAATCACAAACCACAGCAGAACACCAGCTCGGTAGCGCTTTCACCATAAAAATGAAAGTACTACATTTAGCTGCCGTGAGGAACTAATCTGCATAATGATCATAAGCTGAGGTACCGGCAGTTGCTGAGCCTAAAACAACAGTGCAGTAATTCCATTGAAAAGAAGAAACAGAGAAAAGAAAAAAAGAAATGGCTGTAATGAAATGGGGTGAAGGAAGAAGGTAAAAGGTGGTCAGATGTGAAAGGTCAGACATCTGCTCCCTTAGTGGTGGTGCAGGATGTTGTTGCTCCACAGTTCAACATTATGTTGCTGACATTCTGCAGTCCCATCTTCCTCTGTGTTCTGCCCTGCGATGAAGACGTAATGGAGTGTGTTCTCCTCAGTCCTTATCAGCACACTGAGGTCTTTATTGAGAGGCCCTAGGAGAGGGTGAGGTGCTAACTTTGCCTATTCAACGAAACAGTGTGCTGTATGGTTGATTTAAAAATAGCACATTTAACAGGTCATGCACTTGCCTGCTTAATGATTTACTTCATTTAACAGTACAATACCAAATAGGCCATGATATGTGGTTCTATTTTATGGACTCTGAAAGGAATGCAAACCAGTTGTATTATTAATCTATAAATGAGATTTAATAGAGGAATTCTGTTTTAAAGATTTGTTTGGCTTTTTTATAGGGTGTTTCATAAAACTTAAGACAGAGAAGAGTACAGGCTTAATTGATGAATTAATCAGCAAGAACCAAACTTCAAACATTTTATTTCCAAGCACACATATAACCCTTTATTGCATGTTCTTTGTTGTACTGTATGAGGGACTTTCAACATGGTGGAATGGACAATAACAGTTATTTCATAGGCCTGTTTTCCCCTAACAAGATCTGCAAAAGTGTAATCTGAAACTGACAATCTATAACTATTATCCTGTCTCTGTCATTTATTGAGTCCGTCAGTGAGAGAATATTAAAGTCAGTAATAAAGTGAGGATGGAAAGTCTGTTGAGCTAGACTCAACACTGACACCTAGTGTTAGAGCAAACAAGTTAGAGATCACCTCACAGGCTGCTCACATCAAGTTTATTAATGGTTTATTACAGCAACACGAGACAGTGCCGGTCACTGATACTTCAGAATACAAGAAGATTTGTGTAGGTATGAAAAACACAAACAGAGAGGTAACAGTTCACTGTATGTTTGTGTTTCCCACGCTGAATTGTCAAAACAAACAGAAGGGAGGCTTGAACCAAAATATGAATTAGGGAAGAGGTGAGTGATGCTGATACAATTGAATGTGACATTGTTCCCGAAACTACACAAAGACAAATACACATTCCATCGTATGGCTTACACGCACACAAATATGCACACACACGTACACGCACAGTGAGCCTCTTAAAGCCATAGACCAGAGAGTGATAATTATGCGTGTAAATTCCAGGATCCCTCTCAGCAGCTCTGCTGGCTGGTGTTGAGAGCGGCGTCCTACTGGCCCTGCTGGTAATGGTAACCCACATAGAGCCAGCAGCCACTGCTTCAAGCCCCCCTATCATACACTTTCACTGCAACGCTGAATTGTTGGCATAATCCCGTATACAAAAACATGAAGATAAATGTGTGCATTTGGGTTGGTGTGTGGTGTGTGAGTACCAATGAGTACCCATGAACATGGACAGAGGAAGCACGCAGGCATGAGACTCATGTAGATGCAAGTTGACTTTTATTTATTTATTTTATCAATGTAAAGCAATAAAAAATGATGAAGGAATGATATGTGCAGGGAGAGGGGAAAAAAACAAAAGGGGGGCTTATTTATTACCTCTTCCTCTAAGACAGTCCCAAATCATGGTTCACTTACTATTTTTTGTCTGGAGCTGCACAAAAAAGACACAGAAAATAATCTGTTAATTGAGTAAAAAGGATGGTCCTGGTGAGATTTAAAAATCCCAAGATCGCTCATAAAGACATCTCATCAAGAAAAGTACATTTAAAAAAAATACATTAGCACATGATACAGAAGAAAATAGAAAAAAAGCTAATAATTATATGTGCCAACAAAAACATAAAGACACACCAGATACAGTATATACATATTTCACACGGTCTTCATCAGTGGCTAGAGATTGGTCAAAACTCACTTTGCTGACGAGGACTATGTACAATGGTTGACAGCTTCAGAAACAAAACAGTATGAGGCCTTTGAGTTGGGATTATGCACAATGTCAATTATATTAGTTATGACATTGAGAAAACAAAAATAGAAAACAGAGTTAAGTATTTTAAAACTAACTATTTTGTTGGAAGGAATATGTTATTTTCAGACATCCATTAAAGGAGAACTCCGGGCAATTTTTACATTAATCTTGATCGTTATATTTATATGAGTACTGTCAGTAGCAAAAAGAACGAGCCGAATCGGTGCTAGCAACACGGAGTTGCTGCAGCTAATGCCGAGAGCTCCCACTCAGCTAAAATGGCAGTTATGGGGGCATAAGATAAAGAGTGTCTTTGTGCCTCTTAACAGACACAAAATGCAATTAAAATGTCTGTGCAACATGAACAGGGCCCTTACATGACAACAAGATGCGTTTAGCAACTTAGCCATTGTTTAAATTCACCTACCCTCTTAGCTGCTAGCTGCCGTCTGGGATGAGTGAGTGTGTTCAGCCAGGCTCCGGTAATAATCATCACGCAGCAGTTCCATGTGTATTTGTAGCATATATATCCATTTTGTGTGCTGTCGTTAGTGAATATGAGTCTCTGCAGTGGCGAATTGTGTGGTAGTTTCCTTAGCCAGGCTAGCAGCCCCGACCGGGCATCCTTCTACTTCCTCCCCGCCTCCCTTGCCTGCTGCTGCCGACAACAATCCACAGGCGCCCGCTGGTCTGGTGGATGTCCTCCAGAGGACAGTTCATGCTTTCACGGCGAAATTTTGAAGTTTATTCCCCCCTCATAAATAGGTAATTGAGCACTGATAGGATTATCAGTGACTATGTAACTACATGGAAACAGACCAAATGATGCCTGTTTCTTGTAATACTATTACGAATAGCGTTACTGAAGGCTAGCTCTAGCTCCATAGTTACGTTACTCCAAGCTTCTTCCCTTGCTGAACACCTCCGTTCTTCACTCTTCAACACACACGCTCCGTTGTTTACCTTTTCCTGCTACAACTGAATTCCCACGGGGCTTCAAGCGCAAGGCTACAGCCTTCTGTAATGCTAGTTACTTTACAAGAAACAGGCATCATTTGGTCTGTTTCCATGTAGTTACATAGTTTCTGATATGATCATAACCACTACAGTGCTCAATTACTTATTTTTGAGGGGGAATAAACTTCAATATTTCGCCATGAAAGCATGAACTGTCCTCTGGAGGACATCCACCAGACCAGCGGGCCCGTGGATTGTTGTGGCAGCGGCAGGCAAGGGGGAGGGAGGGAAGTAGAAGGATGCCCGGTCGGGCTGCTAGCCTGGCTAAGGAAACTACCACACAATTCGCCACTGCAGAGACTCATATTTACTAAGACAGCACACAAAATGGATATATATGCTACAAATACACATGGAACTGCGGCGTGATGATTATTACCGGAGCCTGGCTGAACACACTCACTCATCCCAGACGGCAGCTAGCTACAAGAGGGTAAGGTGAATTTAAACAATGGCTAAGTTGCTAAACGCTCTTGTTGTCATGTAAGGGCCCTGTTCGTTGTACACACAACATTTTTAATTGCATTTTGTGTCTGTTAAGAGGCACAAAGACACTCTTTATCTTATGCCCCCATAACTGCCGTTTTAGCTGAGTGGGAGCTCTCGGCATTAGCTGCAGCAACTCCGTGTTGCTAGCACCGATTCGGCTCGTTTTTTTTGCTATTGACAGTACTCATATACATATAGCGATCAAGATTAACGTAAAAATTGCCCGGAGTTCTCCTTTAATTGAAGCTACTTCACACTATGTTGCAGTATAAAAAAGTTGGGGTACAAAAAAGAATATTAAAGAAAATGAAGACAGTGTTTGTGCACAACTTACTTTCCTAATTGCGTTAATAGATTGTCATGTGAATGCTCTTGGACAACATGGATATTCTGAAAATACAATGTTGACTCCATTGTATTTTCAGAATATCCATGTTCTTGTGCCGCCTTGGTAAAGCACTCTTAAATTGTTGCAGGTGCTTTCTTTCACTTTCATGAGTGGTACATCTTTCTCTGAGGAGCCATCTTTGGGAAGGAGATGAAACAGAGAGCTTCTCTTTTGTTATACAAATGTAACTGTTGCATCGGTAGAAAACTTTTCCGTAAACCAACACAAGTGGCAGGAGTTTCTTGCACATTTCTGCACTTCAAATCATTTCATGAATGTGGCCATGGTGCAATGACAGATTTGGTGTACTGCACATATCGGACACGTTTTCTCTGTTTGCCTATTGTGAATTATATCTACAATATAACTTATCTGATTATTTTATTTAGCAATCATGTTAACACTTCTGTGAACTTGTCAGTCAAACTGATTACATTAAGAAGGAACAATATTGCCATATGTAATTGCAGCCAGTGCCTCTACTACGTCAGGTACCAAGTTCCCCTGCCACGTCTGACCATTCCAAAGGTTATGCAGTTAAACCCTTCATGAAAAATGAAAATGGAGATGGTACACTATATAGCTGGTGGTAAGCAGGCAATGAACATCCATCCATGCATTAATTTATATCAATATACACCCACAATAATGAGGTGCCATAAAATGACCAAGCTGACCTCCTCCTTCCTTCAATGATCATCCCATGAAGTCCTCCATGAGGTCAGCACCACCACCACAACCACAGAAAGAGGTTTTTCCTCCTTCGTTTTCTCCCATGGGAATTACAGCAGCATGTTTCCCTTCTTGCTGAATGTTTATTCTGGTAGGCATGGTGGTGGTGTGATATCTGAGGTGCAATGAGCTAAGACTGCCGTGAACACATTCCCTGACTGATGAATGTTAAGTATGCAGGTAATTTGAGTGCTGCTAAACCACACCTCTGGGCTGCTGTGCATCTCACTTAGCTGTTTCCTAAATACATAGCGAAAATGGTGCGTGACAAACATCAGGCTGAATTCACATCTGCATCTTAAAGCAGCATGTCTGGAATGCTGAAAGGAAGAACGCAATTTATTGAACACAGCTCATGTCTGGCTGGGCAGATGGCAATCACATAATGCAACTATTTTAGCATCAGAGTGGCAAGCAGAAATCAGCTGGTTTAGTCTGGGAGGTGACTAAGAGGCACAGAGAGGGATTTGAGAGCTCTGTGGCGACTGGCCTGGTCTAACCGGCCTGTACCAAGCTGTCAGCAAAGAGGCAGATGACAAACACAGCAGAGTGAAGGAGAGGAGGGTGGTGGTGTTGTGGTGGTGGGGGTGGGGTGGGGGTGCTCTGATTCCTGTTACATCATCTGTGGCTGACAGACAGTGCAGCAGACTTATCTGTCTGTGGTCTCCGGTGGCATTTGTCTGGACTAGCAGTGAGTCACACTTTCTGTTTACCTCAACATGAACCCATCCCTGAAGCTTCTCATTCGCCATCCGTGAGGGCCAGTAGCAGGGTGGCTTCCTCCCGTGGGTTCGCATGCGATGCCAGGAATGTGCTGTGCCCACACCTTGCTAAACCGTGACACCTTTCCTGTGGTGTAGGAGCCGGTTGCTTTCAAGAAGCTCTCAGCTGGAACCAGTACAGTAAATTTAGCCCTTCTACTGTAGCCACTCTTCCTCTGGAGCAGACTTAAGTCAAACAGTGTTGAAAATACTGTTCTACTGTTTGTTTTTGCCTGCTGAGGTGCCAGATTTGTTGGATTTGCCACACAGGACAATAAGTAAATCCAAGCTGTTTAGACAAGCACAAGAAAGTGCTTGGAAGAATGTTTATTACACTTTTCAATGACAACTTATCTGAATTGACCTGATGTGGCTAACCCCAGCCACCTGGGTCTCTATGACTGTTTAAATACACACAAGTCTAATATCAGGTCTGCTCTGTAGAGCAGATTTACATAAAGTGTTCTCATGTTGGCACTGAAAGCTGTAATGGAAGAAGGAAGCTTCCGCACATTTACTAATTTATTATTACTAGTGCAGGTTGTCGGAGACAGGATGATGTTCTCAAGTAGGGACAAACCACTTGCCACCATGAAAGTAAATTCTTCAGTATATCTACCACCACAAATGTAGTGACAAATGTATAACACTTCAGAAAATAAAGCATGTGTTGCATGTCGCACTGTTATGTTAAACATAATGGAAACAAGAGGAAGGAATTTCAACAAAATAATCTTAACATAAGGTACAGCTACATAATTACTGTACCGACACGAGAGTGGTGTGGATCTTCTTGTCTAACTTTTGGCGATGGAGCAAATGTGTTTTCATTCCCCAAAATGTAGAAAGATTCATAACAACAAAGTTATTAATAGAGCAAAGAATAGAATTGAAATATTGAATTAAAGATCCATTAAAACACATTTTTTTGTACAACATAAATGAGACCTTTTGATGATGGAAAATGGCAGTACCCAGGCCTATCACCTCTGTCTCATCGCATCACTAGCACATTACACAGCAAATTTCTGGAGTTTATAGGTAAAAAAGTGTTAAGTGTTAGTTTTGGTTTATTTTTAATTAGATACAGGTTTTGTAATATTTTGTGGTGTTATATTTTTTTTTTGTGTTCTATGTGTTGATTCATAATTGTTCGTTTGTACATGGTTGTAGTAGTTTTATTTAATAAGTTTTTTATATTTTTTTTATGTGTGTTGGTTGCATGTATTGTTGGTGTGAGGGTGTGTTTTAGTATATGTTGTGGTGTAAGTTAATATGGTATTTCATTGTACGGGTTTATTTTAAAAGTGGGGATGATGTATGTTTTGCTTTTCCAACATTTATTTTTTTTTTTTTTTTTTTTTTTTTTTTTTTTAAAAGTGGTGTAAGCATATTTGGTAATGGGATCTTGATCGTTGTTGTTGGGGTTATTGGTGTTATTTTGGTGCTGTTTCAATTTTTTTTACACTGTTTGTTTGAATTTGGTTGTAATTTGTAATTGTAAAATATTTTTGTTGTTATGGGTTTTGTATTGTACAGTAACATGGTGCTTACATAAGACAGCGCAAGTGTTTGTAGTGCAGTGTCTGTCACCCACGTGTTAAGTTGTGTGCACCATGTTTCGGGTCTGTGTATTTATGACCATGCATTGGTGAAACCTGCTGCTCGACCTTCAAGCAAGGGACTAAACACGCTCCTTCTCATATCCCCAGTTTGTTATTTGTAATTCGGTCAAAGGTGTTTAACCACTCATATGCGCCGAGGTTAAAATTTGGTTTTTTGTGTCCTTCCTTAGTATCTGCAGAGCTGGGTCTCTTTGAAAGACCCATACTCAAAAAGGGATATGTGAGTTTGATTGTAGCCATACTGTAACTAATGTTGAGTTTTGTTTGTTGATTTTTGTGTATACACATATATACACTACATCCATCACATTGTTTGTTCTTCAAAATACTCTTTATCTCAGTTGCTGCAAACAAGCTTGGTGGGTTATGTAGTAATCCCACTTCGTAAAGGTGTGAGGGGTCCCACATCGTCGACATCTGGTCTAGTGACCAAAAGATGTTGACTGTTACACATTACTGGTGCTTGTTTCCAGATGATCAATGGTGCTCCTCCACAGCAATGGCAACATACTTCAAATTTCTCTTTTGGACACTGGTAGTAATAGTGTGAATTGAGTGTATGTATCTACTTGCTTTACTTTAGTTTATGGTTTTATTTTATCAATTTTGCAAGACTTCTTGTGGTGGCAGAGATCATCAGCGACACAGAAATATTAAAACCCAGGGCCGTCTCTCCTCAGCTATTGCTAATGAGAATTAACTGCTGATGAGCCAGTATACAACATTACTTCTTAGTTAGTAATGAGTTGTAAAATTCAACTCTTACAAAGAATTACTGTTATTTTCTTTCTCTTAATACATTTGATAACACATTAACATTATTTTGATAAAAGAACTAAATTTGATTCAGTGACATACAGTACAATTGCTACAGGTCACCACATTTGTAGGTGTATGTTGTTGCAGTTCATTGAGTCTGTGATAGTTTGACTCTATATAAAATAAATCGATTTAATATGTATTTTTTAGTGATTTACCAAAACATGTTTTTTACTCTATTGTTAGAGGTTAAATTAGCAGAAGATGGGTAACCTTGACCTCCACGAGTAGGTGTGAAGAAATCATTCTTAATTAAATTGTGTTACCCTGTCTGCAGAGTGGGCAGCACATGGCATCTCTTCTTGTATTGCTCCATCTGCTAACTCCTCAACCAGCTGGAAGGCCCAAAAATCGTGTTGGAGACAACTTTTGTAAATTTCACAGGTTTGCACAATTTTCATTGTTACATTTTGTGGATGTTGTGTTGTTTGCCAGTGGCTCGTGGCCCAGCCCTCGCGGCAGGACCACTTCACCTCTACTAGTGGTAGATCGTTCTCTTGGTCTTGTGTGTATTTTTCAGTGTGTATGTGTGCCTGTCGGTTGTCGTACTTGTAAATATGTATAGCCAAAAGATGCAACTTTACAGATAATTTGTAAAACTGTATGTATTTTTGTCATCTTTGTACATTACTTTTTAACCTCAAATTAATTCATATGTATTTATGATAGTGTCAAATTGTTGTTGATTCAAGATTTGTATAGACAATTGTACCAACCCTCAATTATAATCCAGCATCACCACAAATTGTGTGTCCATCATAGCAATTTTGGAGCGGTACCAAATACTGTAGTTTTTTACAATTAAATTTGGATTTGAGAAATACAGACTACTTCAGCAACCTACCCTGATTTTAAAACAACCTTTTACCAGTGTACATAGAATAAGAAGTATTTCAGGAAAGGTATTGCAAGTGACAGCCTAGGTAGTATGTAAGAGTGGAACCTATACAAGTCAATCAATCAGTCATAATATCATACTGCTCAGTTCATTTTCAAGTAGTATGTGGATGATAACTGTACAGTTTATAGTGTGTTTTTGTTCGTAGTTTTTGCTTCAAAACTGTACTATACGACTTTGGTGTGCAAACACTAAAAAAGGTATACATAAAGTTGGTCTTTTACTTATCCTTAGTCCCAGTTCTCTTTCTCATTGATTGTTATGCACAAATTATGTTGTATGGACCCTTAGTAAGACTTGTGGCTATGGTTGCAGTACCATTTTGTTTTGTATTTGCTTTGCACATTATTGTAATTGGTATGCATACCATTTTGTTGTTTTGATTTCTGTATTTTAATTGATAAATCTTCAGCTCAGTCAATTTTCTCAGAAGATGACCCAAGTTTGACTTTAAGATCACAAGTTCTGAATGATCGCATTATATGAGTTTGGTATATGATCCGACATTAACTTCTTCATTTGGCATCAAGAGAAAGAGCATACTTAATACATTGAAATATTTCAATATTGCAGAAAATTATGCAGTTGACATAATGCATGATTTTTGGAAGGGTTGGTCAATATGAGGTGAAGTTGCTATTTTTTATTTGATTGAACATTTCATCTCTAAAGGCTTGTTAAATAGGATGTATGCCTTTAACTATGGCTATCTGAAAGAAAAACAAGCCACAAATATTAACCTTGACTCTGCAGGACATGGAATAGGGTTAAATGCATCACAAACACTGTGTTTGTCACAAACATACTTTGTATTTGGTGACCTACCAGAGGATGATTTGCACGGCACTTGTTGCTGTTGTTGCTGAACATTATAAACATTGTGTTCTCATACTCAATCACTGAATCGTGTACTTAAAGCACCTGATTATTGACATCACAAACTCTTCAAAGACTGTATCCATCAAATTTTACCAAAACATCATTTCATGGTCCACTATCCAAGGTGCATTCGAAAAATGGACCACTCATTCATATCTGGACTATGAGATTCGGCCAAACACAAATTTTTCAAAGATTGTGTGAAGAACTATAAGAATTTGACAGTGTCACTTGCAAAGAAACACCAATTTGCAGTAGCTTATCATTGGGAATGCTTAACTTCAAAGCAGTTGAATCTGGTCCAGTCAACTGTGTTTACTTGAGACACTAGAATATGCAGAAGATATATCTGCATATCTGCACTGTACACAAGCCACTGTCAACCTCACAAACTGGGTAAATTGTGGAGTTGAATACGTGGGCCTCTTTGTTTGCACAAGCACTGATGAAAACATGCCAGTGTTCAGTAAATTAACCTCTATCATTTTGCACAATGGGAAAGTTGTTTTTGTTTTGGTTGAACATGAAACTTGTTTCCATGACCATTTCCATTCTTTCCAAATAAGTGAAGCATCCCTAGGGTTTGGTCTGAGATAGATTAGCTTCAATGTTTGTACCCAAAGTCCTATGGGTGTGATTCACATTTTATGTTGTTTTAGAGTGTATTGTTTAAGGATGTTGATTTTTTCACACTGTAAAGGCACTCACAAATAAACTTGTTACACAGTAGTTCATGTAGTCTTTAACACTTATGTTTGTCTAAAATAAATATTGTTTTTTTTGCCAAGTCGTGTGATTCACATTGTGTTGTTATAGATTGTATTGTTGAGTGTTTTGCTGATGCTGTGTGACTTCTTGACAAGTGTTCATTTATTTTTTTTAATACATTTTTTTTTTTTTTTTTTTTTTTTTTTATTTACAATACCAATTTTGTTGTAGTAGACTCCCCTCCTCCCTGCACTGCCTGCAGTGGCTGCTTGGCAGAGTCTCTTGTGACCCCCCATGAGCAAGTTCAACATTAACCAATGATGACAACATCCTCAACTGGTCAGGAAGCCCCATCAGTGGGACACAAACTCAGATTAGTGGCTCATCCCTGGTGAAAAGAGCCCCTGGCACTTTGCCCTGGCTTCCAAATGTAAACCAGCAGTGCTCTCGTGAGCCCCACCTCCACCTCTGCCAGGCAACTGCCTCACCCACATTGATGTAAATACCTCAATTTAATTTTTTTCAATTACATAGAAGATGGCATGCAAAATAATGTTGGAGATCAGTATCAAATATGATTTCTTTTCATTTGGAAAATTTCCAAGAATACCAAACTCTAGCCTTGGTTTGTAACTAATATCTGTGCAACTGTATCCCCCTCACACCTATCTTCAGCAATCTGCTTCTCCAGCTATCTATTTCAGCCTGGAGAAGAGTAGCAGCCTCTGCATCTTTGTTTCCAAGTCTAAACTGAGGAAACCACAGAGCACCTAACGAGACAATGATAGAGCCAATCATGAAAGCAAGGCTTTGCATTTATTATAAGCAGCCCAACAAAGGCCCTGGACTCATGCCGTGGGGATGAAGCCACACTTCCAGTAGAGCAAGACTAATCATGAATGCAAATAAGCACAATGAAAGCTATGAGAGCGAGAGAGGTGCTGCAACGTCCTTTGGTAAACTTCTGGGAAACAGCACTTGGCACGTCTAAAGGGTTCTACTTATCACTCAGAGAGACTGAAACACACTAGCTGCTGAGACAATGATGTATTCCCACCAAGTAGCCAGAGAGGGAGAGGGTAAATGAAACCGAGAGAACAAGAGATTAGCAGATAAAGTTTGCAAAAAGGCAGTGTAATCATCTCCGCTAATTTGTTCGTTGCAGTTCGGGGCAACCAGATACACTCATTAGCGAAGGAATAACCTTACAAGCAGAGCATGCTGTAAAGTTGTATTCATCATAAGGAGAGATGTCACTGATCTTTGACAAAATGTTTAGGAGAGATGAGCAGGCTGTGAGGAAGAAATCTTTATGTACTATGCGACAGCTTTATTGGGATTGATCATGTTTGAGTTGTGTGGTGAAACCTCCAGAGGGGTATCACTAACTCGAGTCTGGCAGTGCAACTGATATTGCTTCATCTCATGCAAAGCTCCGAGCCTGGCATTCCTCATTATTACTGGAGGTTGTTGTATATGCAATCATATGCAATAGGATATATTGATAATAAAAGCCTGTAAATTGCACAAGTCTCCCACAAACACAACAAACTCCATATAGACACAATGAGTGGTGTAAATACAGACGACAGTAAATTTACTGCTCAAACACACAGTGAGTCATCCGGACACAAAACAGAGCTCTCTCACAAACACACACACACACACACACACACACACACACACACACACACACACACACACACACACACACACACACACACACACACACACACACACACACACACACACACAATGACCAAAAATGTATAATTTACATTCATAAACAAAATAATATCAAGTTTCAAGTATAGTATGTTAGTATGCTTAATTATGTCATTTAGAAATGTGTTTATGTTCAATGAGACCAGATACAGGTTTAAGTGGCTGTTTAAGTGGCTGTGCGTCAGTAGTTGAAATTGTAAATCAATAGTTTAGAGATTTAGAGAAGTACACTATGACTCCTGGCACCGAGCTGAACCATTCAGGAACGCCGAAAAGTGTGCCAGTTCACACTGAAACATAAGCAAATACTCAATGAAAGAGCCAGCTTCCAGGAAAAGCCAGAGCCCAGTGGAGATAGCTGCTAATCTGAGCATGAAGCAGAAACCCAAACAAAGGGCGACCGCAGGGCAGGCCACCCGAGCACGACAGCCAAATGCATCAGACACCTTTGGGTGATACCAAACCGCAGGACGCGCAAGAAGCCTGGGAGCCACGGCAAAAGCAGAGCAGCTGTAACCCACCGTTGAAATAACTGACCACACAGAGAACGTCAGCGAAGAACAACCATCCCACCACTGACTTTAAGGAGCAGGGAACTCTATACATTACACTTTAACCATGCAATAGAGGACGTACAAAGGATTCACCGACTGCTTCTGCTGAGCACTTTTCAACTGGTTGACATTCAGGCAGTTTTTCAGTATAAACATTTTTTTCAGTGGTATTAAAATAGTCATGCAAATTCAGGGGAAAAGAGATGTCATTAAAGGCTTTTTGCCAAATGAGACAGAGCGTTCAGAAAGAAAACCACATCGTATTGTGTAAGAATCTGTGGTACTACAGTTAATCATTAACATTTTGTCACTGTAAAACATGTACTGTTGGGGTTAGTTGTTTAATGCTGATATGAGCCAGGAAATGTTTATGTCTACTGTCTCTGAAGCCTGGAATTGCCACGGTGTAGACCAGCAAGAAACTACCATTACTACAAAGACCCACAGCCGTGTCTCTGCCACTTCTCTTCTGTCGCTCTGAGCTTGTCACCTTGTGCCAAGCAAGCAGCACTTGATTCTTCTGTATCTGTAATCTTGGAGTCATGTGTCATACAAAAGAAGAATCCCAGAAACAACCATGACGATCTTCTCTTCCACCAACATTTTTCCAAACACCTGGTGCAAACAAAACCTCCTGGCCTACCACTGCATCACTTTTTCTGTCTTTCTTGGCAAATCACAACAGATACGAATGTTCCTTCATTTGCATAAAGTTAAACATTTAAAAAGCTTTTCTTATGTTCCTGGTCAATTCTGCACCCCGTGCTATTCCACACTAGCCATGTTTTCAATCACATATTTTCATTCCCAAATTTGAAGTATTGCATTAGAAAAGCATACAGCAAAATTCAATTAAACTCCCTCAAGTGCACAAAAAAGGTTTGGCCAATACTAGCTGACATCAAAGAACATTCATGAAGGCCTCTTTTCATTTTTCTATCATACATGGGTTAGATGACCAAGGCGACTTGTTTTGTTTCCGGTTAGCAACCTCTACTTCTTCTCTGTTTACTGGCGGATTAAAGCCATGCGTGGTCTATAGCGCCAACTTCTTATGAAACTACGCTGGAGCCTAGTTTATTCGCTCCAGACTAGTTGATGGAAATGCGCCTAACTTGTATTTATTTTTTGCTACTTTTCAAAAGTTTGCTTCAAGAGATATTTCCCTCATTTAAATCCAGCTCTGTGTCACGACAGTGCAGGCAGTGTGGTTAAATGAATGGTATTTGGCAACACCGGTGGGAAGCTTGTATGATGTCCGCCAAGATCTGGGCAGACCTCTGCTGCTCTGCTCCTCAGTACACAGGCAGTGTTGGTCAAGTTACTTGGAAATAGTAATTAGTTACTGATTACTGATTACTTCTCCAAGAAAGTAATCCAGTTACTTTACTGATTACTTATTTTCAAAAGTAATTTGTTACTGTACTAGTTACTTTACTAAGTTACTTTTCAAAAACATGCGTCGGAACGATTCAGAGTCAACAGTGGAAATTGGCAGCATGTCCTCGACAATATGGCCAGCGACGAGCTTCTTCAGTTCAGCGGCACTAAGTCCTGTCGCTTTTAAGTCTATTTTCACCTGTTTAGCAGGAGAGGGGCCCACGGAGGTTCGCCCGGTAGAGCTGGATGTAGCCGCAGCAGTCATGTCAGTTGGGGGTTCAGGTTTTTTTTCCAGTGATTTTCACATTCCTGTGCCGGCTTGCTAGGTGCTTGCTCTGATTTGAAGTGGAATTTTTCGCTGTAGATAAAAGTTTTCTTCCCACGCAGAGTGTACAGCGGACGCTGATGTTTCTGTCACCTTTAACCGAGTCAAACTCAAAGTAATGTCGGTACTTCCAAGCATTAAACGCTGCATGGTCCTGCTCTCTCCCGCGCCCCATGTTGTCTCTTGTTCAACACTACACATGTCGGTGTTAACCACTGACTTCGCGGCGCTCATACGTCATTGTCACTCACGAGACAGTCTCACGAAACAAAATCACGGTTAAGTAACGCAGCAACGCAGCCTGCTTACGGGGAAGTAACAGTAATCTAATTACTGTTTTTGCAATTGTAATCCCTTACTTTACTCGTTACTTGAAAAAAGTAATCGGATTACAGTAACGCGTTACTTCTAACGCGTTACTCCCCATCAGTGTGCACAGGCCTACCAAGCCAAACAACATTCATCTGAACACACTGCCCACACAAAGATGACACAGAGCTGGTTTAAAATCTGTAGAGTATCCCTTTAAAATTTGCTTGACAATTGAAAGGCTAGTGTGACGCAATTTTCTCACGTCTGATAGAATATTGGGTGTGGTGAACTTCCCATTGCTCAGCACTTCAGAATTCTCTCTACTGTGTCTGTCTCTACTTTCCCAGTGTCCCAACAAATTTGACATTTAGTAACAGCTCATTTTCTTTTTTTAACCAAAATAATGGATATATTCACGATTTAAATGTCCGCTGCACCTAGTCTTAGTCTGCCACTTCAAGGTTTATGTAAAGAAAAAGTGTTTACTATTTATTAGTGCATTAGTCACAGATATTTCAGCAACGGGAAAGTATTTTAATCATGGAAATATCATAAACCACTGAGCATACAAATCTGTGTCATCCTCTCTGAACAAAAACAGATTTAGCATTATTATAAGAGGAACACAGGCAAAAGCTGACTTGACTTAATACAGAAAATGTGTATGTGCAAAGAATATTTGCATAGCAAGAGATCTTTTATAGATCTTAAAGGGATTGTTCGGAGTAATTTCACCCTAGGGTCCTTTGCACCATGACCTCGAGCCAAACACCCCCCCAGAAGCTTTTTTTCCCTTGGTCTAACATTCGAGTTACCGCTATCAGCCGAATGGCTTAGTGCAGGCGCTAATGGAACCAAAGGTGTATTTTGTAAATGACCCCACTAACAATGCCCGGAATGGTACCAAACTTCTACACTAGTACAAATAGGTTCTGTACTCAGAAAACGAGGCATTGGAAAGTTTGTAAGTACACCAGGAGTTTATTTAAGAAAGCGCTGATAGCGCTAACTCGACCAATGTTAGACCAAGAGAAAAAAAGCTTCTGGGGGGGTGTTTGGCTCGAGGTCATGGTGCCCTGGGACCCTAGGGTGAAATTACTCCAAACCATCCCTTTAAGGTGGCCTGTGCATAGGATACAGTTAATGTTTATGTGTCTACAATGTTGCAATCAAACAAATGTTGTAATCAAAACACTAATGTAGCTCATGTGGAATTGATACTTACAACTATGTGCATTGCCCTAAAGTGCCTTTTATTTTTATGCTGTAATGTTGCATACAGAATTACATTACAGAGAAATGGCTTAAACTGCAAAAGCAGACTCTTCTTCGGAAACCAAAATGATTATGGACATTCATAAGTCACTCAATAAACTACTCCCTCAGCAAAGTCGGACATGTCCGGGGATTCCTTTCCCAGAGAAATGGACAATTATAAAGAAGGCCTGAAGGTTGTCTGACACAACTGTAATTCATATTGACAGGAAAACAATAACTGTGCGGTTGTTTCACAAACAAGTTAAAACACGAATGTGGGCTTTCCCCATATTTTTGTTTGTGGAAAAGCCTGTTTGTCCTCAATATGTCACATTCTTCACCATCAGTGGCAAAACACACCACATGGCCTTGACCTAATGTTGTGGGTTTCCTCATAGGAGTAGCCAAGCATATTTCACAAACATTCATTTCACACTAACATGTGTTGCACTCATATGTTTCTGTAAACAATTTCTGTGGAATGTTAACACAGTTGTTGGAAATATTATCTATTAAGTAGTAGGGTTAATTCCTAAAGATGATGCTTTAAGGCAAGCACACAAACTCACACACATGCACACAGAAAGCATCCAAAGATCTAACCGCCCACCCATAAGGAGGTAAGCACCACATAAGAAAATAATATGGTAAACAGGAAACATGGGCGTAAGAATGCCAAATGCATTCTGCAGTTTCAGCTCCAGTCTGTCCTCAACACAGCAGCATCTATTTCTGGGAAAGACTGTGAAAACAGCCAGCAGGCTATCACTTCTGTAAGAAAAAAAATCTACTCCTTGTTTTGGAGTGAAATTATATTGAATCATATAGTCAAATAAATGACAAGTCTAATCAGTGACAATAATATGTAAATGTGATGTTTGTGAGCTCTGTTAAAACCATAAAGGAGGCCAGTTTTCCACTTTATTGTCTACAGCTGTCTGGTTGACTCACTGACACTGTAAATTGGCGAGTGGGCAGTGTTTTTAGCAGACCTGGCACTCCGCCAGCTTTTGGTTCCTGTCATTATCTGTGCTTTGTGTCTCAGTGATGGCCACATGCACGTAATGAATAGGCAACTCTTTTCCATTAAAATAATACCCTCATCAAGTGGGCTCCTGTCAGCAAAGTTGCATCTGTGCCCGACCGAGCTCCGTGCTTCAAGACAGCTCACGGAGTGAGGGCCAATGGCTGGAATTTTAATTGTTTCACGGGAATCAACTAGTTAGCCATTCAAACAGGCTGGAGCAGGACATCTTTCCATGAGAGATGACGAGCAGATAGAAAGAGGGGATTTAGAAAATGTTGCCGTAAATTAATCCTGAGATAAACCATGGCTTTGGAAAGTATTGCCTTGTTGAAAAGGACTACAAAGGATGGACTACAAAGAGGAGTGGACTTGAAAGAATAAGTTAGATGGAGAATGAGGAGGGGGGTAGGCAGCTACTTTTGAAGTTTGCCAAAGGAAAGATGCATCCTTTTGAGTCTCAGGGAGATTAGACATTTCTTCAAGTGACAAAACACCTTATTAACCTCCGCATGACCCTTAAGGATTGACCTTTGACTTGTGACCCCGACACCGCTGCGCCTTACTCCTGTTGGGAGTCATCAGCATGAGCCTTTTCATTAAAACTAACGGTTGTACCCTAAATGCCAAAAGAAAGAGAGAATGGGAGGATTGTGTGGGTGCATGTGGGACAGAAGATGGAGGGAGGAAGTAAGGGGGATGCAACAGAAAGAAGAGTTTAATCAAAGACACAGCAGCTCTGGTAATCCACTCTTACCTTATTCACAAAAAGAACAAGGGCGGGAGGGATGGGCAGGGAGAGATGAGAAGTTTTTAACAAGAGGTCAGAGAAACTTTGGCTTAGAACATGGGCCTTTATCAAATCCACTGGCAAATCCGCAGATTAGTCCATTCCATTGTTTTCAGGAAGTCCGCTCCCACCGACCCCGAATGCAGGAGGTGGATTTAGGAACTTTACAAGAGCTCCAAGCCACTGAGCTGGATGGCAGAGTGTGCATGTGTGTGCGTTTGTGTGTTGACGTGTAACATTACAGTATGTGTGCAAGTGTGCGTACACGTGTGCATGTGTCTGTGTCAGTGTGAGCATGGGGGGTGACACAGTGAGGAAGGGGTTGTCAGGAAGGCTTGGGCTCAAACACAAAGCTCTGACCAAAAAATTCCATTGATCGCTCATGACTTTCTGGCCACCAAAAGCAATGCAGACGGATGGCGGGCCGGTTTCCCACTGTGACCTCTCCATAGATAATATGTACTTTGGAAACTGTCATCCCTCATGGTTTCATTAAACCTTTTTTGATATTTACATGGCCTGCTGAGCTGTTCTCTATACAAAGTCAATTTGGTCTGAATGTGAAATTCTCCCCTTTGAATAAACACTATGCTTTCTTCCCTGCAGAGTCACTTTACCACAACCAAAGTCACTGGCATTTGATATAGGGCTATGGTCAAAACACTTGTGGACAGCAAAAAAAGTCAACAGAGGACTATGAATCAAATATTCAATTACGACATTTTTGACAAAAGCCTATTTTTTCCCCCTCCTCTTCTTCTCCTTTACCTGTTATTTGTCACAATGTGTCTCCAGCACTATGCTTCCTATGCTATTCAGCCTGGGGAAATGGGGCATTGGAGTGATGACAAGGAGAAAGAATCACTTGCAAGGACTGAATCTGTCTCAGCACAGTCCTGCACCTATTTAAAGCAGGCCTCTTTCAACTCCGAAACCAGGATGGAGGAGAGAAAACACATTAGCAAAATAGGCAGAAAGCTGAGACACAAAAGGCAAATGATTTATTATAGCTTTCAGCAGAAATACCTGCGGAGGAGTGCAGGCCCTCAGGTGCTTTTCTGGCAGAGAGTAAAGGAGGATAAAAGAGTCAGTGCTGAGAGATGCGCTGGAATGAGGAGCCAGGGAGTCTTTGGCATCAGGTAGGCAGAGAAGATGTTGGTACCTCTCCTCGCGGGTGGGGATTTCAGGGAGAGCTGAGGGAAAGGTGCTCCAGCCACTAAAGGGCAGTTGGAAAGCATTTTTGCCAAAGGGATCTCAGTTGTGACACGACACAAAGGCTGGTGGGTTTTTCTCTCGTCTGCTTCCACTGATTATTATCTTTAAAAATACTGTACAAAACAACTTGACACCTGCGGTGAAGAGCATGATAAATATGAGTGAGATTCCATTGAAATGTCATTATAGACAATACAATCTGTTTTCTGGAAAATTTGATTTTTTACTCATACCCCATTTTACAATAAGGTACACAAAATGTTGCATACTTACCAAGAAATATTAAAGAAGAAATCAAGAACTGCTAACTAACTCTGAATTAACCACAGTATAGTAAACTAGAAGGGCACTCAGAGAGTGCAGACCTCCGCCAAGCCCAAATGCCCTATCTTGCATTGTTCAACAAAAGTAAAAAATAATTTGTGTATCCGCCCTGTAATTTGGATCTGCTCCAAAATGTGATGGGCCCATACTACAAACTGCCGCAATTTATGTTAATCGGGCCAACAGATTCTTTCATAATCCTGCTGACAAACAGACAAACAAACCTAAACGAAAACATAACCTCCATGGCAGAGGTAATATTGATAAGATCTGACCACTTCCTTAATTAACTCTCAACAGAGTTCAGTTTAAACAAGATAAGGCAATCGGGTGACAAATATATACATAACTTATAATTTATCACACTTCATTATTATGCACATTATAGTAACAATGGTTGATTATATGCCGCTTTCAGGAATTTCAGGAATACTTAGTTCATATTGTAAGTCTTCAAATATACAATAATGTACCGCGTTAGAGTAGATTTAGCTTAGTTTTGAGTTTACCAATGGCTATTGCCAAATAATGTGAATATTCAATGTAAATATGTCATTTATTAACAGGCGAAAAATTCAGTAATGTTAGCTACATTATTTATCTGTTGGTTAGAATGATGCTGTTCTAGTAGGGGAAGTATACAATTCATTACTTCACTTTGTGGACACAACAAAAGTGACTTATGTAATAAAAGTGATAATTTATTGGTTTTATGACATTTAAGTCAGGAATAACTCATTAGGAAAGACATTCCTGTCTCAAAATTTTGCATGACATGGGATTTTCTGTTGTGGTCCAAAACAATGTCTGTGGATTAAATACTGAGTAACTCTTTTTCTTTTTAAAAGATCATTTTAGACAGCAATCCAACCAGCCACCACTCTTAATTGAACGTACTGTATGAACCAGCGGTACTGGCTTAACAGCAAACATTCACTCACAATGTGACAGATTGTTGATCTGCTTCAACAAGGAAACTGTGGAAACAAACAAACAACTCTTAAGTCATTATAGAGTTAGAAACAAACATTTGCTGTATTCCAAACCTTGTTTTCTTTTGTTACTGTGACAGACGTAATGTAAGATATGATAGAAACCGCTAAGTTTTTACACAAGGTAAAACAGGTCAAGTTGTATTAACACAGAGCGGTAAGTTGATGTAGTAGACAAATCAAGTTTACATTAGTAGCCATTACTTAAAATTATTAGTAAACATAACTTATGTTTTTGTGGAGTCATAAATCACGGAAGACTTGTATTATATCATCTGGATGCGCCGACAGTTTGTCATTACTTAGGATTCCTTATAGGGGAAATAGAAACTACGCACTATAGCTTTAAAAAATGCAAAGAAACATAACAAATATATAACATTGGGCTACTTCTTCCATGAAAATATTGTTTCCTATATGACCGTACGACTTTAAGAGCAATATATTCAATACACTTGTTCCTAATGAACAGAGAGGTCGATAACACACATAAAACGTTGTAATTTCAATGTTTTTGTAATGCTTGGACAGAATTACTGGTATCCAATAATAGTATATACCACTTGACACTAAACCTGTTTGAGTCGTGACTCACTCGGATCTTTCACCCGACTCTTTAAATTAACTCATGAGTCGTGAGTCTCTAGTATCATTAACCCAGTTCACTTGAGCCCTACTACAATTCAATCTAAAATAATAACAGCGCCACACACAAACCAATTGCAACATTAGCTACTATTAGTCCTAGCCATCTTAGCTGCCAAAAGCTTTATAACTTAAAATTTCGTAGGCAACCACAACTTCACAAGTCAACTCAAGCGACCTAGTGAGCAGAGCGACAGTCCAAGACAGTTTCTAGGAACTTCCAGACGTACAGACTCAGAGCAGGAAACATTGCAAGCTTGCCTCGGTTCGCCTCGCAGACCATGGTTTCAGACGAGCGAGTGAAGTCTCTCCTTGAGCTCAGGGTAAAGCAAATCAACAACAAAAGCCATTCTTTCACTTCTGAAATAACATACAACGTTCTGCACGCTATTCGGAGAATAGCGAGGACACACGCTTCACACCGCGAGCGGGCACACGCACCACAAAAAGGGAGAGAAAGATAAAAGAGACTGCGCCGCACGCACACAGCTCCTTTGTCTTTCGTAAAAAATGAGCCATTTATACATGTTTTAACATCATTTATTCATGACTAACGGACGCTATAGGCCACTTGGAAGTTGGAACAAAGAAACAGGCTAAGTCCTCCAGAGACCAGCCTCTGTTTCACCTCCTCAGGATCCATTTTCACGCTAATCAAAACGCATCAGCTGACCGCTCATTTACCATGCAACCCAAAGCGCAAGCCCGAGCCCGGCCCGAGCCCGTGTAAAATAATAGAAATTAAGACCGAACCCGACCGAACCCGACCGAACCCGACCGACCCGGCCGGATCGGTTCGGGCAAAGATCTTCAGCTCTAGTACAGAGCTCTGCGAGAGCACGGGCTTTTATGACTGTCAACATAGCCAGCATACTGTGGAGTAATGTCTGGCAATGCGAGACTAGCATCTAGCTAACATTGACATTATGAGACATAATCAGCGTTCTCAACCTGGCAACCCCGTAAACTAGTATTTCGAATTTGGACTGCAGTTACCATTTGAAACGCTAGCTTTCAGTAATATTGCACCTTAAATTGTTTCTCTGACAATGTACATGTCTGAATCAAACTTATCAAGACCTGGGACATTCAGGACGTTCATTCTTTAAAACTAAAATTAGTCAAACATTCGCTCAATGAATAGTTGTAGTTCCCATTAGCTCACTAATATGCCTAGACATGTCCAGAGACAAGATGAAGTATGATAATCAAGTGACCTATCATAATTCCAACCCTGTTTGTTTGTATCAAGTCAATGAAGACTGGCGCCACTATTCTGTTTGAATAAATTGACAATTCTATCTTTCCACGTTGCTTAAAACAACTTAATTTTTTTTTTTAGCTGGCCAAAATCAAGAGGAAACTGTTTAAATTGTATTACACATTGTTCAGTGTAGCCTATAAATCTACCCACTGGTAAGTAAGATTTGCCCAGTTCTTCAGTGCTACATATCTGCTTTTTCCTAGTGGCTATGTCACAGAGATCTTACGTGTTGCAGGATTGCTTCTGTTTGTTTGTGGACATGGTTGCAGACTAGCTCTCCAATGGAAATGCTGTCACAATGCATGTAAAAAGCTTAGTGTTGTTGAATAGGAACTCATTCAATCTTTGGTCAAGAGAGCTAGTAAGTGGGCAACATTTTCTTTTTTGTCAAATTATTGTTTTCATGGTCAAGATGGCTTTCACGCTCAACTTTTAGGACAAGGCATTATTGACTTAAGAGTTCTTTTGATTACCCCTACTTTTTACGCAGTTTGTTTGTGAATTAATTCACACGACATGTTACCTGCCAACGTCAGAGGGCAGCAGTGTTTGCTGTATAGCTTTTCTGACTGGCCACAATCCAAGAAGTCTGAAAAGCCAGCTTTCATAGAGAGGGGAAAGATGAATTAATCATCATAAATATGGGGATAATAGTGAGCACTTTTAGACAGTCTATGTTGGAAAGCATTCATAGGGTTGCTCTGTTTTACACACAAAAATGCCAGAAATAGTTGTGTAAAGAATGAAAAGCAAAAGCCTGAGAGAGAAGTTCAAATGTTGCTTACTTTCTCACCTCCACACTTTTTTTGCTAATTTCTGTGCAAACCGCTGCATACACAAGCAACACAAATTTTATTAATGATTGCGTTTTGGTTCAAGTACCTTCATACTAATAATAATAATAATAATATAAACAATCTGTATATTCAGTGAATAAGTTATGCATAGTATTTGAAGGGGAAAAACTCAGTTTTTCAATGAAATTTTTCCCAAAGATGGTTTCTGTCATTTTAGGTAGTTCTTATCACATTGATGTTTGATCAAGTGTTCATTTTTCTGATACGTTTGGTTTTAATTAGTTATTTGATGCTATAAAAACAGGAAGAAACTTCATGATTGACAGCTGTGATTGTTCAAGCTGATGTATGGGCGTGACTTTGATACCACTGCTCCACTGCCCGATCACTACTGCACAGACTCTGGCTCCAAAATAACAAGATGACAGCGCCATACCCCGGATATTTTGGCTTCACTTTTGTACACTGGGAGGAAGTGGAGATGCATCGTTCATCCTTATATACAGTCTATGCTACCAACCCACAAACTGTGAAATTAGACAACTCAGTCATTTTTTTGTCGGCTGCCTAGCTCAGTAAACATGAAATTCAACAAGCCATTCAGATTTGGCTCCCCGTTTATGTCACATACAGGCTCATAAGAATATACCTTGAGAATTACCTTTGCAAAGGTGTGCCATAGTTTTCTTGCAAGCCAATCAGAGCAGACTGGGCTTTTTGGGAGGGGGGCTTAAAGACACAGGTGCTAAAACACAGCATTTCAGACGGTGGGTGAATACCTGGTACAGGTACGTATATTCAGACATATAGTATGTGTGGAAACAGTGTAGGAACCCAAAATACAAGTATGAACCTGGAAATGAGCAGGATATGTCTCCTGTAATGTTTGATGAAGAAAGCCCAGTGAAACTTCTGAATAAAAGCATGAAATAAAAGCCTTTGCATTGTGCATTGTGGAATCCCCAAACTGTATAATTTACAAGGCTGGAAGACTACATCAAACTTTGTATTGCAGTTAAACAGAGTTGCCCACGATACACAATCTTGGTCAGGTTGACTAAACAAACCTGGGTTTTTGTTTAGGTTTTGCCATAGTGTCACTGATGCCAAGTTACTCATTTGTGATGTCTGCAGTTGTGTCTTTGTATGTTCTAAATGAAATCCTAGACGGAGAGAGGTTCAGATACTCCTGTGATGAAAATAAACATGACTTTAATTGCTTGCAATTTGCTGTCCTCTTATGTAGTAAATAAGCCATAAGGATTTCCCTCATATTGTGTAATGCTCATTCATAGGAACCCACATTAACATTCACTTTCAGTATTCGTTTTCACACTTGCCTCAGTGTCAAGCGCTGCTTTAGTTCTAAAAACGTCATTGGCAACTTGAAGGAAAAGCAAATATTGAACTAAAACTTAAAAATAATTTTCCACCTCACTAAGAGGACCACACACACATACACACAGACACACACCGCACACTCACACCAACATGTTGAGTGCAAGACTTAACGCGCTCTCTCTCTCTCTCTCTCTCTCTCTCTCTCTCTCACTCTCTCACTCTCACACACACACACACACACACACACACACAGTTCTGCTTTTCTTAAAAGCCACATCCTGAATCTCCATCCTCAGGGGGAAAGATTTACACTGTGGTTGTCCTTCAGGTACACCATAAGAGTTCTGCATTACTGTAAATCCTCTATGCTTACAAACCCATATTTTTGACTTTTTACAAAAGGGAAAGAAGAAAAGAAGGTATGAAATCATATTAGTAGCTTCACAGAAATTTCAAATGTGCATCTACATTGCAGTGACTCATCTTGCGCAGACACAACAAAAACATCTGCAATAAACACATGGGACATGGAAAGTAAGTACACAAGGAAAACAAGAAAAAAAAATATCAGGAGGTGAGCTGTTCTTACACACTTTGTATTATTTGGCTGGATTCCACTGGGGTCTTAGGTAGAGGTTAATGGGGGCTTGAAGAGGGCAGCCAAGGCCAGGGCACTGGAGGAGGCAGTGGAAGGGGTTAAGCCAAGCCCTGCACATGATCCAGGTTAGCTATATTCCGTTGGCCCCTATCATTGTGGCTTGAGTGAGCTGTGTAAGCGAAATTCAGGAGGTGAAAAATGATGGTCCATAGCCTTGATGGTACCAATGTTCAAAGAATTTCTGGAAATGTGAACAGTTTACAGACAATATCTAGGCCCTATTAACCTCCTGCAATTTGATTGTGGCTGTATCATTTTAAACTTGACTTTTGCAAGAATCTGGACAGTAACTTTACGGCATCCAGAGTGAACCAGAGGAGACGTTTGTAGCAGAAACACACAACAAACTGCAAGTAAAAGGATACAACTGTCACCATATTTCTCTTGAGTTTAAAAAACACCAAGTGGTTTATTTCACATTAAGCTGTGATTCACGAGCTACATTGCTGCAATGCTGAAAAAATAGGACACAGTTCTATTTTGCAAGCAGCAACATAACTCAAAGCGGCAGAGCTTCGCAAGGCATAGCAAAGGGGAGTGAATGACTGTTGATGCTTTGACCTGCGGTTTGCGGTACATAAGCAAATGTAGGGTCAAGCTTGAGCTACACCATACTAGAACTACTAAAGCTTTATATTTTTAAACTTTGCCATTTGACTGTAGATAATGTGTGACATTTTACCGTTTTCATGCGATGCATCATGGTCTGAAAATGTGTCATCTTCTAATCTGAACCTGGCCTGTCACTATAATATTCTTGGTGTTATTACACAGTAAGTAGGCAGAAATGTATTTTTTGAATAAGAGGTGCACATTACATTACATTGTAAATACAAATGATTGGAGAATGCTTTAATGGAAAAAATAATACTGGATTCAATGGGCAACTATTTGAACGCAGCAATGTGCATATTTGCAATTCCAAGCTGGTCATTATACTCAATTCATGCCGACACTGATACAGTTTTACCAATCATTCTGTGACGGCCTATGCAGACGATTGGCTGGCAATAAACACCACCCACCTATCACAAGAGCCACCAATCTACAATAAATGATGCTTTAGCTTCTTGCGGCCAGAATAGTGTCAGCTAACACATCATCAGCATTCCTGAAGTCTTGCCCAGTTCAAAGTTCTATTTAAACTGCCATAATAACACAATTGTTGAAATGGGCTGAACGAAATATGAAATGAAACGGGAGAAGAATGGAATCCAGTCTGATATGCTTGGTTTCAGAGAGGAAGGAATTGCCTGTCTCGCCTTGTTTACCGTACTTAGGCAAAATAAATCATAATGCTGACAAACGTACATTTCTTTCCAATCTACGAGCATATAATGTCTTTGTGTGGTTTCTTGTCACAGGGCACTCTGTCAGATGCAATTACGTACAGCAAACATTCTTCTTAGAAATAAACAATTCACAATAGAGGTAGCAATACACTCGGGTTAAACTGTTGCCCTCTGGGCTGCATTTAATGTTGTTTACTTTGCAATGTAGTGAATGTGTGCATGGTACGTCACAATAACATGTCTGAGATTTGGCAATTTCACTGACCTTGGAAATAACACATGGCCTGACCAACCAGATATCAACATGTCTGTGTTTCATGCTCAATATCGAAGGCCATGTGTAGACTACATTCAGTAAGAGCACAGAAAATTCCTTTGCAGTGCATTTTAGTTTTGACAACAAAACTCCCCACGGTGGTATCCTGCAGGTCTGTCATGGACTCATTGCTGCAGATTCTTTAATACAGGTGTTAATAAAACAAGACAAGATTAGACTTGCCAGTGGTCTGAAAACATTAACATTTACTATGAAAGCAGTAGACAACAAGGCTTCCAGATGTCGTCTTTCTACAAAGCAGGTTTCCAATGAGCTCGATCCAACAGCACAAGGCTGGACAAGGCAGAGAAAAAAAACATGTTTTAGTCAGTGGCATTTCTGTCAAGCAGGAGATAAAATCAGTACAAACATGTCTGATGGAGAGGTATGCATGGATTTCCTGGAACAGAATAGCCCAACAAAACTGTTGCTGAAATAAAAACCTGATGCTCATATACAACTGTCGCTCTATAACAAAAAGAGCAAGAATATTTGGTCACCATGAAAACAGGTATTTGTTACCAGTTGATTCTGAAGAATTACTTCATTTGACAAGACGTTTTCTTTAAGATTCTAAGACTTATGGGAGAGAAAACCTCCTATGTGCTACGGTTTAAGGTCTGATTCCTGTCATGACATACACAATTTAACACTCACATCCCCACTAGCAGGTGATGGCAGCATTGCAATGCTGCTGCTATACTGTGTGGTATACTGTAGGACATTCCGAATTAGCAGTGGTTTGTATTTAAAGTGCCCATATTATGAAAAAAACACTTTTTCTTTTCTGGTGCTTCCACACACATACAAACTTTGAAAAAAATCCATCCATGCTGTTTTGAGTGAGATACAGTTTCTGAATGTGTCCTGCCTTCAGTCTCCTAGTGAGCTGTTCAAAATTGGCCCGGATTGTGACGTCACAATCCGAAACGAGCTGGCTAACCATAACCGTTAGCTCGTAGCATGCTAACGCTAATGCTAATGCTAACGCTAATGCTAACGCTAATGCTAACGCTAGCATGCTACCTTGTTCTCAATAGCAAAGCACTGCTACAACACACACAATTTCACCATAATCTACAAAAGAACTACTTACATGCGCGCCCTCATTTAGAAGTCTCCCAGCTAATCCTGCCTTGTAACTGACCAAAGTTGGAGAAACAGGCTTTCTGTTACTGTCTCTAGAGTTAGCTAGCTGACACGGTCTACATCTGAGCTACTGCGCATGTGCGAGTGCAATCAAAGATAGTACAGAAGAAGAAGAAGAAAAGAGGTCTCACTCTGTAGCTAAAACAGAAACCAGGTGAAAAGAGGATCTGCAGCAGTGAGAGAGAGCTGTGCAGTACAACAAAAATATGGTGTTTTTTGAAAATTAAACCATGTAAACCTATTCTGGTACAACCGTAAAATACAGTTATGAACCTGAAAATGAGCATAATTTGGGCGCTTTAAGTTCCATGTATTTTTTTTTCTCGCGATATTCCATTCCATTGCATTACCCTAAAATACTTGTATAAATGTCACTCTAAATCCTCATGCTGCCTGCCATTATTCAACATCTCCCCATGACGTTGAATGATTATGGATAGTTTTACAATAGGTAATGGTAAGTCAAGTTAAATGTCACATAATTTACAAAACACCAATGTGCGCCAAACAAAAACCATGTTATTGTCCAGCTGTGGTCAGAGCGTCAGCTTCCCAGGAAACAAGCCTAAAAAGGCCAAATATTGCTGGATTTGTGGCCAGGGCCACACTGCAGTTTGGCCATCACATGTGTCATAGATATACCCAATCCCCTGATGATGGAACAGTGTGTCCAGAGCTGGACTGAAAGGGAAAGCTCTCTGAGGTCAGGGGAGTATAATGCACTAGCTTGCTCTCAAATAAAACTGGTTTGTTTTTCTTAAAAGGAGGTTGAGGTTTTTGGGTTTCCGTCAATCACCCCCACACCACACCACCTCCACTCCTCTCCGTTTTTTACAATGGAAGCCTTATGGTGTGTGCATTTTGACCTTTTATATTTTAACCCAAGGTGGTGATTGGCAGAAAACTTGTTTCATGTGACTGGAGCTCTGGTTTGGCCCACCTAAATGTCAGCTGTGTATAAATTTGGTGAAGAGTGGACAGCATACAAAGTGCAAGAATATTACACAGAATAAACAGCATAGTGTACGTAATTATTTTTGCAAAGACAGACAATTTAAAAACAGCCAATGCAGAAGTTTATAAGTAGGGTCATGGGGGGCATTTCATATTTCATAATTTGACTTTAGAAATAAAAAAAACTAACAAATCTCTCAACATCCACTGAGACAAAATGAGACAGAAAAGTCATTTTCAGTCTTGATAAACAGTATGGTCAAAAACAAGAAAGAAAATTGAGTCATCTCATTTTATAAGGTCATCCATGAGAAGACGTTATATTTTTCTAAGCTTAATTAAAGAGTTGTATGTTGCTCTCAATTCACATCGAGAGATTACACTTACTGTAACTGTGAATCTACTTTCTTAACCTGGAGAGAGCACGCATCCAAAATAGTTAAAACTCATTGGGTGTAATGGTCAGCAATGGTCAGTAATGGCCGGTGGTTTGGCAAGATCAGCTCCTTGTTACACAGCTCTTCCTGTCCACACACATACTGTATAATAAAGACTTCCTCAACAGATTGGAAACCACTCCGCTCTCACCAGCACTCTTAAGTTCCTCTTTCTCTCTCTACCCCCTCTTCCATTCTTACTTTCTTTCATTCTTGCTTTCTTGCTTGTTTCTCTATCTCGCTCCTTCCTACATACTGACCTTCCCAGGCTGGCCTGGGTCTTTATATTTCAGGCTTTGAGGCTAGATCTGAAACAAAAGCAAAATTATGGGTCTGGTTTGGCTTGAGGAGAGCGCAGTGACCCCGGCATGTGGTTTTCTTAGGCCAGACCAGAGAGAGGTGAGGTGGGGAGAAGAATTTGTGTGAATCTAGCTGTGTATTTGAAGAAAACCCCAACCACAGCTAATTTGAATGTGTCATTAGCAGGAGGGGGTGATCTAAACTTGGGCTGGCCAGTGATAGAGTGAAATCCACATACTACCAAAGACACCACTTGTTTTTTCCTTTTTTTGTTGAGAGATTTTTAGGGGGAACATAGAGGCCAAAGCCTCGAGGGTAAGCACACTACTTGTCACCTCATAAATCTTCTCACCTCCTCATCACTTGACCAAGTCATGAAACGGTTGTTTCTTGAAGCTATTATGACTTCTATCACTTGTTGCTCTGGGTCATCACCATCAAATGCGAAAGAGTGGACTGGTATAATCCAAATCTTGATGGGTGTTATTGTCACACAGTCGCATTTACCACATTGTCCTTATTCAATCAAAGAATACACATTTTGAAAAGAGAGAGATTATTGCAGGTGTTCCAACAAAAGGCATTGCTTTATTCATGTTTTAAAGACAAAGCAAAGACCTTGGTCACATGGGTCCATACTCCAAAGTGCATAGCATGTCCCATTGTTGGTATACATGACACAGAGGCGTTCCAATGAAACAGATATAAATGGAGAATGGTGTATTTTGAGACCTTACGCAGATGGATCACCCTAAAGTAAAACAATCAGTGAAGAAAATTCACAGTTTCTTCCTGTGTCTCTTAGAGTTTCCTACAGTGGGCCTGCATCGTACTGTGTGGTCTTGAACCCTATTTAGACCTAGTGGGTGACCACTGTACAATTAGGTATGCCATGTTTCACAGCAGCAGCAGAAAGTGGAATTCCTGTCAATGGAGCAGACCTTCTCATGTTTACTGCTCACATATTCTTCCTACCATCCATGGCACTGCACCCAACCTGGCTTATGGTTGATTGTATCATGCAGTATGAATAACACAATTATAAAACCCCACAAAACACACCATGTTTATATAACTGCAGATCCTCCAAGGAAAGGACTTACTACATGCAAAGATGAAAGTTGATGCCCCAGATGGCAATTTCAAAGCTAACATAGATATATGTTTCTTGGCTTAAAGGTGTTTGACATAGCTAACGGTTAACACGGTTTCATGTCAGAGGGAGAAAAAGATCAGCATATTGTAGATCTTCCTGATATAATAGTCATGTAGATTTTATACATATAATGTAGATAAACAACACAGCGTGCAATCTTTAACACATTATGTACATCAAAATTAATGGGAATGGCACCCTTCAGTGTTTTTATCCTTCCTCATCTGCCTAGAAGCCAATAAACAGAATGCCTGTCAAAATGTACATATGTATGTAAGTTTAAAAGTATTATTTCTACGTTTTGCCTAAGGAAAAAACAATAATACATTGAACCATCCAGGGAGGCTTTCATCAGGCCTTTGAGAAGACAGTGTTAGCACCATAACACAGTCTTGAATTTGCCAAGTATTCTGCGTGTTTATAAATTTTGGTCAGTGACTGCTGATAAATGACAGTTAAGGATATCAAAATTATGATTTTAAGGAGATGTGCAATTTGGGGAGAAAATTAACAACAATGGAGAGAAATCACATTACAGTTATAATCCCCTATGCCAAATGGTGCCATGCTTCATTCATAATGGTGGAGAGGAGACTTGAAGCATCGAAGTGTAGAGGGTGGTCTTATACCCGTGACTGTCTTGAGAAAACACAGCAAAAAGCCACAGCTCTGGAATCACATGTTAAAATCATTACCGTACAAGACTCCTTACCACTGCAACCATGCCCTAACGAGAAATCTATCCATGCTGCTGCTCACTGAGTGGAGGTTTGGTGACAGACTCTTGCGTGAACTACTATTGCTTCATCACCCTGCAGCACAATTGCACATCCTTGAGATTAAGCTAGAGAGGCCTGCATGTGCGCTTAAGCAAAGGCCAAGCAAACACGATGGCTTCTCAGAATCCACAATGCGTTCAAACTGGGCCCTCTCACTCTCCTCTTCAATTACAAAATACCGCACACGCAGTCCATTTCAAAACACAGCCGGCATCCATAAATTGTAGAAACCATTGACTGATTGGCAATGAGCTCTTTTTCAAATAAAGAGATCTCTTTAATCTACCTACTTTTGCTCAAGTGGTCATTCAAAAGTGGTAACATTGACAGTCTGATGAGATCAAAATATATTTTACAGGTGATTTCTCTCTTGAAACATGCACACTTTAGTCCTTGACCCAATATCAGCAAGAAATCTTAATGTCAAATGTATTCTCATAGGTTTAAAACTTATTCTCAGCCTTTCCTAGAAACAAATGGATGGCTTCCTGGCAGGTCCATCTGTTGGATAGTAGTGATTCAACGGGTGACCGGTGGTCACAGTCGGTACCACCCTCTTCCCACTCTTGCTGTCTATGGCCAGAACGTGCTCTGTGTAAAGGGCTGTGTGTGGTCCATGGAGCTCCCACGAAAGTCCAGTGCTGTCCAAAAGAATGCCAATGCCAAATCCACAATGTACGTAAAAACGTAATAACATTTCCTTGAATTTGGAAAATCATAATTTGAAGAATATACAGAACGACATCTACTCTTCTAGAATATACCGTAAGTATTTTCATTGGATTGTGCATGTGTCAGGGTCCCTGTCAAAGTATTGTTTTTCACTTTTTGTGCCACCAAAATACAATAAGAAACAATTTTCAACAATTAGGAAAACATTTGTGTCTTTAGTCCAAATAGATTCACATTCAAATGTAACTCACAAAAAAACTATTTTTACATTATGATGATTATTAACTCAGTGACTGTGATGATAAGACAGAACAATGAAGCAGACTATTATGATTACATTTTCTGGGCTGAAATACTTTCCCGTCCCTGTTTTCATGTCTCAGAGGAGATGGCAAAGGCTGCTTATTCATCTTGTGCGTTCCCCAGCACACAACGTCTGCTCTTAATTGTGGGAAGGAGAACATCAGCAAGACTCATTCTATTCTTCATTTCATCCCACAGACACACCAGAAAACAGCTAGTAGTTTCTGCAAGCTACATTTTCCACGGGAGACAGCCACAAGCCCAAAGCCTGTGAGCACAAACAAATGTGGAGCACAAACATGCCTTTTAATTGAGAAGGCAGATGGTCCCATCGCAGGCGGGACAGCAGTGAGAAGCGACTGTGGAAAACAAAGCATCGGTGGTGAACAAGGCCCTCCATTTCTGCCACTCCAAGTGGGAGACAGGGTCTGGGGTTGGAACCCACAAGACTCAAACAGAAATCACCATTGTTGCCTCAGCGAGACACAGAGACAGACCAATTCACAGGAACAAGTTGTATTGGGTTTCCGGGGGGAATGTTGTTTATCCACTTCATCATCATTGTTGTGTTTGTCTTCTGCTGTTTCTTTGATAGTTTTGGGAATGAAGCCACGTCCATTCCGACCTGAAATCCCAAATGCAAAGAGATACTGGGGGAACAGTTGGTTAAAACACAACATTTAAACTAAAATAAACACAGCAGAGACTCTGGAAGTGATCTTCGGAGTGATTATCATGTAAACGCTAATTTGTTGGTAGTCTTGGTAGTAATTTCAGGAATTCCACTGGTTAAAATGTTCCGAAGGAATTCCGGTAACATGTATGAAAATGTTTTCTGGGATTATAGTGAAGTATTCTGAGGAACTAAATCTCCCCTAAAGATGCCTTCTCTCCCAGACTGATCATAGTAACTGGATCCTCTGTTTAATAGTTTGCTGTAGCAGGAGACTGACTGAGTGGTTTCCATTCCGCTGGGCTGTAACCGATTGTCCCAGTGACCACAACAAAGGGTAAAAAGGGAAGGAGGGTGAGGGGATAGAGAATAACTTGGGGCTCAGTATGGATTGGAGAACCCTGAGTTAAATGACTCAATGGCTTCCAGAGTCTCCTCTTGCTTAACTACATTTTAACCCCAATCTTATCTGTAGCATCTGCTTTATCCTTACCACACAACAAGTCAAGGCTGTCTGATACATAGTTTGTATAACATCATCATACACACAGGATACGGTGTCTAACAACCAGTCTGGTTTCTCTGAACTTTACACTAATAGGTCAGAATGAAGAAGGCTTGATCTATTTAATTCACCCAGACATGAGAGGAAACAGAAAAATACATCATCACAGCGGTCTACCAACAATGTAGGCCATATGTCCATTAAGTAGGCATTTCTTTCTGTTTTGTGAAATAGATGTGTGTGTTCACAAGGGTGACTGCTATGTCAACAGATGTATGGTGTACAGAGTGTGTCATGGTGATGAAGTGGCATTAAGTTCACAGACCTGCTTGACGGGCGTCCGTACTGTAGCCGGTAACCATTAACCAAACCTACTTTGTGCAAATAACCTAGTATCAATGCAGGAAACATTTTGATGGATATCCCCAACGCTCTGAAGTTACAAAGGCAGAAAACACCCTGTTGAAAAACAAAATGTGACATATTAATTATTTTTGGCAATTGTAAGCTACATTTAGTCACACAGTAAAGCTCCATGCCAGTGTGCCAGATTCAAAGACCTTCCACTCATTAATATCACAGATGACCTTTGTCTCATTGTGGTTCCTGGAACCTAAATCACCCCATAATTGTGCACACAGTCAAATGGAGCATTGAGCAGGCAGAGATACAGGGATGTTAATGGGAAAGCAGGCAAAAGCATTGTGGCTGTCACCAAATTGAAAATGTGCCTTTTGACGCCTTAAGTCCTTTTCCCCATGATGATGCCTCTGAACAATTGGATAATTAATTCCCTGAATCTCTTTTCTTAAAATGTGAGTGTACGCAGAGACAGTGGTTTAGAAACAATGACATACAGATGTGCTCTGGAAGATTGAGCCTTGCCATTACAAACCCATAAATAGTATTTCTATCAAAAAACTTTTTTTTCTCATTGAGCTCAGGCAAAATCAATTATAGCTTTTACTTTGTCTCATTGCGGCTGATTTATTCTTCACTTCCCTTTTAAGACTGGGATTGGTTCAGACTGAGTATGTTAGCAGGCTCCTTTTTGTCTTATTCAAATCTGCTTCACACATGTGTGTTATGATTGTGGCAATTCCAAAGCCAGACGCTTTCTTAGATTTTGTTTGTAATGTCCTACCCAACATATTTCTCGGCTAATAGGAACGCCGCAGTTTAAGCTTGGTTCATTACAGATTCTGTTGAGTGATTTGATGACGAGTTATTGGGTGTGACTGATTCTGACCACTGTAAGTGATGATTCTAAGTGTCAAACTCAAAGGGCAAGTGCAAGTGAGTTCCCCACCATTCCATACTTGACACCTCTGAACAAAACATACAGTACGTAATGGTTCCACACTAACAAAATCCACTGACAACTCCCTATGTTTGCAGAGCAAATCTCCTTTTTCCTCATGTATTCCCTGTCTGGTCACTGCTTCGAGACCCAAAGACATCTGAGATGGTGCAAAGGTGTCCACTGAGGGGTGACAGTTGGGTGTGTGTACTCAGCCACAGACAAAACAACACTTTGGCAGACATAGCGAGCTCCCAGCTCATTTTCAAATACAATGAAAGCTCAAACATTCGAGGTCTGAAGGCCACTTATGTCAGTGAAGCCTTTCGCAGAAAGTCCGCTGTGAAATCATGGTCATTGTCAGATTATATAGCTAAAGTCCTCAAGGGCCAAGCCTCACTGCTGGACCAGTTTTTCAAAGTGCAGACAGCTATGACGTAGGTTCGATATGCATATAGAATCCCCTTATAATCCTTCAACTGTACTGAAACTGTGGAAAACGGCATATGCGCCTTATCATAGCAATTCAATGCATTTACTTCTTTAAAAATAAAATATCATTGCTTTAACTTTTAGGAAAGCTCAGAAAAAAAGCTCCTGTTTTTTCAAGAAACCACTTTTTGAAGTGTTATTTCCCATTACTGCATATTTAAATCTCACTATGTCTCATGGAATAGGGATAGTTTCCTCAATAAAGAATTCACTTTTTATCTTTATTAGGAACACACTTGTTTTAAATGTCACAACAGGCAATAAAAGTTGAGCAAATATAGAACAAATAAATGCCACGTTAAAATTACCCATTTTATTTGAGAAAAGATGACTTTACAGTCTAAGGTCAGTGACTATTTTAGGTGGCCATCACACCACGTTCATATGTGGTTGGATTTGTTTCCCTTCCTTGCCGATGATATGCATCCACTTTAGCACCATGGACGTCACAGTGTGTTCTGAGCTGCTTGTAACAACAGAGAGACTGCACGCTGAATTTTCATGAGTAGAGCCTCGGCCTATATTCCCAAATGTGATTGATCCACTGTGTACTCTGGCAACAGGTTGAGTTCAGTGGCGGTTGTAAATGGTTACATTTGAAATCTGTAAGTTATGTAGTGGCACACTTGTGTGCTTTGTGTTTTTCTTTGGGTCAAGGTGGAGCCCCTGTATAATTGGTGGACTGTCTATCAACCTAAACCTCAAAAGATTTGATTGATTTAAGGGGAGGCATTAATAGGCGTCCCATATCACAAAGACTGTATAGAACGTGTCATGAAATATAGAGTTGTGGAGCCAATCATTTATGATCCTATTTTGGGTGAAGGTCCCAGGTCCCAGTAGACTTTTTTGTAACATTCACATCAGATTCCCACATTGGTTTTTGTGCAATCCAACACTTTGTCAGGCTTAAGTCAGAATCTTATAGGCTTTTAATGTACTATATATGTCCAAGTGGAATATATTTAAAAATGATGGGCATAAATTTCAGTAAGTTCAGATTTTATTGCAAAGTCTGTCCTACTAGATAGAAGGCTGAATTTATGAGGGGAAAAGTAAAAAAAAACATTGGTCTATAGCTGACTGTTTCTGCCATTTTAATGTAAGGTGGTGACAGTTGTCCAGGGAAATACATTGTTAAAACACTCTGGCTGTGCAGTGTTGTGTTGTGTGTGTCTGCCATCTATTGGACTTCTATGAAACACCACTTTGCAAATTTCTTTAAAAGCAGTGAGTGAACACTTTTTGACACAGGTGAAATATGTCTAAAAAGTGCTTATCAGTGGAGATAGTCAATGGTAATTTGTTTATGGTTTATTAACATTTACAGCATGATACTTAACACATGAGCCAAGTTTGCAATAAGTAGGCATCTAGACAAAACGTATCACCTTCTGAAATTTAAAAGATGTAAATTATCTTTTTTTTTTCAACTATGATATGTACTGCAACGATTAGAATCTCAGGGAGACGTGAGCAAAACCACAGAATGTTGGTAGTGCCCATCTACATGAAACCTTTTTTTGTGTTCATGGTAATGAGGAACAGTGGTTTGTAAAATAGAGGAAAAAAATAAATACCCCAAAATGTATTAAAAGAACTCACTTATATCCTATAACATGTGTTGCGGTGGGAGCCGGGGTATGACGCCAGGAAAAAGAGGGAGTGGGTGAGTGCAGAAGTCGGCCGAGCACGTGCCTCCTGAGGTCCTCTGGTCTCTGTCTGGGATCAGTCCACCTCACCAACCCCTGGGCTAGACTCCCATCAGCCCCATACCCTATCTACTCTGGGCCAGACACCACCATGACCACTTGTATTGAGAGGCCTGACCACCATTGTGCCACAGCAGAGTACACAAACAAACAGAGTAGACACACAGGTCTACTCCTCTGCCATTACGTCGACTCATCAAGCCCACTGTCGGCTTAGTCATACCATAGGCCTCCAGTGCAAGCAGCTCCCTCTTGGCTTTGGATGGAGAATCTGGCAGAAGAAATTTGCTCATTTGTCCCCACACATGTATGTGGTTTGGTAACGCTGCTAGGGACTGCTGCCCCAGCCTTTCTTACTGTCCAGATTCAAAGCCAGCCAGGCCTTTCCTGGGTAATGTCCTCCCACACAGTCTGGCTATGTTGCTTTTTTCTTGTTCATATTCAGCTGTTTACGTCCTTACAATGTTTTTTTTGTTTTTTTTGATTTTGGTATGCAGCATTGTTTCGTCTTGCAAACAATTCAGAGCCAATTCAAAGTGTTTCTTCAACTATGAAATTTACAGTCTCTCATTTGAGGCTGATAAAATAGAATTGCTTTTTTTTTTTTTTAGAAGAGAGCATAGACAATGTACTGATTCATTTCTTCTTTTAACTTTCACAAAGTGGCCCTAAATCTGCTAGGTATGTACAGCTCTTTCCGTAAATTGTATGCTTTTTCCTCCTTCAAAATAGATCAAAATGGACACGTTACTTTCTTCTGATTAGCACAGCATTTGAAAGATATAAAAATGTGCCAAAATGCCAGGAAAAAAGTCGTTCCAACTATTTTTCAAACCATGGCCGTTTGGAATTTAGGATTTAATTATCACATAAGTTAGGTTACTCAGGCTTACAAGTAAGAGAATTGTATTAGAAGCATTAGAAAACATGTACCATATCAAACATTGGCTAAGAGTGTGGTTTTAAGATTCTGGAGTAAACACACACACACACACACACACACAAACACAGATGCTTTCTTCCCTCTTTTCATGTCGACCACAAGGCTGACCTGCTGGCCTCTATTTCCTCTGAAGAGGATATCCCCCTTCAGTAGAGCCTTAAAATCCATCACGGCAGCCGACTTGAGATCCTGATGTATGCGCCTCCTCTATTGTCTTTGAAGCATTGGGAGGCTTTGGCTGGCCAGGCCACTGTGATGATTACAGTCTCATAGTTAGGCCATTACTGACATGTGCTCAGCTCACTTTCCCTATGATGTCCCCCCATGTTTGATGGAGAGGGGAGTTCTTAGTAGTAGTTTAACTACTGCTGCCACCTTGTTCCTCTTCCTCAGTTACTCTACCAAAGAGGCTTTTCTGAAAATCTTACAGCCCCCAGCTCCCAGAATGACAAAAAGACCACAAGTGAAACCCACAGTCAACGTGTTTGCATGCATGCACAGAGTATCTTGAGTAGAAGCTTATGTACATCCTACAGTAACTCAACTGAGGGCATTCTGAGGACAAGCTGTCAATATTGAGTACGACTTTACTGCCCCTCAACAGATATCATTGGGTGCAAAGTAAACAGAATGTTCTAAATGTCACCATAGAAACAGACGTTCCAAAGACCGCCATGAATAAAAGCAAACTGGTTAAGATAGTTATATTTGCACGTCTCTGTTTGTTAGCTAATATTGACATGTCCGAATTATCATAATCAAGTTTCTTGTCGTTGACTTTATTCAGGACATTGCACAAGTCATGATGTTTTTATGACCAGGGTTCACCAACTACAATGTTACTGAATTACACATTTTACAAAGGGCATTTTTTAGGTTAGCATATTGGCAAAATAAAATGTAAACTTGTTTATTATTGCATATATAACTGACACACAGCGAGCAGTAAATTGAGATTGAGACAGTGGGAATCATCATCATTTAGGAATTTGGGAATATACCTCTATATGGAGACATTATGACTTTTGTCACATAAGGGAGAGGGAGCAAGCACAGACAAGTTGAGGTTTAAAATACTAAATAAGTACTTACACATTTGATGAACTGCAGCCTTCTAATTTTGAGCCTGCCAAATTTGTAATAATAGAGCACAATGAGAAGTTGAATTGTGGTGTGAGAAGAATATGTGGAAAACTGGACCGCTTGCTTGGTGAGCGAGTAGCGCTAGCTAACGTTATTGCAATCTGCAGACCTGACGAAGTAGTCTTAAGAACTGATGGGTTTTTTTCATTAAAGATGCAGCAGCTATCTCTTCACCTTCCCCATTTCCTCTCAATGTTTCTGTGCTTATGGCTTGTAAAACATACGTACACATACACATATTTCTCCTTTTCTCATTAACTTCCTGAACCCATAAGTGTAAATTACATAATAAATTCAAATAATGGTCTTTAAATGTGACTGGAAAGAAATACAATAAACAAACACTTAACTAAAATAGTGTTTATTCCATTGAAAAAAATACCTCATCCAATGCATACAGTAAGAAAGAAAAAGTGAATGTTACAAAAACAAATGCTTATTATTGTCATGAAAAGAATATTGTTGAATTGAATCACATGGTCCTTTAATGACTTTTCTAAATGCATGCACTTTCAATTTAAAACTTTCTGCATGTCTCATTTCTTAAGAGATTTTTTTTATAACAAAGTTTCTCCATATTTAGCTCTACTATGCCGGATGCAATGCAGGAGTGCACGCCAGGCTGAGCTTGTCATCAAAACAAAGTGTAGTGCTGTCATCAGAAGCAGCTAGTAGCCTTTCATCTCAGAAACTGTCAAAAGTAATCAAACATAACACCAAAACCGTGACACTGATCTATGCATTGATATAACAAAACCAATGTGTACAGTGTTGACAATGGATGTCTTAATACATGTGGTATAATTTGGCATCCACCTCTCAGAACCAGAACTCTGAGACAAAGACGTGAACGTTGATGATGTTCTGGCCAGAGTCGCCCTGAGTTGTCAGGTTGCGCATGGACAGTTTCAGTACTGTTGTCAATGGACCAATCAGAGACTTTACCTGGCGAACAACACCTGAAGGAGACAAAGAAGAACAACGTCAGTCACATTAAGTACCATAAATAGAACACAGTATAACGGTTGGCTTTAGTGACAACAATATGAATTTGTCGATTTTGTCATTTCATTGGAAACAAAATGGTTGAGAGGAGCAATTAGCAAAGATAAGACTGTTTTTGTGCTTGTTCATTTTGATTCGATTTTTTATGTTTTTATTTATGCATTGATATTTGATTTAAAGGGTCGCCCAAAACATGTTTTCTCACTTACCCCTAGTGGGATCTAGCAGAGCAGATAGTTTTGGTTTGAAGTGCTGAGGTTTTGATTTAGAAATTTCACTGCCACACCAAGACAATTGAGGATAATGGAATTTTGTTTGTGCTCAGCGCTTTGAAAAATTACATTTGTCTTTCAACAGCAAGTATCTTTTCAAAAACAATGTCCCGACGACAGGCTGCTCGATGTTGATGTGTTTCTTGCAACCCGTTCTCACTCTGAACTCAGCGTCTGAAGCGACGAAAAAAGCGCCCTTCAGCGTGTTTGTATAACGTACCGGGGAGAGCAGCAGCTACACGGGGTTTGAAAATGACGTAACACTAAGAGCGACTACGGTAGCGAGTAGTACATAAGGCCGAAATTCCGCATAAGGAGGTTGGTTGGTGTGGTGGATGGGTCAAACACAGGACTTTCACCCAGAATACCGGGGTTCATGTCCTGCGTGTCACGTTTCCTAAAGTCGCTTTCTTCTTTTCCTAAACCCAACCGTCCCGTTATTCCCGCGTGTCACGGAAATGTAAGCCCACCCACGACCTTTTCCTTAACATAACTGCGTCAGTGGGACGCCAATAGTTACCGACCAAGCGCGTTTAGATAAAGCGCATTATATGGCGCTAAAGGAGACTTTTAACATCAATAACAACAGCTGTTGGTAGCTGGTATCAGCTGGGACATTTGGATGAGCATTCAAATGAATTATGGTGTTAACAAACTGAACAAAAGGAATTTGATTCCTCCCTCCCACCTTCCACCCGCTCTAGGGACAACAGACACCCTCCTATCATAGTAAAACAGATAGGAGAATAAACATACTACAACAGAGCATCACCATGGAATTCATTGGGTGCTCTTTTTAAGTGAACATGTGATTACACGGGGGGAAAATGCCAGTGTTTATACAGGCTGTCAGCAGACCTTTTCTCTGCAGAGGGCTGGTGACATTTCAGCTCTTGCCTGTTTGAACAGCCATCGCCAGAGTGCAGTCAGGCAGCACAATCACCACACTGTCCTCCTATCACACCTTCAACCATCCTCTTTTTCTCATTTCCTCTCTGATTCATAAGTGAGTCAGTAAAGTCTTCAAGTATGATGACTCTAGAGTTTAACTTTACATGGATGAAAATGACGATAGATCACAGCCGCGATCGGTCTGAATTATGAGGCTCCTTTCTGTGGTACTTGTAATAAAGCAGTACAACCCATTTGGTCGTTGTTCACCACAGGGCAGATGATGATCCATTATGCGCCATCCGCTGCGTCCTTTGGGACACGGGCATTGTTAATGGCAGAACCGCCCCCCACCCACTCATTCTCCTCCTTCTCTTCCTCCCCTCTCCTCGCTTCCTGAGGGGGCCTGGTGTTTGTGGCACCATCACTGTGGCCCACAAGGGTAAATGAATCCCATGTGTTTGATGGAGGGGAGCAGTCGCAGTCACGCGATACAGCCATGGAGGCATTCCTCCAGGAATCCATCTTTAACTCTGGAAGGGGCAAGCTATAGGAGCTTGAACTGCTGTCTCTCTCTCCCTGTCACTTTATTTTGCTTTCTCGTCCCTCTACGAGTCGGATCTGTGGGCAAACAACAGATTCCAGCAGATTCCAGCAGATTCCAGCGATAAGCACTTGGAGGAGTGTGGAATGGGGCCCACTTCGACCAGGGTTGCCCCCTTGTTTTGGTGTTTTGGGACTCTGTTGCGTAGTGACACTACACGGAGGGGAGCAGAACTGAGATTTTATTGTTTCCAAAGCGTCAGCACCATTTGAAAGAGCTAACCTTTGCTTAAACCTAACAACAGCCGCAACATTAAGAGAATAACTGACGTGGAAAAAGAGTTTGAATTTTGAAACTGAAAATAGTTGTTAGACATGAGCCAATCGACATGGCACGCAACTCTCAGTTGACCAATGCAAACTCAAAGTGAGTTCAGAAGGTTCATGATTTGTCCACGTACTTAAATCAAACAGAATCAGTTCAAAAGCTTCACTGGTGGGTTGAGCAAGCACACAGTGAAGATGAGTAAGATATTATGAGCACAATATGGACCACTGCAAAGACAGATGGGATTCAGTCCACATTAAGGCTTTTTTTTTTTTAATTGCAGTTTAGTGTGGCCTATTTCTAATGAGGGCTTAACACTCTATAATCAGGGTCAACTGTGATTCTGTTTTTCACTGAAAATCCCCAAAAATTATTTTATAAAAAGAAGCTAAACAATCTAAACAACCGCATTGAATAATTTACGAAAACACGACACATCGCATCTAAACTGAAAATGTATTAAGGACATCTAAATAGTGCAATATGTGGAATGTGTTTGTTTGTTTTGTAAATGTGTTTGTGGTCTAATTAGCACATGCAACTGTGCTCTTAGGAGCAGAAATTCTGGTATAGTGCCCAATAGCTCCTCCAAATCCCCAAATTCCCTCCGAGCTCACTTAACAAAACACAGTGCAGTTTTCCTCACCTCATGATAACAAACCAATGAATGTATGTTAACATGTAAGATGTATCACAGTTATTGTAGTGATTTGTGGCGTAAGAAACACCTCAAATGTCGAAACATGTTTAATGCAACTTCTAGCCTTTGTTTAACTTATTTTTTGCACAGCCTTGAGGGCGAGAAATAGGTAATTATGTTATTACAATGTGGGCCCAATTCTGCACAAAGGAGCTTGATACTAAAGTCAGTGTATGTGACCATGACGACTCTGTGTTTCTGTAAGCTTCCCATCAAAAGCACAGTGGTATCCTCAATGAAGGGAAAGCATCAGCTAACAGCTGGGCCTCAACATTCTCACAGTGAACCTGAGGTGAAACCACAACTGCATACTCGTCTTAAACATTGCATCCGGGCTGTAAGGCAAAAAGCCAACAGCCACAAAACAGGTTAACTTTGATTGGCTACCATACCACCTGAGATTCATATAATAAACATAGGGAGGTTTTTAAAACCCCACAACTGACAATTTGCCCTGTGACTGGGTTGCAAGGTCATGTAATCTGAGGCCTGAAGTTCCCGAGCAGAAGATCCAGTTGTAGCGCTGGAAAGGTTTGTGGTGTCTTTCCATCTCACTGAGGTATCTGCCACAGGGTGCAAAGGTGACTGTGCTGGCTTGAACAGCAACCATCAAACAAACAGCTGTACAATCTGTCCACTCTCCAAAACATTCCCCCACACCATAAAGTAGCCCCTTTAGTAGAAAATAGCCTTTAAAAAATGCATGCTAGTAGCGGAGACACTGCCACAAAACAAAGTGAACCAAATGCCAGCAGGCATTTGTCATCCTTCATGGCCCACAAGCACTGCAATATTGAAGGGTTACATGTAAACAGTACAATTTCTGGGTTTTCTGGTTTTTACAACTCAGCGAGGAAGTGTATGACAAAATCCAAAATGGATGGGTTTAACACCAGAGACAAATGAAAAATACGCATTGGCCTCACCACAGTATTGTATAATGACACACTGGTTGTGGCGCTATGCATGCTCACTGCAGTGAAACCTTTGGAGAGTGTCCAGGTGTCGTGGTGGTATACAAAGTTCCAGTATGAAAAGAGGGTATTTGAGGGCATTCTTCACCATCATTACAGCTATAACTGTGATACGTTTGGTATCTAACTATATCAATGAGGTAAAGCTGAGCACTGTTGGCATAAACATAAACACAGCCAACCGTGGTTTCTTATTCAATGATTGTTTTTTACTGCCTGAAACCAAAAAGTCCGTAAAAGCTAGGAGACATGCCTAAGAAATTGCTAACTAGCTCCCTTGTTACCCTATTAGCAAAGCAACCAATTTCAGTTTTGACAACCTGTCTGCATGGCTGAAATATAATCCATTCAAATTGCCAACATAACCCACTGTACAAAGACTGAGGCACTGCAGGCACCTTGGGTACCTGATCTTGTGTTTACAACCTGGTCACTGGTCACTGTATGGCCAGTCAGGTCAGGCTATCCAAACACAACTCTGACTACTAAAGAGGGGTTGGGAGCCCTGCCCACTCCTGCTCTGAAAGGCCAGCACATGTGGCTTGATATTTTAAGGTCAATTAACAGCGAGTCATACTTACAAATCTCTCAAATGGTCCATGGGTCATTGTTGGATAGTGTCGCAAACTGGTTAGTGACATCATTGAAAAGTAGCCGTAGGGAATTGGCTGGTTCTTTTCTTGGACTTTCTGTTTTAGCAGTTGTGGGCCTGAGCAGCTGAGATGACATAACATGCACCGTTATCTTTACCACAACCTTTGCACTATGTTACAAGTGACCTTTCAAAGCGAAGACCCATAACTAAGCAGAAAATAGACTTGACAATGTAGACTAAATGGAAAGGATATAAGATGAAAACCTGTTTTGTTTGCATTTTAAATCAGGATTTTATATTCTATTCTCCATACATTATAAATGGAAGAAAGTATACAGCATCTTGATAAGCTGTTTAAGTACTTTGCTATCTATTTTGGCATGTTACTACATGAATTTGGATAAAAAAAACAGCATTCATTTTATGAATTGAGCTATTACCTAAACAGAGTTACATTTTCGTGAAATCACAGTGACAAGACAGCAAAGAGTAATGATGAGGATAAATTAAATAGATCACTAAACCAAGGAAGATAAGTGTATCTGATGAATTATTAAGACAGTTTTATTGCATGTAATATGTACTATATGTGTACATACCAGTGTCTTTTGGAGCGTGACATATCTGCATCACCATCTCTTCATCAGTACATTGGTGGTGGAGGACCAACCGAGGAGAGCGTTGTGTGTTTGACTGTGGGTTGTTGGGTGGAAAGGACCCTGTTTTGATTAGCTGTACTAATCTCTTGTGGGGCAGACAAGGATTCCTTATGGGCTTGGCGCGCTCTAGTGGGCCCGCTTCTGCCATGTCATGATTCATCCAAATGACAGCCGCTCAAACGGAGCAAGTTGTCTGCTTATCTCCAATGCTGTCCTAAACTCCTCACCAGCACAGCCACAAGCCAGAGCCACAAGTTCCACTGGCTCTAAAGTAGTCATGTCTCACACAGTAGGCTTACATTCCACCAGCCACTGTGGATGGCTGCACTGACGACCAGGACTACCTGCATAGAGACAAACTGTCCACTTTCTCTTCCATTCATCTTACTGTCTGCCTTGCTGGCTGCCAGCCCTGTGCCAATGGCAATGCAAACTGTACTTTTTCTCTGCACAGGATATAAACCACAAAGGCATTTTTCCACCTGCTTTCAAAAAATGAAATGTATTTAGCTGCGGCGTCTTAGACTTACAGTTTCTCCAGAGGATGGGCATAATTCATGAAAAGAATGTACTGTATTATCTGTTGCTGCCCAGCAAGATAAACATAAATACAACATAAATCATGTTCCTGCTAAAAAAGAATTAGACAGCAGGGATTAATGGTACAGTGAAATCCTTCCATGACAAATACTTACTCATGAAGAGGAGTCATTTGGACACATTCAAGGGATGACTAAACATGTGCTGAATGTTTGATTCCACAGTTGGCTACTGAGTCAAGTAAAATCACAATAATCACATAATTGTATAAATATTGTATAGATAGTTATTGATTTGCATGATGCTTTTGTTAACTTCATACTTTGCATGGGGAAGAGGAAGAAATGAGAATGGTGGGTTGTCACATCTTTTCCCCACATAAAAATGACAACTTCTAAGTAACGGCTAAAGCAAAGCTGAAAGAACACATGTATACTCAGCAAGCCCACCTAAAGCAACACTAGCCTATGATACCCCCAATGGGAGTGGTCAAAGATAATACTGATCCCCACTATAATGTACAAGAGACAATAAAACAGGGGAACCACCAGCATTTTATTTTATTTAGAGACTGAGCACCAGACTCAGCCCATGCTTCCAGCAGAGACCACAGAGCCAGTGTTTTCAAAGGGAGGACCATCCACCTGCTGACTGCCAAAATCAATCATCCCATTATCAACCCTATTTAAACAACCTGTCCCTAATCAAAAGTAGAAGACAACGTTAGCATGAGTAATGCATTCCTCCACTGTTTGTGTTTCCAAATATGTGTATGATGTGTTGCAAATGTTGTCTTTGTTATATATATCACTTCCGCTGTGTGTCTACTGTACATACCTGTAGGGATTGTGTGTGGTCGCTGCTGTGCTACTGTGGTTGTCATGGGAATCTGTAAGTGTTTGATTGGTTCTGATCATGTTTTCCAAGTGCTGAGGGCCTGTTGTGTTTGCACAGATGCGTAAGGCTGTCAGGGTTGTCTTCCAGATATGACAGTGCTGGGAAATCCAGTGATGGATGACCAGGAACTAGGAATGAGTGGTGCAATTCTTTCCAACAGTGTGTGTGTTTGTGTGTGTGTGTGTGTGTGTGTGTGTGTGTGTGTGTGTGTGTGTGTGTGTGTGTGTGTGTGTGTGTGCGCGCACATATGTCTATGCAAACACTGCACGCCTGTGTGTGCAGTCGACTGGTTTTAAAAGAGTGAATAAGTGAGCATAACGGAAAAGAGTGTCAGCCAATCAAACCTTTTAAGAATCACTTTTTTAAGTCAGCAACGGATTCTGAGGATTCCTAATTGCCTCTTGTGTCCCTTTTAAAAACACAAGAAGTGGCCAAAAATAATGGCCAAAGTTAGTTTGAGTTGACGCACTTGTTCATTAGTGGAGCCTCAATGTCTGCTACTTTTCACATCCCACCAAGCTGTAATACCACTGTTGGAGACACTGGAGATACTGGAAACTAAGCTTCCTTAAGTGACACGTCAGCGAGCCTCATACAATGGTTATGCAACAGCAGCATCTGTGGGCCAAAGCAACAGCAGCAACAACCCACTAAATAAAACCAAGAAGGCCTTCATCGCACCGTGGACGCCACACTTCACAGCGAGCAGTCAGTGACCAAAGGCTCCAGTGTACAGGGCCTCAATTTGGATATGTGATGGGCAACTGGTGCTAACATGCAAGAGCTGCATCCAAAAAGCATCCAATGGGTTTGGGAGAGAAGTGGCTCCTCACAAACAGGCCTTTCATGTGGTCGTCAGTTTAAGTGCTCTAATGCTCGGCGAGACACTGAGGCCTAGCATGGGGAAATGGAACAATACATTTAACCACATGAAGCAAAGCGCCCAGGATTACTTCTGCACATATTTTCTCTCTCTCTTTCCTCTTTCATTGAATCACAGTCTCTCACTTTGTCTTTCTCTCTCTGCAATTTTATTCTCCCTCCCTCCCTTGCAAACACACATACATACTTGCCCTTGCGAATGAGAACCACTATAAACAGGGAATTTCTTCTAAATCCTCTTTACACACACACACACACAGACACACACAGTAGACGTTATTTTACAAAATAAGGCTTATCACACATGCAGAATTACACCATTGTGCATTCCAACAAAAACATACCATTATAAGACAGTACAATATAATTATCCCTGCTTTTACTGTGACTTATGTGAATTATTGCTGTTATAAACATTTTTCTCTCATGTTGTGTGTGATTTTGGGTATGGTTGATAAGCACACATCTGTTTCTGCACAAGTGTACAAAAGAGGGAAGATGTGCGTGCTGTCCACAATCCAGCCTGAACCAGTGACAGTCACATGCTCTCCCCTCCTCCCTCCTCCCTGCTCCCTCTCTCCCTTTCATTCTGTAAAGACAGATGTGTGTACTGACAGGCCATCCCTTCATCCATCAGCGAGAGAAGAAGAAGACGCTGTCCTTACACTACCACCCTGCCTGCATCTCAGCAAAAAACCAAAACAAAAATACCAAGACGGGCCCAACAATGTGTCATCCTTGGGCTCACAACACCCTCATCCTCCCAGGGCCAAGGCTCAGTTCAGCTCTCCCACAGGCGTGCAGCAGCCTTGGGTCACCACCAGACTAAGGATGGGAATGGCTTCTCCCCAAACATGTGTTGGAGATGGTATCTGCTGCTCCTACTTGAACTAGTGCAGGGCTCTTTTTGCATGCTGGCGGTCGCTGAACAGGTAGTTATAATGAACTGCTTGTCAACTGCAATCACTCGTGCATACGTGCATGTGAATACACAAGTGTAGATTTATGCACTCTATTTATGCACTGTATTCCCAAACGCCATAAATTATTGTGGAAAGTAATGATCTGCTTGGAATAAGCATAGCCTTAGATAAGTGAATTAAATGGTACTTTGTTTAACCACAAGACTGTGGAAATTGATGCCAAATATTTGGTGAGACAGAAACAGGCCTTCGTCTGTATTAAAGAGCCACTCAGAGGACAGATATCCAAAGACCAAGTCCAAGAGCCCCCATGAAGATGATGACAGCTACATGATGCCACAAGACACTGCAAAGACCGTAACGGGCTGTGTCAGATGTACTTATGTCAGGGTATCCAGACATTCCTTATGGGAGATTTGTGCGCTTTTGTCCCTTCTCAATGTGCACATGTGAGTTTGATTTATAATATATATATATATATATCACAGAGGCTGTCGGGTGGTACAAGCTGCATATTAAAGCTGCATATTAAAGCTGCTTTTTCTCATGTTTGCACTAGTTTGGTTCATCCCGATTTCATAACACACAAAGCAAAGTAAAATCCCTGTACTCACCCACATACACTCCATTCTCTACCCGCTTGATGATGTTGAAGGCATTGTCCACGTTGCCCTCCAGGATGTCAAACTTGACGTCGTAACTGCCTACGTGATAGGACCCGTAAGCTGGGACTGTGGTTCTCAGGAATACAATCTCTGTTGGAAGATAACAATTAGACACAAAAAGCTTTTGGAGTCTAAACCCTCATAATCACACTGGGATTGTGCCTCCAATCTAGTGCCAACTCTTGCTTTTCCTTTTTTTTTTTTTCAAGAGAAAGACAATAAAACTGGAGATGGAAAGGTCTGTGTTTATTGTACACTTAGAGGGTCACAGGAAGGTTGAGGCTTTTCAATGCTGTTGCTCAGCTGAAGGGCCTTGAGTCCTTTACACCCCAACTCAGAGCTTATGAGAAATGACAAGAGCTTAACTCTCCGTGACGTTGAGCTTGAGTGTGTCTGAAACATGCACTGCATGCCAGCCAATAGATGCTTGTCACCTGTCACTGTCTGCGAGTGATTGCCGTAGTTACTCATATACAACCAGCATGGCACTTACTCTCTGGTGTGGGCCAGCCAAACCCGGACTGCATGAAGAACATCATGGAGTAACTAATTTGGAATTCAGAGGTAGTCATTTAGATTCTGACAACTGCAGGGAAATGCATTTGATTGGAGATCAGAGATTAAGGAAGATTAAGTAGAGCTAAAGTGAAAAGAAATGCTGAGGACCACAATGACACTAAAAAAACAAAACATACGTTGTTATGCTGTCTTCAAATTTGTTGTTTCCAAAGATTTTGGTAGGACGTTGTATACACAGAAGGATACACAAAAGTCATTTTTTGAAGCAGTGTGTTAAACAATTCAACATTTTGGGAAATACACTTTATTGCCAATATGAAAAGATCTTTACCACTCTTATCGCTGTACAGTAAATATGAAACTACTGTACTGTCATCAGCTGGTTAGCTTAGCTTAGCATAGATACTGTAACCAGGTGGAAATAGCCTGTCCAAAAGTGGAAAAAATAGCTCAATAATTCACACATGCCAATAGTCGTTTTTGCACTTTGTTTTTGTATAAATTACTTAAAAGGATAGTTCGGCTTTTTTGAAATGTTGTATGAGTTATTGATAGTCAGTGTATTACCTACAGTAGATGATGTGTTATTATGGATCCCACATAACTTCTAGGCAAGTCCCGCCCTACTAAGCAGCTCTATTGGTCAGGGGACCTGAACAAATCGGGTTACGTTACCTTGCGTAAGCATGGACGCCTGGCCAGTATAGTGTGTGAATGCTATTGAAGGACGAGTCTTGCTTAGAAGTTGCGTGGGTTCCATAATAACGTGTAGATGACAGTTAGTACAGCACTAGTTTGGAGAAGCAGCAGGAGTCCTGACACGAGCGCTGCTGTGGATAGGGTCAGTCACTAAATGTATTTTAGCCAGCTAAAAAAAGGCCCAACTAAAAAAAATCAATATCAGTTCAAGTTCAAATCTCAATCATTCCCAATCTTGCAGAGACAGAGAGTGTAGGTATATGTAAGGAGATAAAATAGGCACAGGCTAATTATTGCTAACTAACATGCTAGTTAACATTAGTAATTAAACTTAAACGGTTAATGTAAGTCGAAACTGCCTGTGAGCTTCTCCTGTACCGTATGGTAATTCCTCTACTATGCGACAGTAAGTTGCGTGGTTATGACACAATCATTGGCCTATTTTTACAAAAACATCTACTACGGTACAAGGTAATGGAGCCTTTTATACATTGTCGTGTTTCTTTAGAAATGAACAATGGACAAATAGAGTCTTTAAACGCTTCAGACTTAAAGTTATTCGCTGTCAAAATGAATGGCAGTCAACGGGATGCTAACGCAGGGTGAGTGCTTGTTAGCATCAAAATGGCGCCATAGGAGCTAGGCTTGCCAGATGCTTGCTTACCCCCTTGTTTGGGACAGACTCTGTAGTTTATGTAATAAACAAATAGAAGAAAAAAAGAGTGATTATGACAGCGATGAGGAAATGCCATTCACTGTGAAAACAAGAGTACAACGATGAACGGAGGTATACTGAACAAGAACTTTTGCAGAGGGAGACTAAACGACTGAAAGAGAGAGTGGGGAAACTGTGGAAACTGGAAAGGGCAGTCTGACGGCAAGGTAAAGCGGTGAAAATATTCTAAATATAGCGTTCACGCACAAACTAAACTTTTGTAGGTGGGGATTTTAAATTGGCTATAATAGGCTACATATAACTGTTTCCAGTCTTCATGCTAAAATAAGCTAACCAGCTGCTGGCTAAAGCTTCATAATTACCCTACACATATAAGAGTGGTATCGATTATCTCATCTAACTCTTGGCTAAAAAAGGAATAGCCTAAGTGTATTTCCCAAAACTATTCTTTAAGACATGTTTATTCCCCAAGGAACTGCTTTTGCTACATGTTTGCCCATCTGGATTACTCCAAAATGTCCATCATTATGCACATAAGAAATCAACTTGTACCTACCCTCTGGCTTTGTGAACTCTCTGAAGGTGGGCAAGGAGATGAAGGTGTGGGACACGGAGTGCATTGGGTCCAGAACACAGGCGACGTCATTGGGCTGACAGGACTTTATACAGCGAATGGTGTCAGAGCGTTCAAGCCTCGCCACTCTAAAGGAGAGAACAAACATACACACCCACAAAAAAAGAAAACACAAACACACATGGCCTCTGACCTTTAGGTAATGTCTATATAAAGACTTCAGAGTTAACCGCCTTTGGTGTATAAAGCTCACAATAACAGGGCATCCTTGGGAGCAGCCCACTGCGTAATCTAGAACTCAGTGGGGCAACTCCAATGGCCGCTACACAAACAATAGCTGAACAAGACTACAGGGATACTGGATATAGCAGTCAACATCAAAAACAATCAAATTCTATGTGGTTTCAAAGAATAATAAACCAACAATGGCCAAAGCTCATGCTAAAGCCAACCTTTGTAGCTTGTGGAGACTAGCGCTGCCATTGATGCTTTTCTGATGCACTATTTCAAGCTGTGTGGGAAATGAATTACTACACTCACAGAGAATGATCCACAACCAGCTCAGGAAAATATTTGGATTTGCTGAGCATCCCCGGCTTCACATCAGATAATCTCTTGAGGAGGATTTATGGGGCAAGGGAGTGTTCTAAAAGACTCCTAAATTGTGAGCAACATGACTAGACAACTCCCCAGCCTCTCCTCAGGGCAGCTCTCATCCTATTATTTAGGGCTTTGTTTATTCCACAGACAAATCAGTGACAGGTCGGAGGGAATGTAGGGCCTCTGCTGGTTCCTAAGGCTAACGCCACCTGAAGTATCGCTATTCACTACCTGTCTGCTACATTAGACTTTAAGAGAGTTTTCTAAGGCACTAACAACCTCGTAAATCAAGAGTGTGTCTTTGAAACGATGAGGAACTTGTGATCACGAGAGAGCTATTGAAACAAAATAAAAGCCTTGACTTCGAAATCCAAGATGTTAAATTTAAGCTTGATTTTCACAAAGGAGACAAGTGGGTTCATGGTTATATTGGGTTATGAAAACAGCCAAGTTGCCATGTATAAGTCCAGTTAATGTGCATGGCAGCCATATAGCCACATAGTGAGTCATGGGCTGTGGATCTCTGGCGCTCCTCAGGGGACCTATAGGCTGCAGCTCAAAGAACCAGGCCCGGCTTGGGTTGCAGGGCTTCTTCCATGGACAGCGAGGAGAGAAGCCCCTGACAAAAAGTCAAGCCACCACTGGGTAGGGGCTTGTAATTAGCAATTAGCGGGTGGGTCCAAGTTTTGCTTTGGCCAGCGCCAAACCCACAAAATGTTCTCCTAGTTTATAATACCACGGCCTGAGCTGCAGAAAGACCCGAGCGGGGCTCTAGAGGACGAGGTGAAAGCTCTGTTGGGGTAGAGAGTAAATTTACGAGAAGATAATGACCCAGGATGAACTGCCCCCTTACACACAGACGGGCACTTGAAAGCAGGGGCAGCAAGTGGAACTAATTACAGCTCCATGTGTGTGTTAATGCATGTCTGCACCGAAATACCGATAAGCATGTGTATGTTTATTTGTGCATGCGTGCCTTTGTGCATGCAAACGTGCTTTAGTCTGTGTCAGAGTGTGTGTGTGTGTGTGTGTGTGTGCGCACAAATGTACATCTTCTTCATCTCCCCCATGCCTCACGTGGCCCAGCCCAGGAGAAAAACCCCAATACTTTTAGACCAGAAAGAAAAACAGACTTTTTGGATGAAAGTCCTCTGGTCAAGCATAGGGCCTTTTATTTTTTTGGTAATTATTATTTATAGTCGGCACATTGATAACGCCCCAACACAAACACTGCAGGGCATCATTCATTCTGTGCGCGGTGATGTTGCTGTACCACAAATTGTTCAGACCACCGGCCAGAGCCCAGAGCCCCATAACTCAATGTCAAAGGGGAGGAAAAAAACGTTGTGCGCACCACTATGTTCTTATTTTAAGGATATCCCCGCTAGGGACCAAGTGCATCCTTACTGGCCTGACAGCTCAGGACAGGAGGAACCTAGGACATCTGAATTTACAGTTATTATAAGCCGCAGCCCTCGGGCAGCAGCATCACAGCATGTCAAACTATTTATACTCTCTGCTGGTGCACATTTCCCTCTCCTTTGCCACTGCATCCCATCGCATGTCACTTACTCAGCCTTCATTTGGATTATCTGTCTGCTTTGGGGTTTACACCCGCAGTATGCAGTGGAAATCTGTGCATTTTACATTAAGCCTAAAATGTAATGGATGCTAAAGAGATGTGCATGAAAATAACTGCCACAGAAAGACGTATTTGCGGTGCAAGGTAACTGACGTTTGGGAAGTGGGAGTAACAATACATTAAAAGGCCCAGTCTAGCTCATTTTTTACTGGAATTTAGAGGTGTGGAATTACTTTATGGACTTAATAAATAGTGAAATTTGACCTATCTGCACATATAATATATAACTGAAGGGTTTGACTTATAGATGGGACATTTGACTTGTGTGTGCATCTTGGCTGACTTAAAATACAGGACTGGATTGCCTCTGTGTTCACAAACATTAGTAATGTAGGAAAACTTTAAAATCATCAGGAGACCATTACTATAATTATTAATACAATATGCTGTTATCTAGTGTTGTATTAAAAAAAAACCTTGTGTATACAGTAGATGTGTACAGTCCTGTACCTTTAACTTTAAATACAGTATATGCTACATTACTAGAGACTTGTATCGATGGATTTTTTTCTTCACTGAGGCTCTTGGAATAATAGCAATATGAAACTATGTGAGGAAGTCTTCATGCCTTCATCTGTGATGTGGCTTCACATTCCAGCTGCTCCCTTTGCTGTATTTGATTAAACCCCACAATGCACCATTATCAAGAACTGGATTTGACTTGAACATGTGTTATTTCTATTTCAATTTTAATAGAAAACTGTTCATCCAACACATAAACCATAAAGTACTGCAAAACGTCAGACTTTATCATGCAACCATCATCAAATTACACTCAGTTGTAGGCAGACTTGGGTCGTTACTATTTTATGATTTAGCCTGACTGAGAACGCCACCTAGTGGCTATCACATGCTTTACCTCCAAGAAGATTCATTCAGTTGGAACTAATTTATCCCTAATTCTAGTGTTAAAACGTTGATTATGTAAAATGCTACAGTACTAAAAAAACGGTGCTTTTTTTCTTCTGATTTTGTGTGTTGTATTGTTTGTTTTTTTCATATCAACTCTCAAAAAAATGTGTCATCTTTAGCAAACGTTTAGTGTCGAACAGTCAAATTTGTGGTAATTATTTAGAAAAAAAAGAGTGAAATAGACAAAGCTGGGTAATTTGGTGACTCTCTTAGAGACAGGGTGAGAAGCTCAGTCATCCGTGAGGAACTCAGAGTAGAGCAGCTGCTCCTTTGCATTGAAAGGAGCAGAGATTATATCTCCACCCTGGCCTGGGAACACCTCGGGATCCCCCAGTCAGGGCTGGCTAATGTGGCTCGGGAAAGGGAAGTTTGGGGTCCCCTGCTGGAGCTTCTGACCACGGATAAGCGGATGGCGATGGATGGATGGATAATTTGTTGGACAAAGGGGGCAGCTCTGCCCCAGGATCCTGAAAGACCAGTTCCCCCCGAAAGCCCCAAAGTAACTGTGGTTTGTAGTAATTTGATACATTGGAAATTTGTGAAAAGGAACAGTTTGACATTTGAAGAAATACACTTGAAGATACTGACACTCTCTTTCTTGCTGAGAGTTAGAGTTTCCCCATGTTTCCATTCTTTATGCTGCGCTAAGTTAGCCAGCTGCTGGCAGTAGCTTTATAATTAGCATACAGATAGTGGTATGAATCTTCTCATCTATTTCCCAAAATAGTTTTCCCTAAAATAATATCCCAAACTATTCCTTTAAGAATATGCACTTCTCAGATCTCATAATATCAAGTAAAATGTGCTGTTTTTTTTTTTGACAAAGTCCACATTGTTAAATACATTTGTATATTTATAGTAATTCGCTGATTGGAAGGGGTATTGGGTTCATAGGGGCCCACAGCTTATTTTTGCCCATAATCAGATCATTAGCTCATACAGTTTACCCAAGTTTTTAGGCAGGCTTAAACCTAATCAGATAAATCAATGAATGAAAGAAACAAATGATCTGTGTTTATAAGGATGAATACTGGTCTTAATAATAATCACCAATTAGAAATTATATAATTTATATTTACCTGTTTATATCTATGCAGTATGTTCTGCAATCATATATGTTACAACATGTAGTAGTCTACATTGCATCACTATGCTTTGCTATAAACATACTGAATGGTCACCTTCATTGGATTTTTTGTTGAGGATGAATTATTTTCTCGACAAGAAGATGCATTTAACATGACACATCCTTTTTAAGAGTGTAGTAACTTGTGTAACCCTACGTTAACTCCTGTGTTTATTCTAGTAGGGGATTGTAAGGTACTCTGGGCTCCTCCTGGGTAACAAACACCAGCACTTTAGCAAGGTATGTGCTGAGCGTGCCGTAGCGACGCAGCCTTAGCTCCAGAGACAGCTCGAAGTCCTGCGGCTGGTTGATGAGCTTTGCCACCGACATCACGCCGCCGGTGGGAACCCGCTCCGTCTTGAAGAAACCGCCCTCGTTGCCAGAGGTGATAACAATCTGGATATCATCGCCGGCCACGGTGTGGGAGGGGCCCATGCGGAAGATGTTGGTGAAGACGGGGATGTTGGTGGGGAAGGTGAGGTAGTAGTAGGTTATTCTCAGGGGCATGGCAGGGCAATCGACAGAGTCATTGCAAAGCAAGCGTTCACATCGACTGCAAAGAGAGAAGAGTGGGGGGCAGGGCAGGACGGGACAAGACAGAACAAAACAGGCACAAAGAGAAGGAGAGAGAAAGAGACCAGGTGTGAATTAAATTTGCCGTGCATGGCATGCAGTGGAAGGAACATCAGTCTCAAAATACTTCACAGGCCAGGCATGGTGCCCTCTGTGGGATCATGCAAGAAGTTGTGTCAATGGTGCCTGAATAGGTCATACACAGCCTCTACTGTAACTGAGTTAATGGAAAAAAATACCCGTGTGCATTTCATCATTCTAAAACAACAGAACATGCTACAGCCAAATCTTTTCTGAAGTCATTCCAGCATTGAGCATACTGGACATGCGGACCCTTTAATAACACATGAATAGGGGGCAGTTTAAAAGGCTTGACATTGTCTACTAGCTCTTGGTAGGATGACCATTCAGACTCGACTGTAAGGAACATGGACCTTGCTCTGTGAGTGTTTATGTGTGTGAGGTTTTCTGTTGATGATGTATTATTAATGTCTGTCTATTATCATTTTCCTATGAGCATAGAGGACACAATAAAAGTCATGTTCATTAACAAATGTGTCCAGTTTAGCAAAAATGCGTACAGAATCCAGATACTCACGTCTCTCCAACGCGCCGGTAGTTGTTTGGACACTCGAAGGATAAGCATCTGAATCCTCCCTGCACATTAAAGCAGCTCTGATTCACTGTGCATGTGTGCGTTCCCGTCACACATTCATCAATATCTGTGAGCGCAAAAACAAAAAATGTGATTTCAAAAAACATTCCCAAAAAAATGAATTTTATCAAAATTGACATAAGACTTCACATGTACGATAGCTTACCCTGGCAGCTGCGCCCATTGGGTGCCAATGTGTAGCCACTGACAGGACAGGAACAGTGGAAGCTGCCAGGGGTGTTGTGACAGCGATAGGAGCAAATATGACCTCCAGTGGGCAGGGCACACTCATCTATATCTAAAAATGTAACAAGACAGATACAAAGTAGTCAAAACAGAGATTAAATTTAAGAAGAAAAAAAAAATAAAAAAAATAAATAAATAAATAAATAAATAAATATATATATATATATATATATATATATATATTTTAGGTCTAAACTTACTGTTTAGAAAGGCTTTTAATACATAGCCGTGGTGTGACAATTTCCCTCTCCTATTTCTATGTAACCTTTTCTGATTTTATTGTTTCTATTTGTCATTCTTTTTACTGTATGATATGTTATATGTGTGTTTTAGTCTTGGTTTCTGATGTGAAGCACTTTGGATACCTGTTGGTTACTGTAAAGTGCTATATAAATAAATGTTGATTGGTTGATTGATTATGATTGATTTGTTTCATATATAACACAGTTTTCTATATTGATTGCTGCTTACACATAAGCTAAGTCTTCATATTAACACATAATATATTCAAGCTCAAAAGCACCATAGCAACCAGAACATACTGAATACAGGACTAATTGCCTTGATCTATAAAACATGTTTTCACAATATACTAGTGTATCTGTTAAAAAGGTTCCATTTTACCTTCACAAGTCATGCCATCTATGTCACTGAGCTGGTAGCCACGGCGACAGTAACACTGGTAGGAGCCGTACACGTTGGCACACTCTTGACTGCATGGGTTGCTCTCACACTCATTTAAATCTGCACAGAGAAAAGATGATTACAGACCATTATGAGCTCTGTCCTAGTAGTTTATTAAGTGGTACAGCTTAGTGATCAGAAGAATAAAAACTATGCACCTGCAGAGAGGTGGATCCTCCTCTGTTCATTTCAATATGGACAACATAAATAGTTGCTTGCAAAGTTACGCACTTGGTTTGCATGTAAACTGGATACTGAGAATGGGCTGAAATATAACAGACTTTGAAAAAAGCATGATTGTACAGTAAGTGCCTGGAGGGTGGACGTTTTTCAAAAGGTACCTACCATTTGTTAGTTTTACCAGTCGCTAGTTTTACCAAAATGGCTGGTAAAATGCAGAAGTGTATTTTTTAAGTCAGACATTGAATCTAACTCTTGATAAATGTTGTTAGACTGTGAAAACACCTGGGAAATCAATGGAAATAAATCTGGGGTTTTATAGTCCTATCCCTGGCAAAGTCTGATACATTATATTTTACAAATATTAAAATTAGAATGTTATAAATTAACCAATCAAACCAAAACAACTTGATGCCATAGCAGGTAGTAGAACATATCTGTGTCAGCTGAAATCAAAGACAAAAGGTTGTCCAACTCAGAGCTGATCAGGGGTTTCTAATGTTTCAGTCACTGGGAATATATGCAGTATAGCCTACAGGGTACACTACACATACTGTATACTGTATAAACAGTTGCTATTTAGATAGTTGGACAGTCTTACCATCACAATTCCTGCCATCAGCAGCTAGCTTGAAGCCGGTGGTGCAGCTACATTGGTAGGATCCCAGAGTGTTCTCACACTTATGAGCACACAGGCGGCCAGGGTAGTGCCTGCATTCATTAATATCTAACACACAAAGTCCAAATATTACAAAATTCTCTTATACACATTTTGACCAGTACCACTATATAGACAGTATGTCTGTTTTGTTTACATGGAGACAATACACTTGGATTAAGATACTTATATGAGAACATCAAGCGAGATCGACCAGCTGCTTACCCTCACAAAACCGACTGATGCTGTTGAAGATGTAGCCAGTCTCACACTCACAGCGGTAGGAGCCTATCAGGTTGATACAACCATGACCTGCACAGACCTTTTCAGGGCCCTTACACTCATCAATATCTGCAGAGGGGCATGCGAAGAACAGTGAACACCATGATAAGGACCTCAGGTAGGTTAGTAACATTGTAGTCTCGCTTTGCCAGACCTTCCTCCACAGCGCTGCGGAGGAGGGTTCGGCTAGTCCACACAGCATTCCGAGATGGGAGAAAAACGTTCTCTGGTTTATTGGCATTTCTTTAAATCAATCCCAATCTGGTTGGGCGGCACTAAGCACAGGGAAAAGCCAGGAAGGAACTTGTTTTGGTGGATCGTGTACGTTCAAAAGTTGATTTAGTCGTGCAACAGAAAACTCAGATTGATCCCCTGCAGAGATCTGAGGAGCAATTAACCATAGTCCTCAGAAATCCACCGGAGTTTAAAATTCCAACACAAACAAAACGGAAAGTAACGGACATCCGGCTGAAAAGAGTGAAATCTGGCAGAATTTCCGACGGCAACGGAGCAATCCCTGAAGTGGAACGTTGTGGCTATAGACTAGTAATATTGTTCTCTAGGAATGGTGAGTTTTTCAGCCATACCAACACAGCGTGTGCCCTCTTCATTGAGGTGGTATCCTCGACCACAGTTAACAGAGTTCCTCTGGCAGATGTACGAGCCAACTGTGTTGATGCAGATCTGCCCGCGGTTGCATGGGCCCGTCTGGCTGACACATTCATTGATATCTGAAAACGCGGACACAGATGACATTGTTAAAATCATGAAAAGATTGCTCTGGTCTATCTTTTATAACTGAATATACAGTTATTTGAATGTAAACTTTGGCCTAAAGGTGGCTCTAGACAAAGGCCATGAAGTCATTACAACTGTCATGACCTCAGGCACTTCCTAAACATGTATTCGATTACCTGCTCTATGGTTACATACAACTCTCCCTGTCATTACAGATCCAGCCGCTCTCTCCTGCCCTGTTGTAACCCCTTTCCCGCCATTCCCCTTACCTGATCATCTCCGCCCACTTACTCACCTGCTCCCAATTTCCCTGATTGGTCTTGCATTATTTACCAGTCCATCTCTTTTGCAGATTGTCTAGTGTGCATCCGCCTAGCTTTCCAGTGTTAATCTGCCTATTTTTTCCACAGGTAGTTATGCACAGGTAGTGACTAAAATCACCTAGAATATACATGTGAAACATTTTCTTGCAGTTTTTTTTTTTATTTTGCCATATTTGCTGAAACTGTTACTATATCCTCAGAGCTGCAGATTAGACAGCTAATCTGTGAAAACATCAGGTTCCTCTGCCTCCCTCTAAAGCTCTTAATGGCATTTGCACGTTTTCACCGCAGTGTCAATCAATACAAGTATTGATTGACACTGCGGTGAAAACGTGCACAAGTTTGTGAACTGCGGTCAAACTGTAAAACTAGGCAGCGCTCATCAAATATAAATCAAGTCAATGTTACTGCATTGCCTATTTCTCGCCTCAAATGTTTGCAGAAATATATTTTTATATGTAGCACTGTCAGGATATAGTGACAATTTGAGCAAATATGACATAGGTTTAACCAACTGTAACTTTAAGGGCTGTTGTAGTATGGTGCTTACCAATGCAGTTGCCGAGGGCATCCTGGATAAAGCCCGCACCACATTTGACTTTAGGGAGACAACGGAACGAACCCTGTGTGTTTTGGCACTCGAACTCTGGGCCACAGTTATGGATGCCACTCTCACACTCATCAATGTCTGGATAAAGAAATCACAGGAAAATTGCCTTTAAAAACACTGCAAATACCTAAACACATAGAAACACATTCAAAGATGCAAACTAAGCACAGTGTGACTAACCTTTGCAGTTGTTGTTGTCAGTGAGTTCATAGCCAGTCCCACAGCTGACCTCTCTCTGGCAACGGAATGAGCCCTCTGTGTTGATACAACGCTCTCCTCCCCGACAGTTGCTGGCTCCCAGCAAACACTCGTTGATGTCTGAGAGTGTTTGAAAGCAGAGCTTCTCTTACTGTGCTGATCTTTCCGATAGTGACAAACAGTATTACAGTTTTGTGTATCAAAAAAGCTTTCTCTGTGCTCTAATTTCTTCTGTCACACAAATGGAAACATTCAAGTTTTAAGAGTACTACCTACCCTCACAGCTCTTTCCATCTGGCTTGAGTTTGTAGCCTTTGAAACAGGAACAAGTGCCATTTCCCACACAGTTATGAGCACATTTCCCTATAATAGAAACAAACATGTTGACAATTGATCCCTGCATTTGCAAGATTAAATCAGTTAGGTGTAGGAAATTGTGTTCATTGACTTATTATACTATACCTTTGCACTGATCACTTAATACTGAATTATCTCCACTGTCACTGGTTTCATCTTTGTTTGGTACTGCATGAGAGAAATAAAACACATCTTAACACCTTACATCTCTATCTTAAGAAGCACCCCTAAGACCATTCAAAATATTGCAAGTTTGTTTCCGGTGCTGCAACTGAAGATTACTTTCATTATTAATTAAACTGCTGATAACTTTCTTAATTAAGTAAATATTTTTTGGTCTATTAAATTGATAGAAAATAGAATAACATGGCCATTACAATTTCCTAAAGGCCAAGGTGACATTTTTAAATGTCTTGTTCTGTCTGTCTATCAGTCCAAAACCCAAATATATTCAATTTACTATTAAACTGGACAAATAAAAACCACAAATCCTCACAACTGGAAAGTTGGAACTAGAAAATAGAAGTGCCCATGAGCAATTTTTATGGTCTATGTGAGCAACACACTAAAACCCTAATCTGTGTTTACCTCCCTTGAAAGCAATGACTAAATCACCATGACCACATACATCCAGCAGGGGGCAGTGTGGGCTTATGTTTGTCAAAACCGTGGCGCTTTGATTTTTACACATAATTCTTGTTCATTCTTATGCCCATCCTCCAATATTTTGAGATATTGCATGTGTTTGAACACAGTGCTTTCTGTTTTTCTACCCTAATGTTAGTTAGTTAGTTAGGTAGTTAGTTAGTTAGTTAGGTAGGTAGGTATGTAGGTAGTTAGTTTAGTTAGTTAGTTGCCTGCTTTGATGCAAACAAACTTTGCAATTTTTTTAATATTTGGCCTACTTCATGCTTGAGGTTTTTCACTCACATTCAGTTTTTGCTGTGGTCTGGTTGTCTGGGGCTCCATCCACGCAGCAGGCCCGGGACACAAGGCCACACTGGTAGCCCACGGACAGGTTGTGGTCACAGGGTAGGCCCTGCTCCTGGGTCGCCTTCCCCAGAAGACAACAGTCACAGCACATCTACAGCACGCAGGGTAGAATACAATAGAATAAACTTTGGTGCATAATGCAGACTTAGGAGAGAAAAACACTTGTCACACACGACATGTCATAGATGATTATCAACCCCCATTCTGATGCACCAGAGGAAGTGAAACCAAAAAGGAGATAGTGGGATGATGTTAGTTGGTAAAATACTGGAGGTAGATGAAACAGGCTTTTACAGTGACAAGTGAGGAGGATGTGATTGACAGATCAACCAGACAGAAAAAAAAAGAAGGCTGATTGAAAAGACATGCCAACTGACTGGCTTCAGACAGACAAATGAAAAGCAGTAAGTCAGTAAGCAAGACGGACAGACAGACAGTGATGAGATGGCATCATCCCCTCTGGCTGAAGCATGCTTAATCAATCATTATGGCAGCCTGGTAATGTCAGTCGGGGAAGGGGATGAAAGGAGCAGAGTGGGGGGGATGGGTGTGTTTTAGTTTTAGTTTGGGTAATGAGGTTATATGCGTGAAATGTAACCATGTGTGGTGTATTTGTGTATTGATGGTAATAGCGCGACAGAACACATGCCACAAGTCTTTCAAACATGACAACTCTATTGGTTATATAGTTGTTAACTCCCACTCCATTTGTCTCTGTGTGTTTGTTTCTGTGGCCTTGACTCTGTCCCAAAACCCTCTGTACACTATTTGCCATGCACTGAACGGCAGACAGACAAGGTTAGCAACTATGGTGGACATAGTATTTAGCCAGATATTTCCCTCAGGACAGCTGGATGTGTAAATAAATAACACAACAAGTTCACCATATCAACTTAAAGGTGATAGTATCTCAGTGTTATGGTTACAGAGAAAAAGAAAAGACATGACCGGTTGCTCTGTAGACTCAACCGTAGATCAAACATGTGTCAGGTGCTCTTGAAAAACAGGATAAACTGGAAGGCAATCCGGGCATTCCAAAATATAAGAAAAAATTAAAATAAAGAAAAAATGAATAAAGACTATTGTAGTTGCTAAAACCAGTGCCTGGATAGCCTTTCTGTTTATCATGGCCAAAAGATGAGTTAAAAAAAAAACTTGCATTACAACATATGAATTGACCCAACCTCATTGTTAAAGAAATAGTTGGACACTTATATATGAAAATTTACTTATTTGCTTTTTTTAAGAGAGTTAGATTGATAGCAGATTGATACCACACGTCTGTGCTTTAAGTATCAAGTTGGAGCCATGAGACAGTTAGCTTAGCTTCGCATGCCAACAGGAGGAAACACCTAAAAAGGTAGTCTCACATTGCCAGACCTACCTCCACAGCGCTTTGTCAGTGTCTGGCTACCCCGCTTCCTATCTACATATCTATTTTGGAATAGAGGGCAAATACATTATGGCACCGTACATCCAGTAAGCCAGACTAGTTCAAAGGTAACAAAATCGACATACCAGCATCTCTAAACTCACTCAAATCACTTATTAATATTTTTTTTTACCTTGTTTGTTTACAGGTTGTGGTTTTAAGGGAAATTATGTGCTGAACTCTTGCAGGGACTTCATGATGTCTCTCCGCTGGTCGCATGATGACTACACTTTAGGAAGTCACTTTGCCCGGCCAAGAAATAGTCACGCACATACAACTGTAAAACCACAAATTGTCACTTTTACACTTTGGTTTTTGTAAACGAAAGACATATAATGTAATGTAGTAAACCTTAGAGGTGCTGGTAGGCAGACTTTTCTTTTCTTCTTTTTTTTACCGCAGGCTAGCTTCTTCCCTCTGCATTCAGTCTTTATGCCAAGCTAAGCTAACCATCTGCTGGATTCGTTCTCGGTTTCTGTCCTAAGTTTACAGAAACATTAAGGGTTTAAGGTGAGGACTGATTGTAACTGTATTGTTTCACAATGTAATGAAACCTTTTGATTCTGAATGTGGTTACTTGAACATTATTTTATCCAGTAAGAGTAGGTGAAGCCATCTCCTACTCATACATATCTTTTGTCTTATTTAACTTACCTGTGCACATTTAAGTATGACTTTACAGTCGATCAAGTAAAGACAAGCTGTCCCACTGACAATTATCTCATCCTTTTAAGCAAATGCACCAACTTGCAACCCCTCCTTTTTACATTTTGCCAAGAATTTATCTTGTTGATGTGCTGATGTGCAGATTATGTTGTGAAAATATAGAGGCACACTGAGGGTTGGGCTGAAGGAATAAAAAGATAAAAAGACTGAAAAGTGCTTGGACATGAGCCTGCAGAAGATTCTAGAGTCAGAGCTGAATTTATAATCTATCTGACAGCAACAAGCTCCATTCCTCCCTGGAGTGACATGCCTCATCCTGCTCACAGCGCGCACACACACACACACACACACACACAGAGACAAAGACACATACAAATGCGCACCATCCCTCTCATCAATCATTTGCCTCTAAACTGGCTGTCCAGCAGAGTGATGTACTGTACATTGATTGAGTAGAGGGAGATTTTTGGTGCACACTGTGATTTAATTTACTCTTTTTGTCTCTATTCAAACTATTTTCAGCTAGTAAGGCACACACACACACACATACACATACACACACACACACACACACACACACACACAAATATAAACGTATGTACAGTATGTGCACATACAGGTACAAACACACCTTTGTAGTCTTGGTCTCGCAGGTGTTGGTGAATAAAGAGTCGCAGGCTCCTTGGTCTTTGGCCATGTTGATACCAGTGGTGCACATGTTATCCTCAAGCACTGTTACACAGCACTGCTCCTGCACTATCCTGTCAGCAAGAAAAAACACAAAACACAGGTGCTGCATTTATTCTCAGCTCTATCAATAATCTCCTCGCATCAGTACAACTCTGCCTTCAAGTTTAGCCCATTAAAATTAGCCTGAGGCAAGCCTGATGGGAATCTCAGAGTTGTCATGCTAAAAATGCGTGAATAAGTGCATGGGTTGAGTAAGTCCTCTGTGGATTCCAAGGAAGGCATGGGATGTTTATTGTGTTTTGCAATGCTGACATTACTAGACTTGAACTAGGTTGAGCAGCACTCCCAAGGCCATTGTTCTGTTGTTTAACCAACATTCCAGTCCCATGATAAACATTTGTCCACCTCCACATGTCCTTACTCGGGATGGGATTGTGTGTTTTTTTGAAGAAATGTATTTTAGTATAATATCACTAAAACAAATTGGTCCCTTTAGATAAGCATGCTGTGTGCTCTGAGAATGGCAGAAAGTTGCACGCTAATTGGGTGACTAACAGTTGCCAGTACATACAGTTTGCTTGGGGTAAATGACATCACCAGGACAGGATCACACCACCATTTCCTTAGAAATCAGTGATGACATGTTACAGATTTAAAAATGTTAAGTGAGAGACAAGTTGTACTCCAGGCAACCTTGACCTCGGAGCTCTGTGCAAATGAGGATCATAAAATATATATCTCTACAGAGATCAATAAAAGACTGTATATTACTATGATGGCTGATTAAATGTCAAAAGCAATATTTGAAACAAGCACAGGCACTCACATGAGACCACTATTATCAAAATATCAGTTACTTAATGTTTCTGTTTGATCAGATTTGTATTGTTTGGTCTAGCATTTGCTGTCTGTTAGTGCAGTCCAATCAGCTAAGAGTGGGTGTCTGGATATCTGTCTCACTGCACTTTTACAAGACAGAAAGCATAAAACGCCACCCCCTCACCTCTCCTCTCTGCTTCCAACCAGCCTCTTTATCAACTCTTACCAGAAATCTCTTTCCAAATAAACTAGTGTAGATCTCAAATTCACTTCAAGGCGCACACCTCCTCTACAGAACCTTTTAAGGGCACAGTTGTGCTCCTGTTTTTCTTTTCTCTTCTCTTCTCTCCCCTCTTTTCCTTTCATACTGTTTTTCCCCTTTGGTGTCTGAAGAAATCGTTCAGATTTCCTGTTATTGCCTCCCTCCATCCTCCCTCTATGTCGCGTTTCACCTCTAAGGTATTTCCTGGGTTTGGAAACAGCCCCTCTTCTGACCCCCCTCACCCCTTTTCCACCCTGCTCCCCCACAAACCTCTGCCCTTTTCCCTTCTTCCCCACACACTATAATTTAGACAAATTTAGGATCACTTAGGGTGGCTACGGTAAATGTGTTTGCCATCAGTGTTCACAGCAGAAGATCTCCCTGGGTTATAGGCCCTGAACCTGTGGCAGCACACCCTCTAGGGTTACCAGCAGACCTGTTATTATCCCATCACTATTAGTGTTTCCTGCTCTCATGTGAAGTGAATAATGTGCATGGAGATTTACGGGAGTAAGGTAAAGCAATCTCATAGGCCTACAGACATCCCATACATGGTACAGGCCAAATCCCTTGGGGCCAATATTGCAGGAGCTTCTGTGGCGCAAATAGAAAATGTAAAGATTGTGACAAAGGGTGCAAGAGTTACTGACTTGTGAATCTGAATAAGCCCCTAACCAACCAACCATAAACCTTGTGGTGTATAGATTTGCAATCAGTGAGAGCAAAGTAGCAGATAGCGCCTGCTCACCTGCATGTATCTGACCCAGAGATGAGAGAGAGGGACACACACTCTTCGTTATCATTGCCACGCTTCTGGCCATCTTTACAGCAGTCCTCTATGGAGATCTGCTCCACTCCTACAAACATTAAAAAACAACACAAGGTGAGTCTGTGTGAACAGGTGAAGAGGTGCACACCCCATTCACCGTGCACTGTCAGAGGGACATTTTCATATCTGGCAGTGTCTGTTTTGCCGCAGTGAGGGGACCCCCACCAACATAATCACTGCAGGAGATAGAGCCCAGACGGAGTACTGCTGCCTCTGCACTTATCACACCTGCCTGCATATCTACAAGGTGGTTACCACACTCGCTTGAGGCTACTTTTGAGCCCTTTAAGCTGTTCATGATGAAAAAATATATCTAATGATTTAAGCATTCTTTTATGACATTAAGCATTATTTCTTTGACAGCCATTTTCTTTTGGCAAAAATAAAAGTGATTAATGTTGATTAAAAAGGGTTAGGATGATCGAATTTGGAAATCTAACCCGAACAAAAAGGGATATTGCCTTTGTCCTCTAAAGATGGAAAAACAAAATTCAAAATCTGTCTGGCAATTTGAATTGCTCGAAGGCCTTTTTTTGCCAAAGACAATGAATGATGGATATGTTGTTGCAGACACAAGAGAGGTTGTTGTTTTTTTTTTTAAATGGAGCACACCCAACTCTGTGGTGATCTAGCTGTTTATTCATGTGGATTAGAGAGTGAGGAATGCCTCGACTCTGTAAACAATCAGCTGTCCCAATCACATCAAGTACATTCATTCGCCTGTGGTTTGTGTGATCTGCCAAACGTGAAATAGCTTTGGCAGATCAGCTCCTTGGACTTTTTTTGCCTTCGGCTCAAACCAGGATAAGTGCGCCGAATTGTTATTAAGAGCAAGTCCTCAGAGATAAAAAAGCAAAAACAAACTCACCGTGAAATAATTTTTGTAATTTTTGTAATATAATACAAAATTGTAATATAATACAAGTTGTTTCTGGTTAGTGACTGAATGCTCTGAATTATTGGGAATAGTGATTGTGAAATGCACTGAACAAATCCATCTGTTTGAGACACAGCGTCTGCCGTGACCAGTCTGGCAAGAGTCAACAACCTCAGTTAATAAGTTAGATGACGTTGGGAGGACAAGTGTCTGGAATAGCAGTCCTCAGTTTTATAGATTTGCTGCTTTCTCCCAGAGGTGCTGGAGGTATTTTATTATAACCACTAAATCAAATATGAAGCACAAGCAGGAATAGTCATCACCACAAACAGTTTTCTGCATTGATAAACTTTGTAATAACATTGCAATTGCAATAAAACCCTCAACTTCTCTGAATAGTTTGCAGCCTTGTGTAAACCCAGTTCTACAGCCCCAGCACTAAGTAGGGGCAAGATATAACAATGACTAAGAGTTTATTATAATCAAAATATGTGGGTTTTTTTCCTCAAGAAAGGAAGGCATTTCCCCAGTGTAGGTTACAGAAAAGCGAAGCACAGAATTAAAACATTGTGACCATTGCTACTACAAAAAGGATGATTAAACTGGCAGACAGGAGTGAATATGGACAGAGGATTTATTACTAGGCAGCCACATTAGCTGACTCACTACTGATTTCTGGAAGTCTGGCAAATCCCAGAATCCTCGGGCCAATAAACCTTGTAGCAGCTGGATGAAACGAGATGGCATTTCAAAAGCTTTTCACATGGGCCTACCAAGTGGGCCCTGTTGTAGTGTCTCTGTCTCTGAATGTTTAAGACCTCTATCTGTTTGCAAAGTAACACCAAGATATTCCAACGAGACAAAACATTTAGCTTACGTAATTACAATTTGGATATAAATGTGCAGTGAGTGCCATTAAGGCCTTATACAAAGGTGTCAAATACTCTTGTATTGAAGTATGCAGTTTGTATATTTTAAATGACACTTGGTCTCATACTGTAACAGCTCACACTGCTCTGTCCCAGAGATTTCTCCCCACAGTTGCACTCTGCTGATAACTAACTCTAACCCACAAGGCATCACAGAGTCATTCCAACGCCACCACTGTCTGCTGCTCTAGCAAACCTAAATTGAAATACCAGAAGTGCCTTAAAACTGTGTGGTGCTGTTTTATCAAAAGAGGCAAACCATGCGCAGCCGTGCTCCGGCCTAGAATACAGTCTCTGTCTCTGTGATGCATTGTCTGTCTGGACAGGGCTGATTTCCATCTTGGATAGCAGTGCTGGTTGTGAGGGCCATTCTTTCTTGGCAGAGCAGCACATGGCTTGCCTGCGTCTAGACGCCTCATGTAAACACGGCTTAATGAGCCCACTGGTGGAGCTCCGCCCAGGCAGAGTAGTTAGCCTTAGCCAGATATCACAACAGCAGTGTACATCTCTTTCACAGGCTGCACTTGAGGCTTTTATTTGGAGGTCTCTGTCAATCTTAGTGATATGAAAAGACTTTGACACAGGACGTAGATGTTTTTCACTCTATCTATCTATCTATCTATCTATCTATCTATCTATCTATCTATCTATCTATCTATCTGAATTTTACTCCAAACTGATCTGTGACACCAACCCCTTCAAAGAAATGTGTGACCAGGGCACCATGCACATTTGGATATGTATAAATCACACTCCTCTGTCGGGACCACCCTGTCCTGGTGAGACACTCGTCGTTCTGACATAGCATCACAGCATATCAAGGCATTTGGCCTTTGACTTGCAGGGCAGAAAAACATACATTCATACAACTTAAATGCGAAACTGTAACACTCTTAATGTGACATCTTCTTGTATCACTTTATAAATCAAGTTGCATGTAGGCTATAGCCTAAACAAAAACGTAATGAATGAAAGAGAGCGTTAAAGACACAGTTTACTTTTTGAGATGACATTTTCAAGTTGTGTAAATATGTAGCATCTGGATTTCTGTCCTACACAATGCAGTGTGCAAAGAGTTTACAGCTGCTAAGACATGACTTTATATAACACTAAATATCATTAACTTCATTGTAAGTTGAGAGGGAAAACAATAGAAACAGAAAAACCTTCTAAAGCAGTTATCAGGGCGTTTTGTTATATATAGCCTTTACAATGTTAACCCTACTTCATTTCAATACAAACCTGCAACACTTTGAAGCACCCAGCTTTGTGAACTGTGCTTTTATCACATGCCCCAACTAGTCCTGTGACAAATTCATCACCTCCCTGGGTCTCACTCTTTGCCTATCATCACTTTCATTCTTACTGTAAATACCTTGACAAATCCATGTGAAAAGTTAGCACGCAATATATAATATCCACCCACATCAGCATGAATAGCTGCCTTTAAAATAGCTGCCTATAACATTCTTTGGCTTGGCGTGGTTCATCTTAATTAAAAGTCGTCACGTAGTAGGGATCTTTACAGAAAGGTAACTTACCTTGGCCAAGGAGAACTCCGAACAGAGAGCAGAGCAGCACCACACACGGAGCCATTGAATGAGAAAGAGAGATTCAACTGGGGGAAATAAAAGGTGTCCGAGAGCTTTGAGCTTGCCTATGCTGGTTTTTCTGCAGGATGTGTAAATAAACAGCAGTGTTCCTTTAAAAAAAAGGAAAGACCGAGTCCGCGGGAAAAGACGTAGATGTGATGGAGCTGAGTGAGTCGCAGTTGCAGCTGACTGGAGGAATGAGCGTCCAATTATGACGCTGCGAGGGGCGGGCTGGGGCCACAGACAGCGACTTATTGTTAATCAAATCAGCCACCCCCACCCAGTATGAACTTAAAATGAAAGCCATTCATCGTAAGCTCATTTACAGTATATTACAAATAAAAAATATAATTTCGCTATTGAGACTTAGGCTACAGATTGGTTATAGGCGAGGCAAGTTTATTTATAGAGCACATTTAAGCAGCAATTCGAAGTGCTTCACATAAAAGATTAGATTAGAAGAAGTGAGTTTATACTGTAATTGATGACTATATTCTGACACGTGGCCTATCCTTTCAAAAAGGTTTTATATAATTGACGCATGTATGTGAGTTGGAAGTATAAGACCTGAAATATAAGGGAGTTGTGGGCTGAAATGGGTTTTACTGCCTACAGGAGCAATTGTAAGTGACTTCAGGCTACTGTGCTGCAAGGTATGCATGCACACATGGAAATTGTCTTGCCATCAATAGCAGAGTAGACTTTTTCGCTCTGTGACTAATGATTGTACTGATTACTCAACATCTGGAGCCAGTTTTGGGGTAACTTAAAAATATCTTGTGGCTATGTCCAGTCTGTAAGCCTTGAAACCTTTTGGATCTCTCTAGAGGAAAGAGGGAGAATAAAACAATATAAATAAAAATTGTCATTGCCTGCAAATAACTATATGTATTCACTGCTACATTTGAGTTTGCTGCACCCTAAGAAAGATGATAGATCAAAATGGAAACTGGCTTTGTGATGTTGCATGCTCCCTTATATTTGAATCCCCCTTAAAAATGTATCTGCACAGTGGTATTTAAGGTTCCTGTAGGCTAACTACTTTGCCTATGTTTTGTGTACTTAACTTCACAGCTGTACCAAAGAAAATGAGGCATTTTCCCTCAAAGTTAATGAATTAAAGCATTTGTAACATGCCACAGATGTAGGCAAACTGTGAGCCAAAGTGATCATGAACTGTGGGAAGGAGCTGGGTATAAACAAGCCACACACACGTGCATGCACATACACACACAAGTCTACCGGAATTGGCAAGGAGCGGAGAAATAATTGCTAGACTGCGTTATAAACATTTTGTACCAACTAAAGCCCTCTGCAAATTCAATCAGTCTACTGACTCTGGGCATGGTGACAGAGAGAGGTTAAATGATCTTCTAATCAGAGCCACATGTCTCCACCAACAGTCTAGCCAGTCTAGAAACATCTACAAGGACTTGATATCAGGACACCACAGGCATACAAGAAAGCCAACAAGTATATGGCAGCTATAAATGGTAACTGCACTGTTTAAGTGTAGTGTGTGACAAGTTGAGTCTCAATCTCTGTGCTCTTCAGTCCAATACAGTCTACATTTCTGTTGTACTGTCAACAATCTTCCTTAAAACCACATTTTAATAGACCACACCAGTGTTTTGATGCTAATATGCATTTATGCATGTTACAAGCAATGTGTTACCAGCAATGTGTTACGTGTCACCATTGATTTCACTATGTAGTACCACTATTGCAGAGCTGTCTTAGGATATGGAGTGGGGATTTAAGGTTAAATGTTACGTTATTTATCTTCCTTATTTAGAAAATTGAATTTGAATTTTTCAATGTAGGTATCCAGGATTAATTTTTTTCCACAATAAAACCCATTTGGAAAAAAATCATCCCTCTATGGTGTAAAAATGAGCTTGCAGAGAACTTGCTTGATGAGGTAATCCATCACAGTGAACATGTCTGCCTTTATTTTATGTCTTTTACTTTACAGTTGCACGGTAAAGTGAAAACATATTTTTTAATTAATCTGCACTTACAGTGCCACACTAACAGTACAGCGATTTAACCCTGGCAACAACAAAAGCAGACATGGAGTTTATAGTAATGGATTAGCATGTTTTCTGCATATGGTCCTGGAATATTTAAACTGTGCAGGGCCTATAGGTTAAAAGTAGGCGGCTGTTGCTATAGCAGCACAGATATGGCTCCTGCAGACAATTACATTATCAGTCAAGGATGTGGCGACCTCCCTCTGTGATGTTGCAGTTATTACTACAACAAAGAGCACCCCTTTACTGCTGTCCTTAATCTTATCTTTGTCTTAGTGTAATGTAGAAAATAGATAATAGGCATCATATTACGAATGAAGAATGTCCGAAATGAGAGCCGGGCCAGTGGCAGGCTTTAAGCCTGGCTGGCTAAAAGCACAGTGAACATCTGAGGGCTACTTATCATGCCTGCTTTCCAGAAACTACCAGCCCTCCATTCCACCTCCAATCTAGATTTGGGCTTTAACAAGAAACAGCAGCGTGAGCTGACCTCTCAGCTCATAGGTGGAGGAAATTGGAGTGGCCGAGGTCGCATTCAAACAGTGTTAATCTTGTTGTGGGGGGTGCAGTACAGTTCCTTTGAAGCTCAACAAAGCTTGTCTTGCCACGTCTGTGTCAATCAGCAGAGGGCCACTAACACAGCCGGCAGTCAGAGGCCTGGCCGGTGGGGCCCGAAGGACTTGTTCACTGCTAGTCAACACAACTGTAGAAACTTGTTAAAGGAGAAAGTGGCTTTGTTGTAATGAGGGAAGTAATACATTTCTTATTCTTAAGTAGGACATTAATAGACTCCATTTACATGCATTTATAGTGTGTAGGGGGTTTATGACATTATTTATTACCCAGAATCATTACTCAGATGTAAGCTATCATATTTTATTGAAACCTGTAAACACATAAAAGTTGATTTGCATGCAAGTAGGTTTATGGCTAAATGTTGTGGCTCTTGGATATTATAATAAAACTGTTCACAATGGTGAGTGTGTGGAAGAAATGTTACAGAGTCAGTTCAGTTCAGTTTATTTTCTGTCCCAAAAGGGCAATTAGTATGCAGCAGGAAGACATCACATGACGAATATACAACACAAAACACAACAATTAACACAAATAAAAACAGCAGCTTGAGCCTGAGTTAAAGAATAAAAATTTGCATTGGAGTGATAAGGAAAGTAAAAACAGAATTACAAGAACTCAAAACAATAAATAAAAATAAAGATAAAATAAATAAAGGGGTCATTAATATAAACAAGGGCTATCACCTCCTCTTAGTTGAGTTGAGTGCCTGAATGGAAAGAGGAATAAAAGAGTTTGTATCTCTGAGTCTCACATAACATTTGCACTGTGCTCACTCTTTCACAATATAATCCGAAAAGCTTTTTTTTTTATTCTTTTTTTAAATAAACATAAATAAATGCACATAAAATTTCCCTTTACAACATTAGATCTGTAGTTCTGCACTATAAAAGCCTGACAAATTACACCAGGCTGAACTATTGTGTAATGATGTGTGACAATAACATCTTAAACAGTCTTGGGTTCATTCAAGCAGCTTTGACTCCTTTGATGTTTTAATTTTACAGGCCTGGAGGGGCTCCATAACACATCTTATTCCCCATAAAATAGACCACAGACATCAAAGCTGAGGATTAACATCCTTCCTCTGATCACTTCTATATTTACACATGGAGAAATAAACAGGAAAAACGCACCAGACCTGGCCACATTAGCTCAGTGTTGATGGATGTATCTACTGTGAGCAGACTTGACAACTTGAATTGACAACTTAAAGGTACTCAAAGCGATGTCATGCGTTTTTTAGGCTACAAAATGTTTTGTCACATACAGCAAACATCTCGCTATCTGCGAGCTGCCGGTCCCCTAAACACACTGTAAAAAAGCGCGGTCTCTGTAGACTGCCTAGGGTCCACACACGCCAACAATTTAAGTGGTCCAACCTGGACCATGCCAACATACACAAACCGTGTTCCAGTGTTCAGCCAATAACAGATAAGAAGGATTAGGGGGATGGGGGTAATGCGCTTTAGAACAGAAGGGAGGGAACGGGATGAGGAGGAGGGAGGAGCGAGCTAGTCTTCGTTTTGTTTGAAAATACTTTGAATGTCAACAAGAAGTAACGTCACTCAACATCGCTTAGAGCACCTTTAACCAAAACAAAAGACTGCTCACGATAATAGCTGCTCAGCTTCATGCTGTAAACACCTGCATGTGTTGCATGTATGCACTTTTAGCATAAGTCAGATTCAGAGTAAATGCAACAGCTGTAATGCAGCTTAGTCCAGAAAATAGAACTGATTTGGTGCCCTGTATCATAGTTGTTTGCTTGCAATATAATTTAATAATTTACCACTCAAAACATTTTAGGTGACCTGAGGGTGATTGTGTATTATAAATGTCTGTAATAAAGTGGAACACACCACATATTACCTGGTGCTGGCAGTGTTGTTGAATATCTTCACAAATTAAAGTGCCCATATTATGCTCATTTCAGGTTCATAATTGTATTTTGAGGGACATGCAAGTAGTTCTTTTGTAGATTATGGTGAACTATTGTGTGTTGTGCTAGCAGTGTTTTGCCATTGAGAACCAGCGAGCATGCTAGCCACCTCGTAGAAAGCCGTGCTGATTTTGACCAGCTCACCCGGAGACTGAAGGCAGGACACATTCAGAAACCCTTATCTCACTTAAAACAGCATGGATGTTTTTTTCCGCAAGTTTGTATGCGTGTGGAAGCACCAGAGACACAAAATAACACCCCAAATCCCAGAAAAAGTGTTTTTTTCCATAATATGGGCACTTTAAGAAGATGTGTGCTTTCATGCTACTCCCTCTCCACTGGGACAGCTTGGGGTATCCTGGGAGTCTGAATATGTGCGCTGGCGCTTTGCATGCTGGAATATATTGTCAAGAGATGAGAGTTGAGAGTCAGGAGGGGCAGTAGGTATCATCTCCAGTTTGATTTCTGGAAAGGTCTTGTCAGGGAAGATGACCCTAAGGTGCTCTTCAAACAGCTCTTTAAGTTTCCTGGCTGCCATGGCGACCTCTGTGTCAGCCTGCCGCGCAAGTAGAAGCAAGGATGAGGGCAAAGCATTTTATTACCAGCTGTTAAGCACTGAATAATGCTGGAAAAAAATGGCTTTTTGAAAACAATTATTTCTAGAATACCTCACTGAGGACTGCTCGATTGCCAAAGACGAGCCTGATGTCTGCTACAAACTCTGCAGGGCTTTGGTAGCACAGACTCTGCTTGGCTTCCAGTCGTTTTCTCACAGCGGAAAGATCCATTGGTCCTTTTATAGTCAGCCTGTTATTAGCACGTACCTACAGTATTTAGAAAGGGAGAGATAATAATACAATAAAACTTCATGGGAAGATGTTGACGTAAAATCATGATTAATATCTCATATATACATACAAGTATTACATGTCAGCATTGTGCACAAGAGGTCAAGTATTTGTATCCCATTTTGTTACATGAAGGTTTATAATAACCAGAGGTATTTCAAGCCAAAAATGTGCACTGCAGTTCCTGATAAGTGTTAAATACACATAAATACAGTGTTGTATGTACTGTAATGTACAGTGTATAATTGTTAAAGGTAATCCACTGCAATAGCAAACAGTACAAACTCTGTGTGATAAAGACAAATCCCTTTATACTTACAGTACCTGACTGAATTGCTCTGCTTCATAATGTAACAGTATTTACTGAGAAATACTGCTTATTACACACCATTAAAATTACAGTTACAGTAACTCCATGTGACATTAATCCTGTGAACCTTTCGCCTGTCGCCAGCCAAACTTTTAGACTCACCGAGGGGGATACAGACCCTTGAAAGTCCGAACTCAGCTCGCTGCAAAACAAGTGCAGCAGCAGCCTCTCACACTTCTGCAGCGGTACAAAAAGACAATTGACTTAATACAACTAATAACCAAATACAGTTCTCCAATCCACAGTCTATTGCATCTGCTTACTTTATTTATTTCATTTGAACCTGACACAAGTTCCACATTGGTGAGGTTTGACCTCTCAGAACCGAAAATCTGACAATGATCTGCTTTGTGTCAGCCCAAATACTGCTGTTGTTAAATCACTACAAAACACTGCATTAAGCAACATATTGCTTTTAAAATATATTGCTTCACACACAATTGTGTTAAAAAAACAACACAAATTTAGATTTTCTATCATTCTTAAATGATATTCTTGTACTACATAATATAGTTATAAGAAATATGACTGTGTTCACAGTGGATACAACTACAGAGGTACAGGGGGTACAGAGGTAAGGTGGGGTGTTTACTATCCAAAATATTATTTTACTAGTACTATTTACTATAATTACTATAATTTTTTAATCTTTATTGTAACAAAATCACTGTAATAAATAAAAAGTACTGACTTGTTTGTCCAAAGGGGGAAATCCTCCTTCAGAATCTGGCTCCTTTTTTACTGATTTGGTTTCAGGTTTGCTTTCAAAATCATACTCCATCTCAGGCACTAACAGGTCACGGCAGAAAGAGCAAAACCATTCCCCGCTGAAAAGAAACAGCCCAGAGACTCAATACAAAAACCAGTAAGCAGAAAAATAAATTAACAAGTGCGTAATGCTGCTCTTATTTAAAAACCTCACACCAAAATGTGAAAACAACTTGTTTCCTTGATTCTAGTATAAACATGAAAATCAAAAGAAACAGGAGCTATGGGGTTTTCATCTGAAACCATAAACTGATTCATTTCCCCTGTCGTAGCTTGCCTGGGAGATGTGAGGAGAGTTGGAACATGGCACGAAAGGTGAAAAAGCTTGGCACACTTATGGCAGCACAGCAGCTCTCCCCCAGTCTGACACGCAGCACACAAGCCTTCATTAGAGCCTTTCAGCGGAGCTTGGTGCTGGTCTACCTGCGGTTCTCCCAGGGAACGGATGTGATTTGGAGCTTTAGTCTCACTCTGGACCCATGGACTGCTTGAGGGTTGTAAAGGGCTCTGGGGTTTGTCGTCTGTGCTTTGAAGAGGAGTCAGGACTTTGTTCCCCTCGCCTTGGCCACTGATTTGGGGTTGGTCACCTGTGCTGTCAGGGAGGCTTGCTCTATGGTTGGCTTGTACCTGAAATCCACAAAAAAAAACAGCTCCAGTATATAACCAATATGTAGTAAGTGGACACAACTTTACTCTAGAGTAATTGGCATAGTTGTGCCTGCAGGATTATTACTGACTTTGGCTTTTACCTTCAAATAAAGAGGTTTGTTTACAACCTGTCTCACTGCTTATGTTTCTTTCCCCATCTTACTTCATTGTAGCAATAGTCTCTGTGTTTTCACATCTCAATATTACTGTGGTTATGGCCAAAACTTCAAAAATATGTCCAAATTGTAATAAACTGCAAATGTCTTTTAAATTCAAACTCTGTGTTGGTTATTAAAACATCTTGCTACAGTAACAAGCTTTGCAGCTTTGCATCTACCAAAATTCAAGTCTACAGTTTATATGGTAGAGTCATTGGACTGTACTAATAACCTACTGTCTCCTTACATAGCTACTGTCATCATCAGGCTCATCTTTAATGACAATGATGGGCACTGGGGACGATCTTCGTCTTTTCTTGACAGCTGAGCCCACTGCTCCACTAGCCTGGTGTGTTTCTGGCGGTTTCCAGGTGAAAGTCCTTGGGAACAAAGCATAAACCAATTAGAATAAAGCCAAATTCACTGGAGAGACCAATGGCACAAAGAGAGTGGGATCATATTAAAGCAGTACTGTTCAGAGCTACACAACATTCAGAGGGACAGCATCTGTGCTTTTGTGAGTGTGTGTGTGTGTGTGTGTGTGTGTGTGTGTGTGTGTGTGTGTGTGTGTGTGTGTGTGTGTGTGTGTGTGTGTGTGTGTGTGTGTGTGTGTGTGTGTGTGTGTGTGCAGCTGTTTCCTTACCCTGTTTTCTCCTCCTGGGATACAGCAACGTACCCTAGAGAATTCTGCTGTCCTTGTCCTTGAGAGAGAAATAAAAATCAGTTTTCCTTTATCATGAATACAGCAATACATATAGGCTTCAAACATACAAATGGCACAGACATACAGACCATTTCTGTGGAGCAAAGAAGGTGGCAGGCTCTGGGGATAGTTTGGTTTCAGCATATATATCGGACAACCGGAATCGTTCCTCCTATTCAGATATGTAGGCTCAATCTAAACACAACATTGCATGTTGTTTACTTAATTGCAAATATAATGTGCACAAATGTAGTTTACATAAATGGATGGGGTCACTTGCCGTCTGTCCTGATTGAGGTGAACTGACGCCACCATTGATGGCCAGTGGTGTCGTATGGGTGTACAGAGGTGAAGAGGAAAATACGTCCATAGGTTTGGGTTGGTAGCTGGAGCTGCTTCCCATTCCCCTCAGAGGCTATAAGATGGAGAAACAGAAAGATGGGTAGAAATGCTGCAGTCATTTTCATCCTACATTCCTGTCATGCCATGTGATGATATAGGTGGAGAGGAAACATTGCGCTTTCATTACTCTGTTGCTGGCTGCGTGGGTCGACACCACGTGGCAATAACCAGAACAGAGAGGACTAAACTCATAACACAAAAGACTCTGACTGAGACTTATTATTGTTCAATATTAGCTTTAACCTTTCAGGTCCAGCTTCTCCTCCTACAAAATGTCAATACATGTCGATAACATCTGATCAATCCACACCTAAACTGAGTTTTTGTATGTTAAAGTCATGGAAATTGAATGTTATAAAGAAATACTTAAAATTTCAAAGGATGTTTTCAGTTGCTGTAATACTAAACACTCTTTAGAGAATGCAGCAGTCACTGTTTTTGCAAAAATCTTCCAGGTTTGATTTTAATTTATTTCACAACAGTAATAAAATCAACTTGCCTCATCATGTCAGCTTTTCTATTTATCAACGCTATGAGCAGGTTAAATTGGGATTTGTTATGTGAGGGGGACTCTGTGGTTTGATATGTATATAATTTTGTAAAAGCAAAACATTGTTTAAGCAGAATATCATAGCAATTAACATTCTGTTGTTAAACCCATTGTTCTCCCTGCCTTGCCATCCATCTATAACTCTCTGCCATCTGTGCTGTCTGTCTGATTGCTGTCTGTCTTTTTTCCGATTTATGGTGGGTGGCAGGTGGTGGCAGGTTTGAGTCCCGGACAGCCCCGGCCAAATTTAACCCCTGGCTAAAAAGTAATTCTTCAAATGAATCTGCACTTACAGCTGCACTACAACATAACAATAAAGTAGCTCTTGACAAAAATGAAAGCAGTTTTTATTACTACATTTTTAAATTATAGACTTTTCAGTTATTCTTAAATATCTTTAAGTTGATTGTACCATAGTGATGTATAAAGAAAAATAACAGCGACAGTACCCAGAACACAATATACAAACCTACTGCAGTATGACTACAGCCTGCTTTGAAAAATAGTCAGCAGTATCATTAAAGGGACACGCCACCGTTTGTTGAAATAGGGCTTATCATGGTCTCCCCTAGCTGTAGATAGGTGGGCCAACGCATTTTTTGTGCATGCATAGTTTTAGTCCGGTGCAACAACGGCAGCGCCGCCGCTAGTTAGCTTAGCGTAGTGAATGGAATCCTATGTTGCCGGTTAGCATGTTGTGAGTAAAAGTGAGCCAACAAAAGACAAAAAAACAACCTAATTACTTGCACTGAGACAAAAAATGTGTTGGCCCACCTATCTACAGCCAGGGTAGACTGTGATAAGCCCTATTTCAACAAACGGTGGCATATTCCTTTAAGTATACAGTAAAACATGCAAAATTACTGGTATATTTCTTTACTACGGATAACATTTGAGAGTTCATTATGCAGCCATAACAGCTTGTTCACATCAGTATCACACAATTTATGTGTGCACTTCACACGCCAGTATTGTCCTGTGAATGAGCCTATACTTCAGAGCTGGAACCTAAACACCCTGTGAACTAGACTAAACAACTTGGATGACGAGATGTTATCAACCCTTTCTTATGGAATCTTGGGTCCGTCCTCTGTCACATGTTGGCTCCTGTTACACTGCAGATTTAGCTGTTTTGTATTAGGATTTTGAGTCATAAGTTCTTCTAAGACTAAAACCCATCTTGACAAGGAAAGACATGAATTAGCCAGGATGTGAAGGCTGTCAGCTCTATTTAGGACAATGCCATCCACTGTCGGTGCTTGTTAAGAGGGCTTGTCAGTCAAACGGACATGAGCGACACATGCACACTAACACACAGAAATGCACACCAACCTGGGGCGTAAACCCAGTTCTCGGTAAGCTGCTAGTTGGGCTGACGTGTTTGGGAGGAGGCACCATAAACCTTGGGGGGGGGGGGGTTTTATTTTTGTAAAGGAAAATATTAAAAAGGAAGAGGGGTGGTTTGTTTTTTTAAAAAAATATTTTTATTAATGTGGGGGGGGGGGGTTTTGAGTTTAGCTTGTAGGGGTGGGGGGGGGGGGGGGGAAAAAAAAAAATATAAAAAAATTAAAGGTAAAAAAAAATAGTGGGGGGTGATTGGTCCACCTGCCTCTGGAGCTGAGCCAGAGTATTGTGGGGTGCTCCCAGGGCAAAGCTGTAGGGTGAGCCTGAGGGGCCCTGCTCAGCGTGCGAGAGCTGATGAGGGATACCCTGAAAACCACCCAGCTGGTGGCCTGGGACACTCTCCACCACTAAAGAGCCTGAGGGAACATACACACAGAGACAGGATGTGCATAACAAGTAGGGATACGGAATACACAGTAGGTTACAGACAAAACTTCTGCAGAGAACTGTGGGAAAGAGAAAGTGTGGGCAGTAGTGCAGTAGAAAGTTTGGGAAAGTGTTGTAAAGAAATATTGAAAAATGCCCCTCACGCGTTCCTAGAGACCCATGTGATGTTTTTAAATGGCCTGATTTGACAGAGATATTTAATTTACAGTAATCAGTAACAAACAAAAGCAAATTCTCACTATGAAAAGGCTGGAACCAAGAAAACATCTTCTGGTGCGCTGTCTAGGCACACAGCACGTGTAATGTTCACTATTCCATGTTGATGTTATCCAAGTCAAATACAAGTAAAAACTGTTTCAAGACTAAAAGAAATCCATTCTCTGTATCAGAAATATTTGTTCATGTCTTACCCAGATCAACATTTGAAGCCCAATAAGAGGATTGACTCTGGAAGCGTATAGTGCTCTGTGGTATGAACGAGGTACTACATTTTGCCCGCAGGAGGTTTCCAATCTGAAACAGAATCTGCAACAGATGGGATGTCATTAATAATTTTTAAAGGAGGAATTGTGTGTATGTTACAAAAGGCATATGCTCCCACTTCATCACATCCAAGACACAACCATGCATCTAACCGGCTTTCAAAGCTGAGCTGAGTTTCATGTTGAAAAAACAAGACTATGATGTGATAGTGAATGAATGATCAGACAAGCCATACCAAACGTTTACAGTATAAGAGGGCTGTGCCCCCATTCCTGGCTGTGGCCCATTTGGTGAAGTTGATGACATGATCCAGGTGTCTGGACAGATAGCCAATGTCCTCGTGCTGTTTTCGCAGGACAATCTCATGATCCTTTGTTACAGCCTGGAAAACATGAATAAGTAATCATCTGCAGTGTTCAAACAGCTTGAGGGAATGCACTCTGGGCCTCAGGGTAAGACAGTCAACTGAGTTTACATGCAAGTAATGTTCTTCTGGAAACAACACCACAGCAAGCTACAGGTCTAGAGCATGCAACTAATAAACAGCATTGTTTTGTAAAAGCGTTTGTCTTACCTCAAGCTGATTAACTAGCATCTTGCCCTTTTTGTTAATCTCGAGAATCAAACTGCAGATGGATTTCTTTATTTCATTATGTACAGACGTACGGTTCTGATCAACCTGAAGAAGTCTGAAAAGCATGCATTACAACTATGAATAGGTATTCAAATTTGACAAATGATATGCAAAATCAAACATTAACAATTAACAATTAACAATAAGTATTTCAAATCACATTTTGGAGACATCTCATCATTACTGGCATTCTTTTATCCTTAAACAGGTTTTATTGTTCATGAGATTTGGAGGCCATTGTGAATGTAAAAATGTAAACAGTTCTATAAACTATGAGTGTGTTCAACCTTTTGGATGGATACACTTTGCGTACTTGATATGTGTAATCATGTGGTGTGGGGAAATATACACACCCATTGTTTATGGAGTTTGATATGTCTTCAATCAGTTTCTTTTTCTCCTGCAGCTGATGGGTCATGCTCTCCATGTGCCGTTTGTGGTTTTTATAAGCATCTTCAAGGAACTGGTAACTACTCCAGAAGGAAGAAAAGAAGGCAATTTCCAAAATAAACATTCTCAACTGGGTGATACGGATGAAAGGATGTACAGCAGCACTCCTAAAACTATTCAGTAAAACTTCTGCAGAGTGTACAATAACAGTATGGTTTTAGTATCAATATATGGCTTTTTTTTATGCAAACTCAAATGTCAGATAGTAAATGCATGTTAATCACATTAAATGGCACTTTATTGTTAAGTGTAATGTCAAACCAAACTGAAATGTATACATAGGTGTATGAACCTTTATATAATATAATTATATTATGTTATATTGTAAATTGTGACTGTACTTGTGGTCCTTATGCTTGACTAGTTGGCAGTCACGACAGGTTAGCAGGTCACAGGTCTCACAGAACAGCTTCAGTGGCTCTTGTTTGTGGATGTCACAGAACATCGGCCTCTGAGTAGACATACCATGGACCTCTGAAAAAAACAATCATGTGGCCCTTCAGTCTGGGTAATTGGCAAGTCAAACATTTGACATCCTTTATAAAAAAGCATTTGACCTTTGCTTCTTTTCAAAGTGCACATCTAAATCTTTTAATTGAATTTGAATTCTGCTGCACTTAATGAGAAATGTCTTTCATTACTTAACCAAGGTTTAAATTGCTACCAGTTCCACAAAATTGCTTTCAAATGGGGTTCAATGATCGCTTGCTGTGTAAAATGTATAATTATCATTTGGGCCATTAAATACTCTGGCAGATAAGCTCAAAGATTATTTCGAACAATATCAGCATTAGTCAAGAGTGTAAGAATGTAAAATATTGCTGTAATACCAAGTGCCAATGTTTCACAGGTGATTTCATGTTTGACATTGTATGTCAGATAATGTTATACGGACTACCCTATAAAAAGAAACAACATTTGATTTTGATGTATTAACCCCATTGAATTATTTGTTTTATTGTTTTTTATTTAAAGAGAGGGGTATGACATGCAACAAAAGCCCAAAGGCCAGAGTCAATTAAGGCTATATGGCATGAGCTATAACCACTAGGCTACCAAGGCCCTCCTGTTATAAGATCTATACTGAACCCAGATGAAAGTGTGACATCTGCAGCACTCATCCCATAATAGCTTTCTATTGTCATGGAAACACCACAAGTACATGTATTTCACAGAAGAAAACAACAAGATAAGGACACTGGTTAGAATACCTTTTGATACTTCTGCCTTCTGTCTGATGGCGTGGTCTTTGGTAAATTTGACTCTTTGGTGGGCCTCCACACATGTGGCACAGAGGTACTCAACACAGTCCACACAAAACCCGGCAGCTTCAGTGCTGTCATCACAGGTCATACAGAGCTACAGGTAGATGAGACAAGCATCAGAGGCCGATACATTTTAGGTGGGCAGGTAACAAGGTGTGGGAGAGATGCTGGGCCTTGTTTGATCAAGCAAATTAAATTAGATTAACTGGCAAAAAGGGTGTCAGAGTGGACAAAAGACATATCCAAGTAATTGACACACCTCAAGTATAGGCTACCTCCATTTTTGCAGTTCAGCCCTCAAGGCACATGCCATTGCTTATCATGTAGGAATAGTATAGCCATGACCATACAAACCAGTAACAAGGCTGCCCCCATATGGTAAAGCATTGTGTCACTGACCTGGACCTGCCTCTCCACTGTGCTGCTGGGAGCCTCAACTGAGTCCTTCACAAAGGCGTTTTCCATCACATCTACCTCCATACACTCCTGCCTGCACACCGGACAGCGGATCACATTCACTGGAACCAAACAGGATCACACACGTTGGTCTAAATCAGTCAAATTGGAAATGGATGTGCTTTTTGATAAAATAACTGACACATGGCAACAAAATATGTATCAGTCAAAAGGCAGTCCATGTGTGTAAAATCAAATGTTTTACACACACTTAAACACAACAGCCTTACAGAGCCACAATGAATTGTCACGTCCTTGCATGCAGGGAAAGTGATGCCCTAATTGATCCATGATCATTGTTTGTAAACAAACTGACTCACGTGGTTTGGTCGCGCCGTCAACCTGGGAGTTTGGTGGCTCTGCCATGGCCAAATTCCTCGAGGGCGAAGGCAAACATTTCTTGCAAAAAGAGTGCAAACACGGCAGAAGTTTGGGCTCTCGACTGTGAAAGTTCAAATGGCAAACAGGGCAAGTGTCCAGGTAATTTTGTCCGGTTGCATCGGACTTTCCCTCTTGCACTTGCTTGCTCTCAGCTTCGTTCTCAACGACAACGGCAGCAGCATCCCTCCTCTCCTGTGTTTCTGTGTGCCCATCCATTTTTGCTGCACTTTTAGCCTTCAAGGCTGGATCTCTCTGTGTATACGATATGCACCCACACAGGTGAGCAGACCAGACCAGGCTCAAGAGTCATTTTCCTAAGACAAGACTAAGCGCATATTCTCACACCTGCATGTTCCTTCTCACTCGCCAGTTTTTTTTTTTTAAACACAGCGATGTTGATATAAAAAAAAATTCTGCTGATATGTTACCTTTTCGTAAAACGACAATGTATCGACTGGAGCACAAACCTGTAGCACGAAAGATAAAAAATGGACTACAATACCTCCGCGTAGGGGTGTAGTGGCGCAGATGTTGTGAGATAGGATGTGTTGCTCAAATTGCACCGCACGCGCTCGTTGCGGCACGAGAGGGGCGGGGTTAAACAGTGCGCGTTCTAATAAGAGTTATGGAGAACAAGCTCCACCGGTCAAAGACTGATGTCTGTTACTCTGCAAGTTAGTCCGTTACTAACCAGTAAAGGTTGTTTTTTTTAAATAAATATCATTACTGTAGTTAATAAGACACTAGTACTGCGTTACACGTCGGGGAACGTTACTCTTCATTGCGTTACATTGGGCACTTCTGTCTGACCCATAGACTGTATATATTAACTGTCTATGGTCTGACCTAAAAACTGAATGCGTAGTAGAGATCAGGCGTCACCACTACTAAAACGTTTGGCCTATGTGCTCATAAAATAATTAACGTAACATTTTTCAATTCTCCATTTATTAATTCATTATTTTCTTAAAAATGACTGACTTTTAGGCTATATCAGCCTATATGCCTGAAAGTGCGTAAATTATATTACTGCAAAAATCATCTTCAATCAAATTCCATATTACACATGTATTGGCATTGTAATGACATTGCACAATTTACCACCCAACGCTATGATTGATAAGGTTAATCATTACTTAGTTTGTTTATAAAAACATGCATAAGTTAAATTATTTTGGCACTGCTTTTGAATTCTGTATATTTGAACTATAGCTATAATAACAGCGCACCTGCTTAGTTGTTATATAACTCAGCATGCTGAAAAGCTGGACAATATTTACATAAGAAGAGGGTGGTTCAGCTTTCTGGTGGAATATGACTTGATCAATTCTCTCATGTGAGGGAAACACTGTTTAAAACCTCTAAAACAGCACAATGTGCCACATGTCCAGCATATTCAGGGTTTAACTTATCTGCACTTAGGCACTTATCTGCAAATGCTCTCAGTAAGAAGCCACTAACACAAGTTAAGTCAGGGTTCAAAGTTCATGGTCTTTCATTAATAGTAGGCAGGCTGGAGAGCACTTCAGTGTATCCACTACTTTACACACATGAATCTGACAGCAGAAAGCCACAGTATCCCTCTCAGTGACGGGAACCATATTCCACTGCTGGGATTGGGCACCTATGGGGACCCTCGAACGGTGAGAAGAATATCATCTGTGTGTTTCTAGATTTGTATGTGAGCTAGGCTTGTGATCTCTCCGTAATGTAGGAGTGCCGCTGTTTATAACTTGCAATGATTGATAAACATTAACAGCAAAATGTGAACATGCATTGATTATTCAAACAGGAATGCATATTACCACAAACTACAGCACAACGCAATCTTCACCAGGTCAAATAATATTTCCATTTTCTGTGGATTTACGATAGACACCCAAAGGCAAAGCACTTGAGTGTGTCAAGCTGGCCATAGATGTGGGTTACAGGCACTTTGATGGGGCATTGGTGTATTTCAATGAGCACGAAGTGGGTCAAGCCATTAGAGAGAAGATTGCCGATGGAACCGTTCAAAGAAAGGACATCTTTTACAGCGGAAAGGTAATAAGTTCTGTCATATGTCATGTGTTTTATTCATCTTTATTTAATTTGAATGCTTTCTAATTAGTTCTGTGTTATCTTTCTCAGCTCTGGAATACATTTCATCCACCAGAGTTGGTGAGACCAACTTTGGAGAGGACTCTGAAAGCCTTACAACTAGACTATGTGGATCTCTACATCATTGAGCTTCCTATGGCCTTCAAGGTTTCTATATAGTGCACAAATAGATTGCAGTTCACTTATCAGCCAGCCATTTGTCTGAACATTGCCCTTAGATATGTATGTCCCACTGGCAGTGTTTAGTTTGGATAGTACTATTATTATTGATCTACTCTATTAAACAGGATAGTTTGAAGTAAGATACTTCCATTTTTTTAAATTAAAAAAGAATACAATTAAAAAAGAATGCAACACATCTGCGTGACTGTTCACAAACTAATAGACAGTTATGATCATTTTTTTTTGTTATGCACTAGATAAGATACTAAAACAATTTTATGAAACTTTATATTTATGCATGGTAGCTGCATAACCCATGTGTAAAACGTCGCTCATGTTTAGTTTTAGGTTTCAGAAAAGATCAGACAGCTAGGTTTATGTTTGATTACGATTGGGCAACTACTGCGTTTAAAGTTGACATCAGTGTTTTGGCCATATTCATATATGTGTATAAGTTGTGAAATTAACCTAAACAGTCAAGTTGAAGCCAACTACACCTTCACTTTGTAGAGTATTTGTACAGTTTATACATGACCAGATCACGCCACGAATATTTAAGTAATAAGTGTTAATGCAAAATATTGAATGGTGCTTAAATTCTAGCCTGGAAATGAGTTCTATCCAAAAGACAAAGATGGAAAATACATCTACTACCACACAGACCTGTGTGCAACATGGGAGGTGAGTTCTGTTGAGTTCCCAGTGGATGGTCTTGCTTTTTCATGACGTCGCTCTTCTCCTCCTTGTTGTTTGTAATGTATGGATATGGTACATTTAGTTTTCTCACTTAACATATTTATTAAAAAAAAAAAAATTTGCTTCTTGTTTATACAACTGTAACTTAGAAACATGAAGTACGTAAAAAATAACATTTATACACTTTGTAAGTTAGTTGGTTTATACTATTAATAATAAACAATCAATACTACCAGTAACTGGTAGGGGTAGTTGGTGGTTCTGTGTCACTGTTTAGACACAGACTCAACAAACTGAATATGATAGCCTTCATAGCAGTAAGATTAATTGCATGGATCTTGTTTTGGAATGCTTTACATTTAACTTGAAGTTTCTAATAACATGACAATGAACATGTTAATTGAGGTGTGCCACATACATTTGGTTGCTCCTTCTCCAACTTAAAGGATCTGACGCTTTCAAATATGACAGTGTAACATTAAAACAATGAATCAAGAGAAACCACATGTCTTCATACTTAGAGGTCGATGCCAGAACATTCTCTGCTGCAGCATCAGGAACTGTCAAGGACAGTGTCATAAACAGCCAAGCTCTGTTCAAAGATCTGTTTTTTCCTCTTCACTGTGCTTCTATATTTTTCTCCAATCTCTCAGTAAGTCTGTAAAGATAATCACTAACAGTCTTTGAGAGGATGTAAATCTTTTCTTCTCAATAGGCTTTAGAGGCTTGCAAAGATGCAGGGCTGGTTAAATCTCTGGGAGTCTCCAACTTCAACCGCAGACAGCTGGAGCTGCTGCTGAACAAACCCGGCCTCAAACACAAGCCTGTGTCCAACCAGGTGACCCCAACATGTCTCTTTAGACCCCCACTGACAACAGAGAGAGCATAGTGTATGTCGTACTAGTATATGATAGTAGTATTATTGGAAATCAAGAAGAAGAAGAAGAAGAAGTATTGCTTAGCTTCTCATACTTACATAGGGCTAAGTTTTCTTGCTAACATTTCCACATTGGAACACGTTTTATTAGATGGTGCAGTATAGCTGTGTACTTAGCTGTGTATTTAGAGTTGCCTAAATAGTCTGTTTTATACTCAACATACTTAGATGACACGCCTTGTCACAAAGTAGTATAAAAGACTGTCTCAAAAGACATGTTTATTTAGCTTTAATTGTATTGAAAGGAGTGGATCTTTCCTCTCCATTTCTAAATGTATTCTGGCTAGTAAGACCACAGCGCACTGATGTGATGTCAGACCACTTTGGGACAGTTTTCTTTTAAATTATTTATTTTCCTCTCACTTACCTGTAGGTTGAATGCCATCCATATTTCACACAACCCAAGCTTCTGGAGTTCTGTCGTCAGAATGACATTGTGATTGTTGGCTACTGCCCAATTGGCTCCTCCAGAGATGCATCCTGGTATGTAGGTTTAAAGTGATATGCACTATTAATTTAAATGACTTTTAGCTGACAGCTGATGTGTTGTTCCCTCTGGTATTGTATACATGGAAGGGTGAAAACTCATTTTTTAGACATCACAAAACACTGAAATCTAAAATCTCTAGGGGAAACACTGGTGATTCATTCGGCTTTAAGATTAGAACTGAATTGTTCAATAACAAAATTGAACTGCTAAGTCAATAGACTATAAATCTGCAATGAAAGTAACACGTCACATAACCCTTGTCATGGAAAGAACCTAACCTAGATCATTATCATTTGGCAATGTCCAAAATCAAATAAAAAAATATATATATATATCTTTGCAACATGTCAGCCTCCTATATGACACTGCAACCTTATTATTGTTACCAAACTCTCAACTCTTAGGATGCTAAACATAAAAACGTTGATAAAAGTCTGTGTCCTGACATCATTTGTATTTTCTTCTGTCTCTGGTTAAGGGTGAATGTGAAATGCCCTCCCCTGCTGGAGGACGAGCTGCTCATATCCATTGGGAAAAAGTACAACAAGAGTACTGCCCAGGTGGCTCTGCGCTTCAACGTCCAGAGAGGAGTTGTCGTGATCCCCAAGAGCTTCAGCCCAGAGAGGATCAAACACAACTTCCAGGTGGGTTTACCAAAATGCTTTGTATCATACTATAGTATAAACTGTGCATTGTAATAGTGTTTAATTCAAGTTATGGTGCCATAATTAATTTCATACAGTATACATAAGTTAATTTCAATCATTTTAGTTAAAAAAAAAAAATCATATTTTCTTCCAGATATTTGATTTTTCACTCACTGAGGAAGAAATGAAAGCCATCGAAGCACTGAACAAAAATATTCGCTTTGTAGAGCTGCTGATGTAAGTATGGGCTTTGATAGGAAAATATGTAATTAATTGTAGTGTACATTATGTGTCGTGTTGTTTCTATTGTCTAATGCAAGAACATTTTTATAAAAGACTAATACGTCCTCATCATCATGCTCAGAAATAATAACATAACACTTTTTTTGTTGTTTCAACACAGGTGGAGTGACCATCCAGAATACCCATTTCATGATGAATATTAATGTTTTGCCCGAGCACCAATACATTTTACAAAATACAATTTTCAAGTGGAACACTAGAGGGCTCTAGCTCACAGTAAATGAATAGCACAAATAAATGAATGCTTTTAACACGCAGTTCAAATGACAAAGTTGTTAAGTTGATGTTTATGAGTTTCATGCGAGATTCACAATATTTAAAGAGATTAAATTGTTACTTACAACTGATTTGAAATCAACTACTGCTATAAATAAAGTTTGGTTTGAAAATAAGCCCCTTTGAATTGAATGTGGCAAAATCATATGTACATAAATACATGCAGATAGTTACTTCTCTGGTTTGCTGAAGTATCCATCCAGGTGTGTTTTTTCAACATTTTTCAGATACTGATCTGCTACTAATGGTCCCGGGATCACTATCTATCTCAGTTTGAAGACCAGGGTAAAAAACAAAGTTGACCAAAGTCCTGTACTTTATTTACTTTTAAGATAAGGCTAAAAAAAGAGCAGCATTCTAGCAAACAACACAGATCTACAGCAGGTAGTTATGTAAGTCCAAGAGCCAAAAATATCAGAATGTGGGACATAAAGGTTTCAGTTGTATGAGATCACAAAAAAAAAGAATATCTGTAGTTTAGTGGCGTAAAGTAGTTACGACGGGGCCCCAGTGCTCGCTATTATGACGCGCCCTAGTGCACACTTGTTACTGCCACTTTTATGTTTGAAAGGCATGACTGCTCACTTGGCTTGCAGATGTGCTTAGCTTGTCAGTCTTGACAGATTGTGGGTATAAACTAGCATATATCGTCTTGTCACATTATCAAATAGAGAATTGACATTGGACAATATCAACAAACATGTTACCCAGCAATTACCACTGCTAATTTGTAGGCTATATGACAAAAATACCAAAGAAAATGAACGGACTTGTGTTCTTGGTGAGCATGACCTTGCAAGGTCACGAGCACACAGAGCCAACAATCCAACCCCCTTATTAACTTTTAAACGAGCTCTGAAGAAATAAAAAGAAAACGAAAAATAAAACATATTGAGCTTTAATTGAATTTCTTTGTTTATGACCAATGCTTGTTACAGAAGATGCTGAATGGTTAAGCTCCAAAACCCTTTAAACAATTTATTCTAACAGCTCATGGAGAAATAAGACAAACAAGATCATTCGGAAACATTTACTAAAACCTTTCCTTTTCTTCACAAAAAATTTTTAAGTGAGTATTAGTTTTAGTCAGTTTAAAGCTAATCATGCCTCTCTGGATGGATATGCACTGGAGTGTCCAACATGTGTCCTTATTAGTGTTATGTGGAATTATCATTTTTATATTATAAGTGCACAGCATACATACCCAGGGATAGATGGAAATTAGCACTGAAAATTATATTGGTGTCTCCCCTTAAGTCTAAATAGCATATGCTACAGCATGTTACCACGTCATACAACATTTCTCCCACCTGAGACATTTGAGTTGAAGTATCTGCTGAAAGACATCTTTGTGCCAACGTACCAGAGGGGTGGGTGTTATTTATCCTATTAAAGCACTTTGAGTGTCTATGATCTAAAAAAAAAACTATATAAATGTAATGAATTATTATTATTATTAATAAAGATCAATACATATTCACCTCAGACTGATGAACTGTAGGTTTGAAAATTAAGATGACAATGAAATTCTCTAACTGGCCTGTATTGGGTTTTTCTTGGACATCCCACAGTAAAAGTTGGCATAAATTATACTAAATATAATAAAAGAAGTTTTGTAGAAGAACCATAACTAAATATATCAATTTGGTTGTTTGAAATCATTATTTACCATATTCATGACATCATAACATGACACCACTGGTTATTGATTTCAAATCTTTTGAAGTGTTTGTCAGCCTTGCTATAGTGTGTCAGTATCATGTTTGGATAACTACACATATCAGAACATATTTCATAGAAACAAAAGTAAAGCAAAATACAATTGCAACTGAACCTTCTTTACGTATAGTTATTAAATGTGGTTATTCTTGTGGAGCATGATTGAAACTGTAACATGACAGCCAAATCTCGGCTGGTATTCACTTGTAAAAGAATTACATGGATGAGACAACAGCTGGAAACTGTGTTCTTTGTGTACACACCTCTTACCTACTTTAACCATCAAAAGATTTAATCAATTTAATCCTTGGCTGTCTGTCAAAGACAGACGTTTTCCACCACAAAATGAAAGGAAGTAGCAGTCAGCAACATTTTACAAATGTGGGTATTTTGTTATGTGGCTTAATTTCTGTTAAGATATGTTTAAAAAAAAAAGAAAATTCTACTTTTTAGGATATCCCTTACTTGACAGGGCCCCTCTTGGAAAAGGTTTGAGTAAATATTTGCATATGCAACCAACTGATCATTTGATTTCGCAGGAACCTAAAAGTGGAGTAAAGAGTAGAGGTGTACTGTATAACTGTAATCTGGTCATCCATCCATCCAAATGCTTTAAAATTTGTTTGATTTTCCAAATGTGTATCTTAAACCAGATGCTTTAACACGTTTAATTGAACCAGCACATTTGAGATTGATCTGAAAAGACAAGATGGACCCTTTAGAGCAGGCACACTACAATCTGAGCAGTGACCTGTGGCCATACAGTACAGTCATAGAACAGCAGGAAGCTGCAGAGAGAATGAAGAAATACATTTCAGTAATGAACCCCCTTTTGTTGTTTTGTCTTCTTTTGTGCCCCATGGAGATTTACAAGCATGAAAATGGCTCTGGATGAGCAGATTTGGAAGAAAGGAACACAAGCTGCACAAGTAGACTTTTGCTTTAAATGACAGGACCACTGAATAATAATAGCTGAAAGGATTTATTTTTTTTACCTGCTTTGTACCTATCATCCAGAATAGTTGTATTTTTTAATCAGAGCTGAACCAATATTGTTCTGTATACAGTATGTAAGTTATTAGGGATTTTGTTTAGGCACATCCAATGTCCCATACTTATCTTAAAGGACGTTTGACATTTTGGTAAAGAGAGTAATTGGCTTTCTTTCCAAGAGTTAGATGAAATGATTGATACTGAGAGCTGTATCAATCACCTCATCTAATTCTCTGCAAAAAAAGGGAATAAGCTTATTTCCCAAAAAGTCTAACTATTAATTTAATGTAAAGAGAATATACTATCAAATGGAATTAGATGTATTTGTGATGATGGGTTGCAACATCATGTAGTCTACTGTATGTGGCCAGAGCTACACACACAATTGCAGAGAGATCTAAAATTTAACAAGTTACTGTAGGTGAGAACATGCACTAAAATAAAAGACTTTGTTGACTTACAGTATTTTTTATAGTTATTATTGAACTGGCTAAACAGATTGGCCCGCCATACATTCAAAGTCTAAACTGCCACAAAACTAAAGTCAGGGAGACAGCTTCATTTTTATAGAAAGCCAATGTGTTCGTGTCTTGAATTATAATTTGATTTGAGGTGGGGGGTGGGGAGCTTACGGGAGATTTCAGACAGGAAAAGCAGAAGCGCATCACTCCCCCTGTCCCCACCTCCATAAAGACCCTCTGGATTGTGACCTTCTAACAAATGCCTTGAACCAGGCCACTATGGACCCCTGCTGTGGGAAAATGTTCTGAATGGGCTACTGGGTCTGTGGGGGGAATAAAGACTCTTTTCCGGGGGCTGAATTAAGGATGTTTTTGGAGCAGGGGCTTCATGAAGCAAGAATGATATTTTAATTACACTCAGTCAGAAAAGACCACTAAAATATTTAGGCTCTTATTTAAATGCACAATTTATTTAAAATGTACAGGGTTTATGGATGATGCATTCCTGTATCTTTAAATCTTTTTCAAACCAACCTTTAGACATATTTGAGATTATTGCACATCTCATATCCATACACATCTGTGCATGCCTTTGACATAAAATCTGAGTGGCCACCTAAATACAAGTGTGACCAGACTCTCCCCCATCCATGGTTGCTCTCTGGACAGAAAGGCCCTGGGAGAATGTGTGTGTCAAAAGGTTACGCAATCAGCCCACCATGCTGAAACAGCACAGACCTCTAGTGTGCTGTGGGGAGTGAGTGTGTGTGTTTGTGTGTGTGTGTGGGGTGTCTGAATGGAATTGGATAAAGGGAGGGGGGTCTTCAGAGAGGGGCAACTCAGAGGGAAAATCTCACTGCGGGCTGCACCAAAGTTTTCAGTTCCTCAGATCTCCGCCCCTCCATGAATGTTATATGGTGAAACATAAAACAGCAGCAGGCCTGTATTTGGTGGCCCACTCTCTTCTTGAAACTGATATTGTACAACATTATGAAAGGTGAGTGCCTTTGATTATCAATAATGTGATTAGATTTCTTTTCCAGTCAGATATGGATAATAAGTGAACTTATTGATATTTATTAGATATAATGAACATATCCATAGATATCTTAAATATGTATTTCATTGAATTCATTGGCCATAGAGCTCAGTGAGGGCTGTTGTTTAAAGGATTTCTGTCATACTTAGTTTCTTTGAGAAATAACCCACTGATTGTTTTGTCCAGCTAATGAAAGGCCTCCAGTATTAAAACATTACTAACATGCTCCAGTGCAAAGACTGTGTGCAGTTCTGGGAATCAATACTTGGCTTTTATAACTTTGCTGTTATATTCACCAAATGTTTATGCAGCACAGTTCACTCCATGCTGAGAATCATGTTGTCCCATGCTGTTTTCAGAAAAAAGACAAAATGGGACTAAATGTGCTGTTGATCTAAGACAAAAGTTGCTTGTATACAATGTAATTCATCCTCAGTCATAAATAATTAATAAGCATGTGTGGCTTATTTTGCATTGATTGTTTCACAGAGATAAATTGTCTATCAGAGAAAATGGCTTCTACGAAGTTTTATCGTTTGATCATGGATATTTTCTTGCAATCGAAAAGATCAATGCTCACCATTTCAGACATGTGACACTTAAAACATTATTTAGAAGGAAAATTAAGCAGATTATTGAACAAAGGTCCATGATTCAAACTAATAAATCATAGATTAAAACATGTATGCCGTTTTTATTCACAGTTTATGCCATTGCTTTTCTATTTTTGTGTTTTTTTTCACCAACCAGATGTATTAATTCTAACATTCATGTAGACGTACATCAATTAGTTTTTAACATGTCATGCTGCGACTGTAAATCTTTATGGTGCAGGTAGATGTGTGACATTGAATTCTACCTACCTTATGTAACTAATCCAGTTATGCATTAGCCTGCAATAATCCAACTGTAGGAGTGTCAGCATCATTAGGAATATGTAACTATGACCTGCAAGTGATTAGATGCCATTATTTCCTATCCTCAGGCTTGTGTGCCTACGTATATTTATGTTATGAATAAAGCTACCGTACCGTACTAATGTCTGATTGATCTATCAGCCGAGTTGCATTGTGGGTAATGTAGGCGCCAGGTTTTGACAAGGAAGAAGAATGCTTGAAATAAAAAAGACAATTTGCTGCATCCATTTTTATAGAGTATGTTCATAAAACTATCCAGTTTGCACCATGTCAGTCACACATTCATTCAATCATTCATCAGGTCAGTCTGTCAGTCACTTGCTCAGTCAGTCCACAGCTTTTCAGTGAGAGGTGAAGTTGGCACTGTTCCCTGGGATAAAGCTCCACTGTGCCTCAATGAGGTCATTCTCAATCTTGGCATATTTTCTCACAGTGTGCCTCTTCTCTGGCATTCTATAAGCATGTACGTATGAAATCTATTTCAGCCTGACTATGCTACTATAAATAATGCTAATATTTAGTCTCACCTATTAAAAGGACTGTGTTTGAAGTGAGGTATTTGGCTTGTGTGTTGCGCTTCCCGGCATCTACAAAGAAACTGTGAAAAAGTGAGGTAAACTGTGATCTGGCTGCAAGGCCAGTGAGGAATTCTCATTTGCCTGCACAGAGCGGTGGGGCTCCACAGCTTTTGTTGCACCAAGCCTTCATTCCCACCAAGTACCTTCTGAAAACAAGGGGCTCTATTTTTACCTCAGACCACAATTTGGCTCCAGTGCTGAAGATGTTGGCTCCTAAAATGGGTCCAACCTCAAACCCCATGCACACAGCACACAGAGTCAAAGTTGTGCTGCACCTCTGCCCTTTGCCAGGAAGATCACATTTCTAAAAGTGGCTTCACACAAGGCTTGGCTAAATGACATTTCCATCCCCTGTGTTGTTTTCAGAATTGAACTAAAAAAAAACAGGGAGCTTCATTGCTTCCATGAGACCAGGTCACACATCATGTTACGTGTTTGTTTGTGTGGATATGTGAAAGAAGAAAGGGAAGGAGGTTTGATGTCCACATGTAGTATTGTAACTGAATTAGCTTGAGCAAGTCTCCTGCAGACTAATGAACAATTTGTTTGAATTCGGACTGCAACAACGATCATGATGTGCTTGAGAGAGGGAAAAGGGAAACAGAAGGACTGGTGAGAGGCCTGTTAATGCAACCTGACAGGAGTGAGCACAGTCAGTGAGTTGTCTGTTTCCTCCACAGAGAGACATTCTTTCAGCAGTACTGGCCCCTAAACAGGGTCTGGCCGAGAGCTTGACTAAACTTCTAACACGGCCACGTTACGTCAAGCTATTATTGATCTCATCCGATACAGAAAAAGTAGTGACATAAATCATAGCTCATGTAAACAAACATAGCCATATTTGGAACATCACTTCCAAAGTGGGAATTATTCTTGAGAACTACCCAAGGTCCTGAAATTGCTCCCTCCAGTCTTAAGTACACTTAATCCTCAGATAGATCTCCTTTATACTTACCTGATAGGTCCAATTGCAGCCAAACTGGGAAGTCCCTTAAGGACTGTGGGGTGACATTTGAAAATGGTTCTGTTTTTCACTGGGAGCCAATAAGATGATTTAGGTACTGGGGTAATATGTTTGGATATTAGTGCAGAAGACTGCAAGCTGCATTATAAATTAGCCCGAGCCCTCTTAATGGATACAATTTTAGACCTACTGAGCAAGTGGTGCTAATTCAAATCATTTTGGATGTTTGGAAGTCTCTAAAAACATATATAACTACCATAGAAATTAGTTTCCAAACTTTGTAAAAACTTTTTTTCCCCAGACTTATTTTTGTTTGACTAAAGAACTGTAAAAAGGGCAGGGAGGTAATTTAATATGTTATTGCATTGAGATTGTCACTTGCATTTAATCATATTGTGAAGATATGGTCATACTTTTATCATTTTATAAAATGTGTCAATATTCATAATTTGGATTTTTATTAAAACACTAACTAAAGTTCTTGTTTTACACATGTAAAGAGTTTTGATTAACACAATGCATAACAGTGATGACACTGAACTGTCATCAATTGTGATTTTGCTTACAATTGACATTGAAACAACAACAAAGCAAAGCAATCAGATATGCCTCTCAGGATGAACAAAATTATGATGTCTTTTGCTCCATTTCTTCTTTGTAATTTTAGTTTTTAGTAATTTTTTTTCTCCACTCTTACCCTTTGGGGGTACAGGGGACATGGAGAACACGTCCAAGGTGGAGCCCTCTAATGGGCACAACAGGTCCCTGGACATTGTGCCCAGTACAGAGGAGAAGATGACAGACAGGGGTCAGTGGGGCAACAAGATTGAGTTTGTTCTGTCAGTGGCCGGAGAAATTATTGGCCTGGGGAACGTCTGGCGTTTCCCCTACCTTTGTTATAAGAACGGAGGAGGTGAGTGTTGGAATTACTTATCTCTGGCCTTTTCAACATAAAAGCTTTTGCATTTATTCATCAGGGTTGAACAAATCTTAAATTATTCCACAGAAGGCTTATAGAAATTCCATATTAACATTTGCATGCAATTGTGTGACAGCAAAATTAAGCTTCTCAGAGGAAATTTTGAATTAGTTTAAGAGGAGATAACACACAGGTTAATGTGTAATCTATTCTAAGGATTGATCAATGAGGGTCATGGTTCACTGAAAAGAGGGAAATAGCCAGACAAATGTTGGCATGTAATGTCTGACACATAAGAGCTCACTGACAAAAAACAAAACTGGCACACAATAAAATCTTGGATCTTTAATGTCCCATAGGAAGTGAACTAGTTTGATTCTTTTGGCTGTATGGATAATTTCATATTTACTTTACCAGCATAATATTTGCATGACTCTGTATCATGGCTTTTGCTTATACCAGCAGAATTCTTTAAATTCAAACAATTTGCACCAGTCTCTACTACTTTACATTGCTTGAGGACATATTGAAAGCATCTGAGTGAACTGTTCATTTAATCTGCATGCTGCTTATACAGGTGCCTTCTTCATCCCATACCTCATCTTCTTGTTTGCTTGTGGCATCCCGGTCTTCTTCCTGGAGACGGCTCTGGGTCAGTACACCAGTGAGGGAGGCATCACCTGCTGGAGGAAAATCTGCCCCTTGTTTGAAGGTAATCTACCTATTTTCTTAAGAGAGATAATTTAATGGATGTTTAATCATGTTAAAAACACTTTTTAAGCACCAAGAGTAGATCAAACTCATCAGCCACAGTCAAGTTTTACTGTCGTTCACTCCCAACATCTGTTTATGTTTAATGTGCTTTGTAAAAGTGTATGTTTGGGAAAGCATCCATCTTCATGATGTTTTGAATGTAAATTTGAAATGATCTAATGATCACAGTTTGCATGTATTTCTGAAACAATGAGTTTCTTGTGCACCACATGGGATACATCTAAATATATGTGTGCAATAATGTGGGATGAAAAAGGAATGTCAGACGTGTACTGTATAAGGTTTTTATGTGCATGTATACTTTTCAGTGCACTTGTACAGTATATAAGTGATTTTGTGTGCACCCATGTGTGTCAAATAACCAGTATGAATGCCATACAGATGTGGCATGGTAATGATTGTAGCTGTAACTGCTGGCAAGCAACCAATGCTGGCTAATGTGGAATTTGTCTGCCTTCAAATAAGTCTGTAATCAGCCATAACCATAACTCATACAGGATGACAGCTGGTGAAGAGTCGAGTCAGGTGTGCAATTATGAGTTGAAGCAAGAGCTTAACCTAAAAAATTTGCCTGTTTACCCTGCATCTAATTTACTGCACTCTGATGCAGTCATTTAGAAAAGGCAGCAGAGGTGAGCGATGGGTTTAATGAAGCTGGAAATTCCAAGGTTAAATTATGTCTCTTTGTCAATAGTGAATGGAACTGCCAGGGAGCTCTTGTCATTGATTCAAAATTATTTCTCATTTGGGATAAACTACACTAATTGCTTACATGTGAAGCTACAAGTATATTGCACGTTAATTTGAATTCACGTGCAATTCTCTGACTACTGTTGAATACAACACTGTGAGCTCACTGAGACTCCAGGTGTGCTCGCTTAATGGCATCAAAGCTGCTTTTTGACCTCCAAGACAAGTTTCTCAATACATGATGTACAGCTTTATTAAAGCATACCTATAATAAAACATATAGCCTCATGTTACACAATCACACTTATTCTCATGGCATTGTCAAAGACATAATGCAGAGACAGAGTTTCTCTTTGGCCAAAAAGAAGTTACAATAATTGCAGCATTTTACTGTTTAATCATAATCTTGGTGTTTTTTTTCTGTTCCAGGAGTGGGTTATGCCACCCAGGTGATTGTTGCTCTGCTTAACGTCTACTACATCGTCGTGTTAGCCTGGGCCGTCTTCTATTTGTCCCAGTCCTTCACCTGGGATCTGCCCTGGGCCTCCTGCAACAACACCTGGAACACAGGTGAGCCACAAGGCCCTATACCAAAGGCAATAGATGTGCTTTTGCTAGACATATTCCGTGTGTAATCATTAATCAGGTCTCCATCTTGACATGCTTATGCATCTTTACCCACACGTGGGTGGCAGTGGTGGCAATCGGTCCAACACATTGGGCAACACTAAAATATTTCAACAACTACAACAAGTATTTGATGGATTGCCATGGAGTTTTAAAAATACATGCATTGTCCACATTGCATTGGTGATTTTTTGTCTTTTCCTATTGATTGATTGATTTTTAGTAAAATGTCTCTACAACTATTAAATGGATTGCCGTCATATTTGTTTTCCCCTTAGTTATAATAACTTTCATAAGTGCCTGACTTTATTGCTATCATTGGTACAAATTTTAATTTGACCAATACTTTGGTTCGTCACCAAATACCTTAAAACTAATGACATCCCCATCAACTCCAGCTGTGCATAGCTAATTAGCACATGTTAGCATGTTAACACCACAAACTAAGATGGTAAACATTATACACGCTAAACATCATACAGCATAGTAGCATTGAACCGCTAGCATGGCTACAGACTTTTAGTGTTGTTTCTTTTAAACCAATCAACAACAACAACAACAACAACAACAAATATATATATATATAAATAAATATATATATATATATATATATATATATATATATATATATTGTTTGTTTTTTTGCTGGTGTTTTTCTTCAACATTTCATTAATTTATAGTTTTATTGTATCCTAAGGAAGTGAAAGTTCCTGCACCATTTCACTCCTCCGCCTCAGTGGTGGCATTGTTTCACTTGCCTGTGTGTAACTTGGAAACCTTAGAGAAAGCTTGGATTTCTTCACAGCATTGAATGTCTTTCTGTCTTTCCTTTCATTCAAGATTCCTGTATGGCATTTCAGAGGGGGAATAGCTCCATCAATCACCATGAGAACACCACCTCTCCTGTCATTGAGTTCTGGGAGTAAGTGCCTTTTTGTTTGTCCATGTCCTCAAATGGCCTTGTAGGTGCCAACAAGTTCACAAAATATGCAACCAAGTAATTCAATCTTGTATTCCATCCTGTTTTAAAAATGGTTGATTGTTAGACTAGATACAACTTTTACTACTGGTTTTTCTACAAGGCCTTTTGAATAGCTTAGACCCTTAGCTTCTTTGCTACTGGGAGTATAGACAAAATGCTCTACTGGAAAAGTTGTGAACATAAAGTCTGTGATTGTGGTATATAATGAATTCTAAGACTAGAAAAAAAATCAAATGTTTGTCTTATGTTTGTGTTCTTGCCCCAGGCGAAGAGTGCTGAGAATTTCCTCAGGTATTGATCACATTGGCTCTCTGAATGGGGACCTAGTTATCTGTCTGGCCGTTGCATGGGTCATCTGCTACTTCTGCATCTGGAAGGGAGTCAAGTCTACTGGCAGGGTGAATCTTCTCCTTCATTCACTATAGGATTAAGACAGTATTAGTAGATCATATTCTGCAGCACTCCTTGTTTAAAAACATTTGTACGCTTTTTTGCTCTGATTTTCATTGGCATATACGCTTGCGGTGTGGTTAGATCTGTCTTCACACAAGCAGAAAGCGTTGCAAAGTTTAAAGAAGCAGAAGAAATTCATTATGCACAAACTCTGCTGTTAGCACAATCAGTGTTAACCACAATGGCTGAATAGCCTCATAACTCATCAACTAAAAATTACTTTTTAGCCTGAACACACTATTGGTTATAAGTCATGTAGACATACATGTCTGATTAAGAAGTACTGCTTTTTCCCTGCAGGTTGTTTATTTCACAGCAACCTTCCCTTATGCTATGCTGGTGGTCCTGCTGATCAGAGGGGTTACCCTGCCTGGAGCCTCCAGGGGAATCCACTTCTACCTCTACCCCGACCTGGGACGGCTGTCTGACCCACAGGTAGTCTGCTTTTGTTGGACATTCACAGAAACACAAACAAAAACAGGTGACATCTGCTAGCCTAGCAAAACAGTTGTTGAATGTAACTGTGATCTAGAGATACAGTGGCTGACCATCGTCCCAAAAATTGCTGGTTGAATCAGGACCATCTATGTGGAGGAAGTTGATATTTCTGGAATGATTTTTATTGGTTGTGTTGCAAGTTAAGGCATTGAAAACTTTTTATTAACAACATATTTCACAGCATTTGAGTTAGTATTTATTTGCTTGAAAGTTTTTTAAATCTTGTCTGAATTTGATCGCTCAGAAAAGCTACCCTGTCATTAAATGAGGTCCTTGTAAATCCTTTCCATTATTGCTAAAAGGGGAGTGAATATTGGACTTAATTTGTCAACTAGGCAACAGTTTGCTACCAGGTTTGCCATACCAACTTGAATGGTGATAATTACCAGTGTTGTGTCCATAGCTTGTTTCCCCTGCCTCTTAGTGGCTAGAAATTGTTACTGCAGGTTTAAGGTGACGTGAATCCTATCACCGGTAGAGGAAGGTCTGGCAATGCAAGGCTAAACACCGGGGACACTTTTTGCATCCATCTATCCACTCCTGTGACATTTTATGGGAATAACATCACATTACTTCCTACTTTTGCACTGAACACAAACATAGCTTCCTTTACGATTTTTTTTTTTATAAACAGTGCTGCCACCAATTTGTCTTGAGGGGACAGTATCATTTAAATATTTGTCCAGCAGAACGTCAAGGACATATTCCATTCTGAAGGGAAGAGAGTGGATTGGGAATGGTGGTGGTAACAGGGACTTTACAATGATGTCCTTCCTTGCCGTTAGATTGCAACCAGTGTGAAAATCTAAAAGAGGGGCCCTCTTAAATCCCTCTCAGGGCTCTGGGGATGAATACAAGCCCTGTGTGTGCAGGCCAAGACAAGCTAGGCTGGTGGAGCTGGTGCCTTGGGAATACCTGCCTTTGTGTCATGTTGTGTCCAGAGCTTATGTTGTTGGTTGGACCCCCAGTCAATCAGATCTTCAGGGCTTGCTGCCAGCTATCTAAAACATGCCCCAGTGCCCTGGGAGCACTTCACCAGAATTGCAAGTATAAAGACAAACCTCATTTGAATTTTGGAGTGTGAGTGAGTGTTCAAAGAGAGGGTAAAAAAGTGCTGCACTTTATGCCTCTGAGAGACAGGGATGGATAAATAGGGGTTGCTGGATGGGTAATGTCAGGATGAAGGGGTTAAGAGGGTGAGTTTTGGGGTAAAGAGCTTCAGGATTTAATAGATGCATTGGGTGTTAGATGGTGTTTTTAAAAAGAGATGGGATGGTGGGAGTGGCGATAACTCTTTTAATATGAAGGGTACATAGGAGGCTGTGTGAGGAGAGCAGTCCCAGACACTTCATGTAGTAATAATTTGGTGTTTAATCATATTACCTTTGTATTGTTAATGAAATGGTCCTTGTCAATATGCACACTGGTAGGCTACACCTTCCTTGTTATTTTAACTAACAGCAGACAGTCATTTCTCATGTGTATGGGTTTGCAATCCGCTTCCACACAGCAGAGTGAACCTAGTCTTCTGGGAGCGTTAGCAATACATCACTTTTTATTTGTATTAATCTGTTGTAAATATGCAGGCTACGATGAAAATGTACAGTGTGGTAACCGGTTATTCTTTGTATGTTTTGTCATGATCAGCTGATGGTTCAGTTATATATCGTAATTATTCTGTATGTGAGAGCTGATGTCGCTCAGAAAGCCCTGACAGCTCAATTATAAGGGAAGCTAGGTTGGTAAGTTGTGGGTTGAATCAGTATGAATAAATGTACAATGTTTCTCTAAAAGATTTATAAAGTTGACTCTTGTACATGTATAGATCTTCAGCAGAGTTTAAAACACTTTCAGCATGTAGGCTACTTTTTTCAACAGCAGATAGAATTTAATTTTCCAAAGTCAACATAACAAAAAACTGAAACAAAAAAGCTATTTTAGTTTATGTATTGTTTCAATTATTATTATTTTGTGCATTTAAATATCTTGTTGGTATTCTGTCCTAAGGTATGGATGGATGCTGGGACTCAGATCTTCTTCTCCTATGCCATCTGCTTGGGTTGCCTCACTGCTCTGGGAAGCTACAACAAATACAACAACAACTGCTACAAGTAAGGACTGTAATGAGAACGCACTAGGCATTATGATTAACTGCACAGCACTACCTGACTATGCCGTCTTAAATGACAGTCCAATTGAACCTGTTGTTCAACCTTACACTACCATTTTTGTTGATGGTTGACATTCTATCTTTGTATAAAAGGGAATCACATCTCTAGTCTGGACAATATTGGGTACCATTCTCAATCCGTTTACACATGCGATTTCTAATCATTAAATGCCCCTCTCTGTGTTATTTCCAGAGATTGCCTGTCCCTCTGTTTCCTGAACAGTGGTACCAGTTTTATTGCAGGGTTTGCCATCTTCTCCATCCTGGGCTTTATGTCCTACGAGCAGAACGTGCCCATCTCAGAAGTGGCTGAATCTGGTTGGTTTTTCTTTTAATGTTTAAAAAACAAACAGTTTAAGGTACTCTATCTGAGACATGGTCTTCTATTTGACTTACAGTACTTTGGTAGAATTATTTTTTGAAAGATATAAGTCAGAACAGATGTATGCAAAGCTCCCACTTGGATTGATGGATTTCCTTCAGCCTCTCAATGGCCTCTATGGTTTTAATGATATTGATGACATCCTTTCATAGGATTCACATGAGCAATAATGGTAATTTTAATGAAACAATTACATGTAAATTCTGTTCAACTCAGGTCCAGGCTTGGCCTTCATAGCCTATCCTCGTGCTGTGTCCATGATGCCTTTCTCCCCTCTATGGGCCTGCTGCTTCTTCATCATGATCGTCTTTCTGGGACTGGACAGTCAAGTGAGACCAACATATGCACCCCGCACACACACACACACACACAAACACTTGACCAACTGCCACTTTGCTCGTTTGAAAGCCATGATGTCTCTCTCTCATGGGTGGGCCAAATTCTCTGGACAGGCAAAGCAGAGAAAGGGGAGGTAACCTTGCTCCTTATGACCTCATAAGGAGATTCCAGATCGGCCCATCTGAGCTTTCATTTTCTCAAAGGCAGAGCAGGATACCCAGGGCTCGGTTTACACCTATCACCTTTTCTAGCTACTGGGGGATCAGTACAGGCTGGGGGAATGCATATTAATGTTAAAAATGTTCATGCCATGGGACCTTTAATAGGTCAGCACCACACATACTCCCATGCACAAACAAATGTATACACTCATATACACTTACAGTATCATGCAAAAGTTTTCCCATTCAAGTGAATGAGAAAGCGTGTCCAACCTTTGACTGGTATTGTATGTATAATGTCTCACAGTTCTTGCTTTTTCTTTATTAGTTTGTGTGTGTGGAGAGCCTGGTGACAGCCATGGTGGACATGTATCCGGCCACCTTCCGGCGTAAAAACCGCAGAGAACTCCTAATCCTGGCAGTGGCTGTGGCGTCCTTCCTCCTGGGGCTCATCATGCTGACAGAGGTTGGTCTCAGGGACCTCACTTCATAATGTTTTTACACAATACGTTTACAGAATGAACATGTAATCTTGCCCAAAGGAGGGTAACTCTACATCCAGAGCTTATATGCAAACCCTGTTTATTTTAAACCAGATTTCCGAATTAACATTTAGAATTTTTATTTTCAACATAATATTGGATAATCATAGTAACAATACCTACATTTAAAATAACCAGCTCTAAGATAATAAAGAGGATAACAAATGGTGGTTTGGTTGGACTGGTGGTGTTGAAGATCTTTTGTGTTTCAGTGAAGACTTTCTTGTCTTCTGAGATTTTAAGCATGCCACACTTACAGTATTTTAAAATGAAACTGCCCATTTCTACCTACTACAGCTTCTTGTTAACAGCCTTCAGTCCACATAAACAGCAGATACTCCCTTCCTGCCCAGCCAATTGTTTCTTTAACTGTGTCTTGTTTGATTATGGTCTTCTTCACAAAATAATTGCTGTGTTACACTTTGTAGAATTGTCCTCAAGTACAAAATGAATGAGTGGCTAATGCAGTCTTAGTTTTTCCTCATTATATGACAGCTTGGAGGTTTTCTTTTGGTAGTTATACCTAGTTTTAAACCCATGTCTGTCTCCACAGGGTGGCATGTACATCTTCCAGCTCTTTGACTACTATGCAGCCAGTGGGGTCTGCCTGCTCTTCGTGGCTATTTTTGAGACTGTTTGCATTGCTTGGATTTATGGTGAGTGTGTTAGGCAGACTATTTGGGAATGCATAAAAGGGGGGATTTAAACTACAAAGGCTTTATTCTCACTAGGCACTATTCATCCCAGTCCACACTGCCCTCTACATTCAGCCAATCACTGAGAATTAACCTTTTTCTATGGCTCACACATTTGAGTCAAAGAGTTTGTGTGAGAGTGTTTTGAGTGTTATTTCAGTCAATGAAATCACAGTAAAGTAGCCTACTGTTTTAAAGCATATCTTATGGTTGCTCAGCGCTCATTTCTGCCAATCATGAACATAACTAATGTGTTTCTTTAAACATTTCTGCGGTTCATATAGAGTCTAGACATAGATGATTGTTTTATGTCGATGTAAGTCTCCACTGCGTTTCTCTCATATCTCCCCGATTACAGGTGCCGACCGTTTCTATGACAACATAGAGGACATGATTGGCTATCGCCCCAGCCCTGTCATCAAATATTGCTGGCTTTTCTTCACTCCTGCAACATGCATTGTGGGTCTTACATTCATTTTCAACATGAATGCTTTCACACTGCCCTCCCAAGCAGCCTCTGCTGGTCAACAGTGAAAATACATTTTAATTTGCAAACTACCACAAATGGTCAAATAAAGCCTACTTTATCTATATCTTAACAAAACAAAATAAAGTAATTGAAATTAAGGTTAAAGATGGATTATTATCAGCTATCTACTTAAAATCATTATTAGCATTTCAAATATAAAGTATGTAACATAGTCAACACCCATCCAGAACCATGACATATCTCTCTCTGTGTCTGTTATCAGGGAACCTTTGCTTTCGCCTTGATCAAGTACTCACCTCTGAAGTACAACAATGAATATGTATATCCATGGTGGGGATATGGGATTGGCTGGATACTGGCCCTGTCCTCCATGCTGTGTATCCCTCTCTGGGTAGCAATGAAACTGTACTACACCCCTGGATCACTGAGAGAGGTATGTTTTACCTATAAACTGTCCTTTTTAAGTGCAAATAACTGGCTTTGCCACTTGTCATTTCAGAAGAATCAAGTAAGAAAAGAAAGTAGTCCACAGGATTACAAATACTTGGCAAATAAATTGTGTTAAGGCTGCTCTCATCAATCGATAATGTGTATGTGAAAGGGGTCGATCTTAGTAATGAACCCACAGAGAATTAGCAGCCAACCCTGCAGCTGCTACTATTGAGCATGTATGCATCTTTCAGCTCATTGTTTTGTTTTCACAACTTTACTGTTTGGTTCAGTGTCACCACTCTCATTGGCCTTGTTTCCAGCAGACAGCCTTTTTCAAAGCTCTGATAAACCCACCGTACACTACCTGCCCAGCACCAAATGGCAGACAAACTGAGTTAGCAACTAGATGAATACAGTGGAGCATTTAGCAGCTAAAGAGCCAGATATTTCCCTCAGGACTTGGTGATGATGGGTGAATATTGAACTTGCATTCGTCAGGTGGACAGAAACAGAAACTCCAAATGAATGCTATTGTTGCTCCATATTTGCCGAACTAGCACATTCACTAACACATGTACTAACACATGCACCATAACAACTTTATGAGGCCACAATGGGTCAATATTGTAGTCAAGTAATCAAGTAATAATTTAGGTAAGAACAGTTGTTAAAGTTATGTATTGTTTTTAGTTTTTTTTTAATAAAGCCTAAATATGGCAATTATATTATTTAAAAGAAAAAAATAATTTTAAATGGGGCATTATTGTTGTTAAGGTGTTTACCAAATAAGCACAATCTTTAATAAAATAAGCACAAAAGTTTTTCTGCCATATAGGCTATTGCATTACTGATGTTGAGTAATCTCTTTAATAATGTTACTAGTAAGACTGTCAGTCAGATGTCAGTTACAAAATATTAAATATTTGGTTTAAAAATGAGATTTGACCTGGCAAGTTTTTCATAATTTTATACATTTTTCATTTACAGCGCCTTGTTCTCTTGACCACTCCTTCCACTGATTTACCGAAGACAAAACTGGAGCAGGAGAAGCTGCTGGCCATCTTCGCAGCAGACCGCGACAGCCTCCATCAGAAATCCCCTCCCACTAAGGATGGCTACTTCCCTGTTGATGAAAAAGAGTCTCATTGCTAGAGACTTGAGGTGTGGAATCAGAGCCTTGTAGGGGTCAAAGGTCACTCCTCAGCTTTGACACTCTGTCTGGCTCCATCCCAATTCTCTCTGCAATACCTCACCAGACAGGGTGGCATACAGGCACGGTGCAGACTTTAAGAGTCCCCTACTCTGTAACTGCTGATCTGCTGCTGGAGCTTCCTCTTTTGTACACCGCCTTCAGTATAATGCCATCAGCATTCTTACTTAAAGGGGCTGTGCTTGATATTCAGAAACAAATTGGTCATGGATTGAGTCCATAAAGCTCTCACAGACTGTTCCCTTACTCGTCAAATACCAACGTTTTGTCACGACCCTCTGCGTCTGTTACCGACACACAAGGCACTCACATGCACTAACATGCACCTGCGGCCAGACCGGCTATCAAAATATTGAACAGAGAAGCTCAGATCCCAACACACACAGAGGAACAGTGACTTCATCCTCTGCTCAGGATGCCATATGCTATATCTTTACACAGCAAATAGTTCTTTACTTCTATATTGATGTTTTGAATATCAAGTACAGCCCCTTTAAAGAGTTACATAAGTTGGTTACCATCTCATTTGCCAGGGGCAGCGTCACATGTACACTTGAATCAATGTAGCCATTGTTGTAACACAGTGGCTAAGAATTTACATTTGATCGTGTCTGCTTTCTAAGGAAGCATTTTTTTCTGTTATGGACATCTCTAATGTTCAGTTAGTTTGACATGACATTACAGTTACTTTATTGATTCTATCAGCTATCTGCTGCAAATGGAGCACAAGAGGAGTCACATGAATAAAAGCTGTGTGTGTGTGTTTAAATGCACGTCTGTATACAGAGTTCAAGCGTATTCCAGTTTTTGCTGTATTATAGAAAGTTATCATCTCAGGATGTAACATTTTCTCATTAAAAAGAATCCTACAAAAGCACAGTTATAGTATAAGTAATAGTTTAAATGTATATTTAGCTGAACTAACCAGAACTCAACTCAATTAAGCTTTGCTGTTGTTTCAGAACAATGTTACAATGTTCATTTATTCAATGTTTTTTATTTCTTTTGCTGAACATTGCAGAGTTACATGAATATGTTACATGCTTTTTTCCAATCTTTTGAATATTGACATGATTTTAATGTAGTCCTTTTTGCCTTATCTCTAATGCATTGATTTGTATGAAATTAAAAAGTAAAGTGCCTGAAGGAGGCAGTTGTGCCATTTAGATAATATAAACAGGGCAGTCTGGTTGAAGGGTTTCATTCCAAAATGAACATCTCTCTTGACATCTCTTTTTTTGCTGTATAATAATGAACTTGAGCATGTGTTTCTTTAGATGTTGAAATACTTTTACATAACTTTTATATGCTAAAATTATTTTTTATGACGGAATAAAAAATACCTTCATTTGAAACATTTTTCTTGACATGTACGTTTATATTTTGTAGGACATGCAGTTCATCATTTAGTAACTGAATACTCCTTTAAGGTCCATCACACTAGTTAGTAGACACTAGTTAGAAATACATTTAAAGACATCTGTTACTACAATTTCAGTTTCAATAAAAAAATAAAAAAATATAGTTTGATGTAAAAAACCATAGGCTACATTTATTGATAATTTACTTCCCTGTCCCTCACGCCTTCAAATCAGCAGGCTGTTTGGGGTGTCATTTTATATCCTCCATAAGTAGGATGCTGCAATAAAGTAAGTGTTCAGCTATTGACCCAAAATCTAAATGCCTTGTTATCTAAATGGGTTATTTATAGTTAGGGATGCTGGGGAAATGGTTTGACTTATACAAATCAGCTTTAAGCTGTCATTTCTTCACATCGCAAAGTACTGAAAATCTCCAGAAATATTGTGAATTGCTTGGGGTATTCCTAGTCCCCTTTAATGTTCTGACAAGATTAAGAATGTGGGGCTAAATTAAAATGTATGTCTCAATTTGACATTTAGTAAAGTATTATTACCAGTATTAAAAGGTTCTGTGCTACTGAGCAGCAATAATTTGATGTGCCAGGCAAAACGGTTTTAATATATAAAATACTCCAATCAAAAAAGTAAAGTTTGTGAATAAGTGCATAATTTCATTTAAAGGTAATACTGGGTTTCAAAACCCTCAAGTAGAACAATGGAGGCTCTAATCAGACATTTTGCAACAATATACATTACTAAATTTAAATTTTAAATGTTTTAATAATAATGAAATACTTTATTTATGGAAGCCAACTAATCTGAAAGTAACACCACCTCTTGTTGCTACTCTCTGTGCTGTTTGTTGTTTTCAATTCTAAAAAGATTTAAGGAGGTGTGGAGGTTTAAGTCACTGAGGACACAAGCTGTTTCTTCAGCAAGACAACACAAAACTCCAGCAGCCAACAAAAAGCAACAGCTGGAGGGCTTCTTGTGAGATGAGCAGCACCTACATGTTGAATACTGATAAAAGACCGAATTGTTTCTTGTTTTTAGAATTCAAAGAAAATAATGATTAACATATTTCTTTCTGAAAACTGTTGTGGAAAAGCCAGAAATCTGAGCCAGTACAAAAAAAGAATCAGGTACCTATAGTGCAGTCTGTTTACTGTAATAGAGACCTGCCTCTTTACACAGGCAGTGTCACTGTGCAGCCTCAGGGAATGGATGCTCCTGTTTTCCAAATCTGCACATATAATTTTTTTCTTCAAGCATGCCATCCTACTGAATCATTAACCTTAAAATAAATATCTCTAAGTATAGTAAACTGGCATTCTGAATGCATGTGAATTTTGTGTTTTCACTTTTCAATTTTTTCTAGATTATGTCAAATTAATATGTAAGTGTCGATTATCAAGTATGTATTTAACAAATATTGAGATGATTTACCAAAGTAAAAGGAACAATTATACCACAGTGTAAGAATACTCAATGACAGGTAAGAGTCCTGCATTCAAAATGTTATTTGGTAAAAGTGCAGAAGTAGAAGTATGACTATCAACAACTGTACTTAAACTATCTGAAGCAAAAATGGCCACTGCCAGTGTTATATTATTACATATTTTAGTATTGGATTAATATTCTGATGCATAAACACGTAAACAGCATTTTAATGTTGGTTGAAGCTCAGTTTACTGTTGGGCCATTTAACCCCAACAATTCATCATATTTTATAAATAAGTCATGTGTTTTGGATGCAAAATCACAAGCTGTACCCAAAACTACCAACAGCAGCTGTCAGTTAAATGTAGTGGAGGAAAACATACATAATGTTCCTCTGTGAAATGTAATAAGAAGCAGAACATTGTAATACTCCACTAAAGTACACACAGGACTACATCAAAATGATACGTAAGATACTCAAGTAAGTTACACTCTACCACTGTATAATTGAAACAATAACATATTTTTTAAAACCATCTAAACTGCTGCTGCAACTTCTTTCCTAGCCTTTAGGCGGTGCATGTCGACATAACAGAAGTGAGAAGTGCCTGTCTGTGTCAAGCTTCCCCAGCAGGGGTCGCTGTAGTCATCCTTCTGAATCTGTCACTGTTTACGGAAGTCCAAGTGACGTGTCACTGTCCACCGAAGCATTGTGGGAAGGGAAGTGGAGCTGACGGCCGCTGATGGCAGTCTGCTTGATTTGACAAACATATTCGATTAATGAGCAACTATAAGAACCCGAAATAAAGGGGAGTGATGCTGCTTTACGAAGCTAATGTCAAAGGGCTTTGAAGAAGAGGAACATATGCCGGTGTCATCGCTGCTCTCCTGCGCACGGACGCTCAAAGCAGAGAAGTGGGTTACTGTATCAATGGACCGCGGCGTTTTTATTTTATTTTCCAAGGGAGCCGAATAAAGTAGCAACGGACCACATTCCCGCTGTGGATGGGTGGGGGGCGACTGCGCTCCTGCATTCCTTATCGTGTGAAGTTTCTTGAGATTTCTGTCGAAGACCCCGTCAAAGATGTCGACCAGCAGTCCAGAAGCAGTGAAGAAATTGCTGGAGAACATGCAGACGGACCTGCGGTCTCTGTCCATGGAGTGCAAGAAGAAATTCCCCCCAGTCAAAGAGGTTAGCCGGCTAGTTAGCTTTACTGAGCAGTTACCGTGGTGTTCAGCAGCTTGTTTAATTTGTGTATCTGTGCTTACATTCGTAATGATGTGGATTTTGTTTGTTGAATTTGTTTGCTTGAGCCCATTTCCCCCACCCACCAAACACCGGGCCTCTAAACGTTACTCTGTTGTGGGATGTGGACGATGAGTTGTCCTCATACGGGTAACGTTAAATTTAAAGTTGTGTCAGCTGCTGGGCCTTCCTGCCAACCACGCGTTCAATTAAAGGGATACACAGGTGGCATGTGTCGCACCCTTTGGTTATTAAGGCTAATGTGAAGCATTCATATAGTGAATAGTTGCCTTTCATTCCCCACTTTGCGATCACTTATTGCTAGCTAGAGATTGGTACTGTACAATTTAGCCATTGAAACAAAACGATATGCCACATTTAACTGTATGATCAAGGGTCAAGTCATCCAAATTACACACACTCGCCGAAATATATTTCCTCACATGTGCACCATAAGATATTTTAAAAATAGCATTGATATAACATGACATTGTCTCTGGGCTCTCATGTTCCAATGCTTTCAGCACCTGGAACACTTTTCTATTCAAACCTGTTGTACGGGGATGGTTGCAGAAATCAGAGATGGATATCTCTGAACATCCACAACTGAAACCAAAACAGTCAGCTTGGCTAAATAAATACCACTAGTGATATTCGTTTGTGATTTGTGAGAACCACTTTAAATTTGATACCAGGGCGGTAGTGCATTAATGAGTGGACAATTGTCAGGTGAGCTATTTTTAGCGCCAGGTTTTGTTTTTGACATTTGCCAATAGAAGACCTCAGTTTGGCCTGAATAGATCTGTCAAAGATCTTACTTTGCAAGTTTGTTTCACACAACAAGCTTGTCAGCATTGACACAGCTAACAAACATGTTTTTTGTTTTTTTTATATTCCTTGGAATGACTCCCTGTCTGCGGCTGCTGACTGGCTTCGTTGTGTAGCACGGTTGGTGACATCATGGCTTAATTTAAAAACAGAATAGTACAAAGAGGTGCAATGTCAGGGCCTTCTACAGTATATGTGTATAGTTAGATTCACATGGAGAAGACAACAGTCAACCCAGCTTTTATGACTCAATGTTGCCTCAACCAACACAGCCCTCTTTATTATCGAATCTGCTTGGTAGTCCATAGGGCTGGTTTACAGTTCATTTCCATCTGGACTGTATAGTATTTAATTTTAACCCAACATAACATTAACATAAAATTATGAGGCTGGTGACATACAATATTGGATTACACAACTTCATTCACTTGCTGTTATGGTTTGAACATGCTGCGTTTGTGAACATATCTAGCTATTCTATCATTTACTTGTCACTGAAATGCACACAGAGAGCAGCCAGTGTTTGCCAATGTTATGTGATTCAACTGACAACATCTCCAGACAGATCCTCTTTACCTTAATTCCCTGTAATTCCCAGGTAAAGCAAGCTCATTGCTTGCCTGCATATGCAGTTGGGAAAATGAGTATCGAACGCGTCAACATTTTCCTCAGTAAATATATTTCCGATGGGGCTATTGGAATGAAATTTTCACCAGATGTCAACAACCAAAGTAATCCACACATACAAAGAAATCAAAACAAGTATGTCCATGACAAAAGTCAAAAAAGCGGAATGATAATGGGAATAAATATTGAACACATGGAGAAAAGGGTGTAAAAAGGCATGGGAAGCCAATAAACCAGCTGAAATCAGTCAGTATTTAGGAAGCAATCCTGCCCCCTATTAGTGCAAATTAATATCAGCTGGATTAGTCCTCATTGATGGCCTATAAAAAGGTTTAATCACCCTAAAAACACCATACCAGCAGTGAAGTTTGGAGGTGGGACCATCGTGGTGTGGGGCTGTTTTTCAGCATCTGGCACTGGCAGACTTCATATAATTGAAGGAAGGATGAATAGAGAAATGTACCGTGACATTCTTGATAAGAAACTGCTGCCATCCACCAGGAAGCTGAAGATGAAACGAGGGTGGACATTTCAGCAAGACAATGATCCCAAACACACGGCCAAGGAAACTCTCAGTTGGTTTCAGAGAAAGAAAATCAAGCTGTTAGAATGGCCCAGTCAATCAGCCGACTTGAATCCAATTGAAAACCTCTGGAAAGAACTGAAGATCAGAGTTCATAGAAGATGCCCCCGGAACCTTCAAGATTTAAAGACAGTTTGTGTGGAAGACTGGGCAAAAATCACAGCTGAGTCAGGAGTCTTGAAGCTGTCATTACTAACAAAGGCTTTTTTTTACTAAGTATAAAATAAATTTCAGCAAGTGTGTTCAATACTTTTTCCCTGCGTCATTTCACTTTATTACACACAACTTAATTTATGGACTTACTTATTTTTGATATATTTGTATGTGTGGATTACTTGGGATGTTACTGACATCTGGTGAAAATGTCATGCCGATAGCTCCAGCAGAAATATCTTGATGCGTTAAATACATATTTTCCCCGCTGTATAGTCACACAGGCCAATAGCTGAAATGCTGCACTGTATGTGGGGCTTTTGTGGACATGGAAATATTCATTAACCAGCTCAGCGGGGCAGTACATATCAGGCTACGCCGGCTTAGTTTGTTTTCTCTCAGTTCTCACCATGGTTAAAGACAACATTACTGTGAGAAAAAGAAATGGTTCTGCAAGTGCTTCTAGTTCATACATGTTTCCGTCAATTCAATTTTATTTATAGTATCAAATCATAACAAGAGTTATCTCGAGACACTTTACAGATAGAGTAGGTCTGGACCGCACTCTATAATTTACAAAGCCCCAACAATTACAGTAATTCCCTCAAGAGCAAGCATTAGCTGTATCTATTGCGACAGTGTCGAGGAAAAACTTCCTTTTAGGAAGAAACCTCGGCAGACCCAGACTCTTGGTAGGCGGTGTCTGACGGTGCCGACTGCATACAGCGTACATCTGGTCTCACATCTCCGGCATCTCTAGGCCCTTGCCTAGGGGCCTTATAAACCATCTCCTTTAATATTGATTTATCATCTCTCCCCCCCCCCGTTTCCTGCTCCTTGTCAACACGTTCCCCTCAGGGGTCACAGCAGCACAGGGCGCCACTTTGGTGTTCCCCACAACCTGAGCTCACCCACGCTCCGGTTGATGGTGTTATTGAATTGAATTGTTATTGAAGCAACCTTTTCAAATTTGAGCTGTCATGGTTCTAATTGCTGGGAGGTTATTGTGCTACAAACAAGCGGAGTACTGGTGGCCATTGTTGTGAATTCAAATTATTTGTGTGCCTGTTATAGCACACAAATGTAATCCTCCACTCTATCCTTTCTCAGAATGTGATTTCTTTTTAATATTTTCAGTTTATTTAACCGAGCTCCACATTTATTTAAATTCTAAATGAATTAGCTGCATAAACATTTTAAATGAATTACTTTTATTTTTGTTCGTACATTTCAAAACCAAAACATTGTATCCTTATTGCAAAAGAAGAAAGGGGAAGCCCTGTCCTCATTTCCCAGCCCTTCTACATTCCAGTTCCTCCCCCATTTCCCAGTCCATCTCCCACAGAGACTTTGCACCACAGCCAGTGGTTTCTCTGGGTTAAGAGGAGCCATTGATTTTTCTGCATCTTAGCATCAGACACTCAGAACGGCTTTCTCATTGAGTCAGAGAAACTGACAAGGCATCGCTGTTTGCTACGTTCGGATTGCTTTTTCCTAGGTGAAAAAGAACATCAAGCAGCCAGCCCTACGCTCTTCTGTGGATGGGTCAAGTGCTGTCAACTGCATGTGGCTCACAGTGAAATGTGACCGCTGGTCTTCGGAAACCTGCAGAATTAGGCTATTGAAACCATAACCTTTTGTATGGCCGGCTTGGAACAACTCATTTGCTATTTTGCAACAGATAGTGTAGGCTGTACAGAGACAAAGTAACTAACAACATGGAGTGAGGACTTGGTGAACTGACACTATTGCACTGAAACTCTGACTGAATAAGCCCTTTTTCATAATATGCTAAGTCAGTTCCAAAAAACTGCTGAGTTTAGACTCAAAGCATGTTTCTAAGGAAGTCAGTCTGTGATGAGCTTCATTAATGTTGCTTTTGAAAGAAATGAGCTGGTTCTCAGACGCGGGTCAGTTCCGCTTTGAGGATCTCCACACAATAAAGGGCCTGGAGAAGAACTGAACTTCTTTCTGATACGGTCTGGTTCAGCCATCGTTTGTACAGCTGACACCAGTGTTTAATGTGTTCCTTTCTGCTGGGTGTTGAGATTTGTCCAGGATTGTAATGGTAACTGCAGTCACAGCATTTTTGCTAATTGTTTGCGTCCATATAAACTATTAGCATGGAAAATACTTGAATTCGTAATATCCTGTACCCTATGTTGGGTATCGTTTGGGTTTTTTCCGATACCGGTGCTAAAGCGACAGTTTTAAAACGGTGCCGGTGCCTGAACCGGTACTTTTTAATAACGTTTTTAAGAAAAAAAGAAGGGTACTAAACAACAGTCTGCGACATTACAGAACGGCTTGTTTATATATGGTCAAAATTAAAGATTATTATTATTATTATTTCAACAGTAAATTGCTGTTGAACGACAAAAACAACCACCAGATGGGGAAAAGGGTATTTTACAATAACTTTGAATGCACCACGACGCTACCGGTTTCAAGTGAATGCACAGTCTGTGTTTTTCCGACAACAGCAGCTGCAGAGCAGACTGTTACGTCCCGGTGTCGGAATCCTCTACAGTGAAATACAGTCACACTTTACACTGTTTAATCAAATTAAAAAAATATTAAAATAAATATTCGGTCTCGTTACTACAGTTTATGTCGGCACCGATGCCCTATTGGCACCGCGTTTCGGTACCCAACCCTAAGTGTACATCACCAGATCACCTAAATTATACAAATGTCATACTAGATTTACTTTATGCATGTCACTCACTCATGAAATTGGGAGATCTGATAAGTAGTCAGTAAAGTCGTAAATACAAGTGTAAGTGGTGTGTGCTGGGTATCATTTGAACAGATTACATTTTGATGACAGACCTGCCCCCACTGCTAAAACAAATCCTACAGGAAACACTGTTAAAATGACCTCATCAGGCCAGTGGTATTTCCCTCCACATGGTGGTGACTTAATAATGCTGACAGTTTTCAGAGAGAAGTCAGGTCTACACTTTACAACAGAAAGCTTAAACAGCACTTTCTATGAGGAAGTAAGTGGGAAATGTGTTTACATGCAAAAAGAGAAGAGATTTCACTGTTTTAAGTCAAGAAGGCCATTATCAAAAAGATTTTCATTGTGGGGGTTGACAAGGTTTTGTGTGTGTATATATTTTTTTTTTTTTTTTACATGCAGGGATTTATTGTCATGGGTTTCCAGAATGAGCACACGGGTCCACTCGAGGCTGAACAAAGGAAACGCACACACACGCACACGCTCCGCTTCTAATTAGAAGCATTCATTGGTTTACTGGTTATTTGACTGACTCTCAGATTCTTCAATAGCGTCCTAGAGTTGTGCAGTGGACAGATGAGATTATTATTATTATTTTTTTTTTAGGGTGTACTTTTGTGTCTCAGCATCAGCCTCCTGTTAAATCCCCTACCTAACAGCCACTATTATCATTTAACATTCTGGGGACCAAATACCTGGTTAAGGCTAATACCTTCAATATTCCCTCACTTCTGTCATCATTAATGTTGTCTTGTTTTTAGACTTACATGGCCATTTTGGAAAAGACGGGCCTTTTGATAAGTTCCACGAAGGCTCTCATCAGAAGTATGTGAAGGGGACTTGAACAACTATTTATAACTTGGTGATTGGAGAAAACATGCTCATGTCTCTCACTGCTCTTTGGCCACAGGCTGCAGGATTTTTAAGGGACTCATTTCAGTTGACTAGATTGATAGCCGTAGCGCAGTATGCAGTTAGGCTATGTTGTGCTATATCAGGCGTTGATAGTGCATCAGAGGTTTGAATACATATGAAAAGCAGCAGCTAGTGAAGAACAACTAATCTTAGGCTGCAATAATTACAACAATTATTGATCATCAAATTTGTCGATTTATTTCCATGTTCATTGATCATTTGACTTGTCGTTGCAGCCCTAAACTCATCTGACCACAGCTGCTACTTAGGTCTAAAGCTATAAAGCTGGAAATATTTTTTCAGCTGTTTATTTCTCAAAAAACCTCACCACTACCCCATACTTTGCAGTTCGAGGCACTTGTCTCTTCAGTTATCCTTCATAGCTACAGTACCGTATATTATGGGAATATCAAAAGTAGCCACAATGTGGTTGTAGTTATTTTGGACAAAAGAAAACCTCTATGTGCTACTTCTTGCCTTGTAAAGACCTCTGGCAATGTTTGAGGAACAAAGGAGGAGAGGGAGACTAGCATTTTTTTGGAGATTAACTTTTTAAGGAGCTGTATGGTAATAGGCCAGCTCAGTTTGTATTAACAGCCCAACCCACCAACCAGCGCTTGCTTGGTAACCGGTCAGCAAATTATGAGTTGTTGACTTCCACGGTGGCTGACCTTGTGGCTGTTCAAATGACATGTTAATGAAAGTTATACAATTATTATTAGGGCACTTGCCTTATTTCTCCTCGTAAATTGTGTTTAATCCAAAGTAGTATGAATTGCTTATTTTGTGCTTGCATATCATACACAGAGTATGTCGGTAGACGGTTTAGCTGCTTTTTTTCACCAAGACATTTTTCACCATGTTAGACTTGAAATGGTCACTTAGTGATCACTTAGATACAATGTCTTATTTTCATACCGTATTTCTGTGGCTGCAGAGATTATAGGATGATGAGGCTCAAGTCATTTGTAACACATGCATGCTTGGGATGTAGTCAGACCATGCAGTAGCTGGATGAAAAATGCATCAAGGTAATGTTGGCCCACTGGCTGTTTGCTCAGTTGAAGGTGTTGCTGTCACCACTGACATCATCAATATGCCAGATGTGATTACAAGCTGTGTGCTTTTCTCCAGATTAAAATTTTGTTTCTTTCTGCTGTAAGTGGGCTTTGCTGATGCTAGATACCTCAGAATTGGGTTGCAAAAGGATAAATGCTCATTGAGATGATGACTGACAAAAGAAGTTAAATAATATAGGCTAGTTATGAAAGGTACACATTTTCACTTTTAGATGGGTGATTTGCAGTATAAAAAGTGCTCTTTTCTCATGGTAATGAGAAAAAATGAGAGGGAGGAGAAGCGATGGGGGAAAGGAGAAGCAGAGGTTGGAAAGGAGAGACTATCTCGACAGGCTTGCGGTAGCTTGCAGTTGTTGTAGAAAGATAAGAACAGCCTCTTTTTTTTTTTTTTACTGGTAAATGCTCGGTATCGGTTTCTGTCACACAGACTGACTCGCATTTAGTCTGTCTCCATGTCATCCCCTCCGCATGCATGCCCTTTCTCTCTCTTGACGTTCCACCTTCCCCCTTACCATTTCACCCCTGCCAGACACATCGCTTTGTACTAGCACATCCTTCTCAAGTTAAAGCCTATTTTTAACAGGTTTACCAGCCCTTCGTCTGTCTCTCTGCAGCCATGCCTTCCTGTTTCTCCCCTGTGGCCATCATTACAAGAGGTTGTGTCTACCACCGGTAGCACAGTGGTGCTGCACCATCAGCACCTTTTTAATACATGTTACATTGAATGTCTATTCTCTCTTTTTACATCATAGGCCGCAGAGTCTGGCATTGTGAAGATTAAGACCATTGCAGCCAGGAATACAGACATACTGGCAGGTAAGAAAGAAATTGAAATGATGAGTTCTCATAAATTCTCCCACACAATATTGTATCTTGTTGAGTTATTTAAATTGAATTGTATCTTTACATTAGAATTTGATCTATTAAATTAGATTATGCTTGATAGTATTACCTTGCTTTGTCTGATATTTTTGTTGTTGTTGTTGGTTTTGGATTACAGGTGCAAAGTTGCTGTTTTAATCACATATGAATAAAAAAATACAAGCAAGCAAACCATAGTATTCATGTTTTTATGTCCACAGGACAGTTTGAGACCTCCACTGCATTTAGATTTATTTATTTTTATATATATTTTTTTAATAATTATTTATTTTAATTTATACAGTCAGCCTGTGGCGATTCATGTGCAGTGCATATACTGTAAGCACATGACCTTTTGATTCCTCCAGAAATATGTCATATTTATCCGTCACCCAGTACACTATAAGATGGAGAACTGAATATTAATTAGAGATGGCCCGATACCATTTTTTGCTTCCCTATTCCGATACCTGAACTTGCGTATCAGCCAATACCGAGTACCAATCCGATACCAGTGTGTCATATATTTTATAATGTTTTAACTGTAACTGTATACTACTATCCCTATATGGATGTGATATTATTTCTATCTTTGTCTGTCTGGCTCAGATTAAACTCTTTGTGAAACATGAACAATGAAAGCCACAGAACTTTCTTTTATTATCCAGTTTGACAGTCAGTTATAACGGAAAAAGAACATAAATAAACTACTTTAACGTAGATTTTCTTTAGGGCTTTATTACGTGGTATCGGATCGGTGCATAAACTCCAGTACTTACCGATACCAGTGTTTTAGGCAGTATCGGAGCCGATACTGGTATCGGTATCGGACCCTCTCTAATATTAATCTACCAGTGTATAGTGCTCATCCCTCAGCTTTATTTGTAAATTACCGAGATTGATTCCATTTAGCTGACTAGACAGCATCTTTTGAATTCACTATAAAGCACTTTCAAATGTGGTGGGTCTCTTAAATCCTTGAATAGAACATTATTTCTACGCTGTCTAGATCAACAACGTCCAGCCATCAGCAACATTTGCAGAGTTGACACATAGTTGACATTTTCCGAGTTCTACTGTTGACAGTCTGACTCTGACTGGCCCTCTGCAAACTTTAAACTTCACAGCAACTCATTGTAGAAGAGCTCATTTAACTTTGTTCCCATCATGGATTTGGTAGGTGTCACAGCTTAATGAGATGTTACAAAAAGACTGAATGGTGAAACCTGTTGTGCCGATGTAATCATTGAATAAACTAAATATAATGAAGGTGAAAATGATACAGGCAGGTAGTTGGATGCAAATCATTGGTTCACTGTTGTGATTAGACAGCACAGATATATCGAAGCCACATTACTTTTTATACACATTGTTGTAAATAACCATTTTAAATTCCATACTTAAACCCAGTACTAATATATAACTTGGATTCATAATTGAGCACTCTGGACCATCCCCAGATGGTTATTTAAAGATACAGAGTGTCACTTTCTGGTATTTTATTCTGTAGTTTTGACCATTAAATGTGTGGCTTGGTACTATACAGTGGGTACGGAAAGTATTCAGACCCCTTTTTAAATTTTTCACTCTTTGTTTCATTGTAGCCATTTGCTAAAATCAAAAAAGTTAATTTTATTTCTCATTAATGTACACTCAGTACCCCATCTTGACAGGAAAAAAACAGAAATGTAGAAATTATTGCAAATGTATTAAAAAAGAAAAACTGAAATATCACATGGCCATAAGTATTCAGACCCTTTGCTGTGACACTCCTATTTAACTCACATTCTGTCCATTTCTTCTGATCCTCTTTGAGATGGTTCTACTCCTTCATTGGAGTCCTGCTGTGTTTAATTAAACTGATTGGACTTGATTAGGAAAGGCACACACCTGTGTGTGTATATAAGACCTTACAGCTCACAGTGCATGTCAGAGCAAATGAGAATCATGAGATCAAAGGAACTGCCCAAGAAGCTCAGAGACTGGCAATTGTGGCAAGGCACAGATCTGGCCATGGTTACAAAAGATTTTCTGCAGCACTCAAGGTTCCTAAGAGCACAGTGGCCTCCATAATCCTTAAATGGAAGAAGTTTGGGACGACCAGAACTCTTCTTAGACCTGGCCGTCCAGCCAAACTGGGCAATCGTGGGAGAAGAGCCTTGGTGAGAGAGGTAAAGAGGAACCCAAAGATCACTGTGGCTGAGCTCCAGAGATACAGTAGGGAGATGGGAGAAAGTTCCACAAAGTCAACTATCACTGCAGCCCTCCACCAGTCGGGGCTTTATGGCAGAGTGGCCCGACGGAAGCCTCTCCTCAGTGCAAGACATATGAAAACCCGCATAGAGTTTGCCAAAAAACACATGAAGGACTCCCAGACTATGAGAAATAAGATTCTCTAGTCTGAGGAGACCAAGATTTAACTTTTTGGCGTTAATTCTAAGCGGTATGTGTGGAGAAAACCAGGCACTGCTCATCACCTGCCCAATACAATCCCAACAGTGAAACATGGTGGTGGCAGAATCCTGCTATGGGGGTGTTTATCAGCTGCAGGGACAGGACGACTGGTTGCAATGGAAGGAAAGATGAATGTGGCCAAGTACAGAGATGGGCTGAAGGTTCATCTTCCAACAAGACAATGACCCTAAGCACACAGCTAAAATAACAAAGGAGTGGCTTCGGAACAACCATTCTTGACTGGCCCAGCCAGAGCCCTGACCTAAACCCAATTGAGCATCTCTGGAGAGACCTGAAAATGGCTGTCCACCAACATTCACCATCCAACCTGACGGAACTGGAGAGGATCTGCAAGGAAGAATGGCAGAGGATCCCCAAATCCAGGTGTGAAAAACTTGTTGCATTATTCCCAAGAAGACTCATGGCTGTACTAGCTCAAAAGGGTGCTTCTACTCAATACTGACCAAAGGGTCTGAATACTTAAATGTGATATTTCAGTTTCTCTTTTTTTTTAAATTTGCAAAAAAATCTACATTTCTGTTTTTTTTTCTGTCAAGATGGGGTGCTGATTGTACATTAATGAGAAATAAAATGAACTTTTCTGATTTTGGCAAATGAACGCAATGAAACAGAGTGAAAAATTTAAAGGGGTCTGAATACTTTTCGTACCCACTGTATTTCTTCTCCATCCCTTCTCCGCAGCACCAGTATTTTATACTGATTTTAATACATCAAGGGTTTCTTCTTCTTCTTCTTCTTCTTCTTCTTATTAACCAGCTTGAATTCGGACTCCTAAAACCGCAATCTTTGTTTTATGCAGCAATATATTTGATGTTAATGTAAGGCATTGTAAATCATTTATGTGAATTGTATGATGGCATCCTTGTACTTTTTATCCCCCCCACCCCTCCTAAATTTTAAGTGTCTCTACACAAATGAAAAATAATTTACAGTGACATTTAGCTATATCTCTGTCCTTTTCCTGCAGCTCTGAAGGAGAACAGCTCAGAGGTGGTGCAGCCTTTTCTGATGGGCTGTGGCACCAAAGAGCCGAAGATCACCCAGCTGTGTCTGGCTGCCATCCAGAGACTCATGTCCCACGAGGTGGTATCTGAGGTGAGCCCCGTGAACTAGCCTGAGATTTGATAGCTGGCGTACGCATACAGTACACCAAGGCTTATGCTCAGAGGTGAGATATGTGCACACACAAAATAGAGATTAGCAAATTTCTAAACCTAATCAAAAAGCAGTATAATAAAAAACGCCTTTCTTGATCCATGTTACTCTTGATAAATATTAGGGCCAGTAAAATATTAGAGAAATAAAAAATAGGAATGTGTAGGTATAGCTGAAGTCAGAGTACTTAGATTGTGTTGTCTAACACAGTTTTTGTCGTGGCTGAATGATGTAGGGCCCTGACTTTATTGTGTCTGCTTCTGAATCCGAGCATTAACACCTAGCATCAACAGTAAAAACACCTAGCAGATATTAAGTTGCGCCACAAAGTCTCTCAGGCTTCTTTTCATCCATCTTTCCCTTTTGGTAAGGTGGTTTTAAGAAGTGAAATCAATAAGAGCCCACTGCTCTCATCTGGATTCATTACCTTGTGTCACTCTACTTCATAGAATAACACAAGGTGATTATCCTCCCAACAGTGCCAAATCAATACACTTGTCCCTGTGAAGAATACTTTTCCCATGTGGTCATTTAAAAAAAACAAATATCTAAAGAACAAGAGCTTAGAGAGTATGTCTTCACAGATGTGCTGTGTGCTTGTGCTCATGCAATACCTTGATCACTCAAGACAGCTGTTTGTTTTTCCTTGTCACTTCACTTTATATGTATAGTGACATATTGTGGATTTTCACAATTAATACAGGTTGTTGGGTATTGATTCAAACTTTCCAATTTGGCAACCACCAAATAAATGCATATTGACAAAGACCTCAATGTTCCTTAAGATTTTGCACATTTAGTGTACTCACGCTTGCAAATTTAAGTTCATCTACCACCTTAGGCACATCGTTCCTTATGTCCGAAGGGTATATTCATTCGGATCAATACAGGAATCAATGCAACTCATCAATACCCAATCAGGCAATGTAAATATTAGAAGGTAATATATTCTTGTCACTGGTGGCTACATCTGAAAGGTAGTAGTTTCCTGTTGCACTACTCATTATGCCCTGCAGTTGTCTTTGCACAATGCCTGTATTCAAAACCATCAGGATAGATCCCCCCCGGAGCTTGCGTACAACTGCCTTGTTGGTACACTGTAAGTAGGGCTGGGCGTTATGGAGAAAATCAAATATCACAATATTTTTGACCAAATACCTCAATACCGATACCTCAACGATATTGTAGTGTTGACTATTGGTGCTTTCACAAAATATTTACACAATGAGATTTTTTATAAATAATCAGTAATGTGGATATAATGACTAAGTGGGTAAAGTTCTAATAGAACCGTTACAACAGTCTGGTAAGTTCAGAAAATGACATCACTTTACTGTAATGCAGCCTTCAAAACCAGGAAAAGGCAACACTTAAGCCATATTACGATACTACGATATCCAAAATCGAAGATGATATCTAGTCTCATATCACGTTATCGATATAATATCAATACATTGCCCAGCTCTAACTGTGACTGTTATTGAAAGCTTATGTAGCCATCCCGTGCTTTCTACATTTTAATATCAGGCGTTTATTGAATTAGGCTTAAATAGGTTTCAAAGCTTCTACCTGTGGTAGGAGAGTCTAAGTGCTTGAGTAGTTGGAGGTGAGGGGTGTCTAGTTCAAGTGCAGCTCACGTGAGGCAGATTTTCTCAGCTAGTGTGAAGTTTGGGGAGTTTCTTTTGGCCTTGGAGATAGCATTTTGTGTTTCTTTAACCACCCTCTGCCAGAGTTCGTCTTTGAGTGGCTGTTATCATCACACTCTTGCACCTAACAAACGTCTAGAACATCAAAGACATCAACGAACTAACTTCACATATTCTACAATAGGGGTGGGGGGAAAAATCGATACAGCATAGTATCGCGATATTTTTCGTGGCAATACTGTATCAATACACAGACGCCGAGTATCGATCTTTTATGATATGTGTTGGTCAGTCTGTTTGCTTGGCAATCCCATTTTGCAGCAATAAAATTGAAGTGAGATGAACAAACAGAGAAATGTATCTTTTTAGATAAAACAGATGTTGACAAAATTGTCCTTTGGGGACATAATTTGAAATTGGGGAAAAATATGAAGTTGGAAAAAAGGTAGCACATTGCAATATATCGCAGAATATTGCAATATGTTTAAAATCACAATAATATCGTATTGTGACATAGGTATCGTGAGGATATCGTATCGTGAGGCCTCAGGTGATTCCCACCCCTATTCTACAACGCACACATTTTCTGATCCAGCAGCACTCATCAGGGTTTAAAAGCTACCTGAGGGCGTCGCAAAACAAAAGTCTACAACCTCAGTAATGATTCTTAAGATTTCCCTGAAGGCAACCTAGTTAGTTTGTGTCGTGTAGAGAGAACGTGGTGATAGTTATTTTGTGTCCTTGGGGAAGGAGATGGATCTGTTTAAATGTCTTTAAAGAAAATGTTGTAATAGGAAAGGGCAGACACTCAATTGGTACACCTACGCAGGCATCTGGTGGTGTCCAATACCCAAGGAGCAAGACTGTCAGCATTTCCAAATCTAGGCATCAACCTCTGTAAATGAAAACACTGTTAATGATAATTGTATGCTCCTGGACCACATCTACATAGTAAAATGTGTCAGCTAACAAGGTTGTTGTTGTTGTTGTTAGATGATTCCATGACACTCAATAACAAAAACATTGAGGCAAGTAGGGCTGGGTATCAAATTCAATACTTTTTTGGCACCGACCGAATTGCCTCCTTAGTATCGAGTATCAAAAATGCCTCCTCATTCAATACCAAATTTCAATACCTAAGGAGTAAATCTCATCAGCGTCAGTGAGCCAATAAGCATGCAGCATGCTTCTACCAAGATCTCATAATGTTTGTGATTAGAAGACCCATCGTAGAGACAGGCAGGGAAAACACTACGTTACACACTGAGACAGGGCTCACCTAGTAGGAGCTGAAAAAAAAAATGAATATGTAATAATAATAATAATAATAATAATAATAATTGTGCCATAATGTTAACATTTTTTTTGTTAAAGTTGATTTTATAAAATTGGTATCAAAAAAAGTATCGTTCAGGAACTGGTATCGAAAAACTTTCACCGATAACTGTTCCAGCCTCTCAAATGTGAAGATTTGCAATTTTGTGATATTTTATAGATTACGTGATACATTTCTGAATCTAAAAAAAACAACAATAGACCCTTTTAATCGGTGAGCAAAAACTTTATATACAAATTTGAAATAAAATTTTTCTTGTTTTCGAATTCTTTTTCATTTTTTGAAGTAACCATACCTCCTGTGACTCTAGCTCAGAGGGGTTGCGTGGGGACTAGTTGTATTTTGCACAGCTTGACCCACGAAAGGACATGCAGTGTCACTTTCTGTGAGCATCAAGTGACATGATATTAACTGGCAGCTAGCTTTGGTGTTATTAAACTCTATGTTGTTGTGACCCCTAGGCAGGCAGCACCAGCTGGTCCCACAAGTGTGTGTTTTTGTGCATGTCTTTGATTTAGGGTTATGTGACATCAGGCTGAATCTAGCAGCTCTGATACTGTGTCCTGAGTTGAACTAAACGTGCTTGAGTGTGCACACTGGTGGATGATCAGTAATATGCTAAGATTTTAAAAAGATCAATATAAAGTTATATAATATGTTTGTTTTTTGTGTACATGACAGGCCGCTGCGGGGAACATCATCAACATGTTGTGGCAGCTGATGGAAAACGGTTTGGAGGAGCTGAAACTTTTACAGACGGTCCTGGTCCTGCTCACCACCAACACAGTGGTACACGATGAAGTACTTTCCAAGGTACACAAACAACCCACTCCTATATCACACAAACTGTTTGTAAATACAGTATGTCCTACTCCCGGGCATCTCCATGTTGACCCTGCTGGTATCCATATAACCTAGCCTGACAAGCCAGACCTACATCAAGATGTTGGGTCTGGGAACTCACCATTAACAGGGCTCAATCAGAGCACCGGGATAAACGGTTGTCTTTCAAATTCCTTCTGCACTCCTAGCCAACCAGAGCAACGCTAGTTGATAAGAATTACTTCAGTGCTTGACTCCAAGTCTTCCAGAGTCTAAAGCCGATTCGAAAGACCGCTGTTTGCCAGCAGCAGCAGCAGCCATCTTCTTTGTTTTCAAGTAGCAGGGAATTCACGTGGAACCGTCGCAACTCTGCCATCATTATGTTAAGCCCGCCCACCAACTCTATACACGATGTGATTGGCCTGACCAGAATTAGGTTTTTCCAGCTCGCAAGCCAACGGAGGGTTGCTAGACTGACCCTGGCTGCAAATTACATTTGCTGCCGCTAGGGTGCATCTAGATTTCTCAGTGAGTTGTCTTTCATCTACAGTTGTGTTCAAAATTATTCAACCCCCAATGCTGTAAATGGTTTTAGGGAATTTAGTGTACATTTGTAATTGTATTCATAATGAAATCCTACAAGGACTTCTTAAAGAATCATATGCAACTAAAATGACATCAATTGGTTTTGTAATACAGTAGTAAATGTTTATTTTGTGAATTCTTCATTGACACAATTATTCAACCCCTTAAAGACTACCACTCTGAAGAACAGAGGTTCATTGAAGTGTTTTCAATCAGGTATTGAAAACACCTGTGGATGTCAGGGAGCAGCAATAAAGCCTAATAAGCACCAATTAGGCAGCTTTAAAATGACTGTGATACTCAGCTCCTTCTAGACATTTACTGGTGTGGTTACAAACATGGTGAAGTCAAGAGAATGGTCCAGGAAGACAAGAGAAGAGGTGATTACTCTTCACAGGAAGGGCAATGGCTATAAGAAGATTGCAAATATGTTAAACATACCAAGAGACACCATAGGAAGCATCATTCGCAAATTCAAGGCAAAGGGCACTGTTGAAACGCTACCTGGTCGTGGCAGAAAGAAGATGCTGACTTCGACTGCTGTGCGCTACCTGAAGCGTAGAGTGGAGAAAAGTCCCCGTGTGACTGCTGAGGAACTGAGAAAAGATTTGTCGGATGTAGGTACTGAAGTTTCTGCTCAGACAATACGGCGCACCCTGCGTAATGAAGGCCTCCATGCCAGAACTCCCAGGCGCCCCCTTGCTGTCTCCAAAGAATAAGAAGAGTCGACTGCAGTATGCCAAAAGTCATGTGGACAAACCACAGAAGTTTTGGGATAGTGTTCTGTGGACTGATGAAACAAAATTAGAACTGTTTGGGCCCATGGATCAACGCTATGTTTGGAGGAGGAAGAACAAGGCCCATGAAGAAAAGAACACCTTGCCTACTGTGAAGCATGGCGGGGGGTCAATCATGCTTTGGGGCTGTTTTGCTTCTGCAGGTACTGGGAAGATCAGCGTGTGCAAGGTACCATGAATTCTCTTCAGTACCAGGGGATATTGGATGACAATGTGATGCAGTCCGTCACAAACCTGAGGCTTGGGAGACGTTGGACCTTTCAACAGGACAATGATCCCAAGCATACCTCCAAGTCCACTAGAGCATGGTTGCAGATTAAAGGCTGGAACATTTTGAAGTGGCCATCGCAGTCACCAGACTTAAATCCGATTGAGAACCTCTGGTGGGACTTAAAGAAAGCGGTTGCAGTGCGCAAGCCTAAGAATGTGACTGAACTGGAGGCTTTTGCCCATGATGAATGGGCGAAGATACCCGTAGATCGCTGCAAGACACTTGTGTCAAGCTATGCTTCACGTTTAAAAGCTGTTATAACTGTAAAAGGTTGTTGTACTAAGTACTAAGATTGAATGTCACTTGGGGGTTGAATAAAACTGATGATAATGTGAGCACAGAAAAGACATTTGTGGTTATTTCATTATGAATGTTATGTTATATTTGTCTGACCTACACGTGCCTCTTTGATTTAATTGTAAGCAGGATGACTGATCAAAATCAATGTCAAACCGGCCAAAACAATCAATTTCAGTGGGGGTTGAATCATTTTGAACACAACTGTATCCTTAAACTGTGGCTATGTTTTATTATACCCATACATACGTATGTTTGGGGTATCCTTCTTCTAGTTTGTGCACCATCAAAACACAGTGCCAAATTGTATGGACTCTTTCTGTTCACACTATTTTTCTTAAAATTCACAGGACAACATATTGAAAGGTAAAACTCTTAAAACTCATCGACTGTATTAAGTTACCAGATCAATCATTGTAACCTGTGCCGAGAACACAGAACATGATTTTTATTTTACACCTTTCCGAAGACGGACCACAAAGGCAGTATTAATTAATTTTTAGGTTGAGTTTATCCATTATATAGATATATGCTGCATAATATGTCTATTTCTTGTCCCTGCCCAGGCCATTGTGCTGTGTTTCCGTCTTCACTTCACCAAGGACAACATCACCAACAACACAGCGGCCGCAACCGTCAGGCAGGTCGTCACTGTGGTCTTTGAGAGGATGGTGGCAGAGGATGAGCGTTTCAAAGGTCAGAGGGCGCTTGTTCCTATTTAAGGGAAATGGGGTGTGTGATGGAAGTAGGAAATGTGATGTCTGATCTGAAATGAAGCACATTTAAGCATCAGTTCATGAGGCATTGTGCCCTGACGAAGAGATGTCTATGTAGAGAGTACAGGGTAGTATACAGGTTATATGATTTATGGGAAGTTAATCACTCATTGATTTTACTGCTGATTATTCGGTAACATGCCCTACTCTGAACTCATAGTTGGTTTACTTATTTTACTGTTGTACTGCCAATGAGTTGCTTAAATGCCTAAAATATATAAATTGTATCTCTCCCCCCCCCCCAGGCATTGTAGAGCAGCCACCTTCTGTCCAAGGAAACACCAACAGGCGGTCTGTTAGTACGCTCAGGCCCAGTGCTAAAGATGCATACATGCTGTTCCAGGTATGTCCACCAGGGGGCGGCAGCGTTCTACACTCTGTAATGCCCTCCTCATGCTGAAAACTTTGGATCAAGTTGGTTTTGGAACATGCTCATCTCATTTGTGGACTAGAGCAGGGTTCTTCAATGTTTTTTTAACTGAAAGAGAGACAGAGCAGGGACTCCCTACTATTAATATGTAAAAAATGAAGTTGCATACTGTGCCTACAATAAAGTGTAGGGCGGCCTAAAGCCTTTATACATTTCTTTTTTAGTGCATCGAATACTAAGCTATTAAAATAATAATTGTCAGCATGATTTTATAAATAATCTTTTTAAAGTTAAACATACATGTGGCACAGTGAATCCTTAGGATATACTGTATCTGTGGATCTTAGTGACTACCTTACCCATAGGCCAGTAAGTCTATCATCAATGGGGACCCCCCCCAAATAATGTATTTAAATATTGTCTACGGTCTGTATAAAACCTGTGTAGAGAATGTATGTGTGTATGTATATATATATATATATATATATATATATATATATATATATATATATATATATATATATATATATATAATATATATATATATATATATATATATATATGCGATGTCTGTGTATACATATATATATATATATATATATATATATATATATATATATATATATATATATATATATATATATATGCGATGTCTGTGTATACATGAAGTACAAAATTTACACTGCTAACCAACTAAACAAAGGCATAGTAGACCTGTAAAAATTACTTATTTATTTACTTATTTTATTTTTGTATCTATTTTTTATTTTTTTTATTTACTTTTATTTTTTTTCTGCTCTCTTGTTTTTCTATGTTTATGGTAAGAAGAAAAATGTGAAAATAAACAATTAAAAAAAAAAAATCAATGGGGATTTATATTTGCTAATAATGTGTTGGATTCGTGTTAAGAAATTTTAATTTTTGAAAAAGCTTTCAAATATTAACAATAATTCAACCCCTGTTGGAGATCTCTGGACTAGAGACAAGAAATCAATGTCGTCCACATAACTTGAAATCACTGATACTACTAACCTCATAACCTTCCATTTTTAAAGTTGAGAATAAATTGGTTGTAATTGCTTTAATCTTTGCAATGAAGTGAAATATGGCAGAAGAAGTGATTTCAAAGATTACGTGTCTCAAAGTCCCTTGTTATTCCTCACCCACGCTGCACTTTTGTGTGATCATGCTTATGCTTCCAGGAGAGCTTAGTGACGGAACTGCTTCAACCACTGTGATCTGTGTAAGACATAACACTCCATTGTTTAAAATGCTGTTGTGCAACTCCTTGCAGGACTTGTGTCAGCTTGTGAACGCTGATGCCCCCTACTGGCTGGTGGGGATGACCGAGATGACCCGGACATTTGGCCTGGAGCTGCTGGAGTCTGTTCTTAATGATTTTCCCGGGGTATTCCTACAGGTACGTGCAATTTACAGATGGCACAGATGTAATTTAAGAATAATGACCATAACTAGTCTTCCTCTTAATTCTCTGTGTGAGTTTTCTCAGCGATTTCTGTTATTTTGTCCACCTCCTGTATTCTATTACATTAACATCAGAGATTATGCTACTCACTGCAGTGAAACACATGCTTTTTACCCGTAGTGGGTCTTGGTGCTACTACATTTGATGATGATCTGATCCCAACGTCCCTCTCTCTCTCTCTCTCTCTCTCTCGGTTTCCTACCCAGCACCAAGAGTTCAGCTTCTTGCTGAAGGAACGGGTGTGTCCCCTCGTCATCAAGCTCTTTTCCCCCAACATTAAGTTCCGGCAGGGCAGCAGCAGCGCGGCCTCGCCAGCACCTGTGGAGAAACCTTACTTCCCCATCTGCATGAGGCTGCTGCGCGTGGTCTCAGTCCTCATCAAGCACTTCTACAGCTTACTGGTAAGGGAGCGGTCTGCAGTGATGGTCGACTGACCAGAGCCGTTGCCTGATGGCCGCTTCACGAGTGAAGGATTTTCTTGAGCACTAAGCTGATACGCTTAATTGATCTGGTCTGATTAGCATTGGATTAGCGTAGTAGTAGTTTTGTCTTAGTTCTGCTCCTGGCGATTTAATGAGCTTAGCTGCATCTAAGTAATTAAGCCAGCTGTTTTTATTTAGTGATATTCGATCAATCCTTGAAATGGAAATGTATCTTTTGCCCGTCTGTCAAGGAGCGCGGTAAGCCACAGAATGGCTTAATCAAAGCCCAAAAGGATTCAGGGATTTTGCATTCAGGGAGACCAGCTTCCAGTTACAGGACAAAGTTGGCCAAAACGTCTGTCCCAATCACATTGGTGTGCGTTTCTTTTACAGGTGACTGAGTGTGAGATCTTCTTGTCACTGCTGGTGAAGTTTCTGGATGGGGAGAAGCCACAGTGGCTGAGAGCGGTGGCTGTGGAGTCAGTCCATAGGCTATGTGTGCAGCCACATTTATTACGGTAAGCAATATTAAGGTCTACAAAACCAACCTGCTTTTTTTTTTAAATGTTAACTCAATCCAAAGCTGCATTGTGTGAAAAAAGACTGGAGTTGTTTTGGGCCTCACACTGCTTGAGTAGACACCCATGACTCTTCAGTTAGCAGCCAAACAGTGGGATGCATCTGTTAATGATAGCTCAATGTTTCTATAATTTATTTACCTCTTGACACAACAACAGAGCCTGAGCTAAGCAGGAAAAGAAACCTACAAAAAATACCACTGTAGTACACACTCTTCACTACCATACAAATAACATAAGAGCTGTTAGCCATCTCGGCTTTTAACACTTCTACTGTCCATGCTGTCAACAGGATACTAAATAGTTTAAGTTGTCTAAATGATTTTTAACCATGCCGTCAGCATGATTCTAGGAATAGCAATGTTGGTCAGTCACTCGATAAGTTCATGTCGTAAGCGATAAGTTCTTGTAGCGGGACTGAAGTCCCGCTACAAGAAATCATTCATACCACAGGCAATTAAAAACTTTTTAGCACTTCATCACTGAATGTTAGATAATATTCATATACATCACAATACTGCACTATAGTGCAACTTGCACAAACATAGGTTTTACTTACATATTTATAAATACTATTTAAGTAGGTTGTACATATTTATTCGCCACTTCCTTTTTTGTATTTTTAAAATTTTTATTTTTGAATAGTTGTTCTTGTATTCTATCCTATTTATTATTTCTTGTATATTCTGTATGTGTGCTGTGTGTCTTATATTTTGCTGCTGTAGCACTGACCTTTCCCACTTTGGGATCAATAAAGTCTATCTAATCTAATTTGTATGTTGGCATGCTAACAGCGACTATGTAGTTGATCGGTGTTTTAAGCCCCCCAACGTCTCCTTCCAGGATTAGGCAATGGTTAGGTTTAGGGCTAGGTGCCTTGAAGTCAATGGTCGCAGCGCTGCCTGGAAGGAGACGTTGGGGGCTTAAAACACCATCGAGTGACTATGTACAGCTGAGGCTGACGATGCACAGCTGGACCTGATGGATGTTGGGCTAAACATGACAGCAAACTTATTCCGATGACAGTCTGACAGCGTTGAGCTGAGTCTGTGATGTCCTAAAGTTGTTTTTCACAACATAGTTCTGCACCATTTCAGCACTCAAATGGCCAGTTTCTTGCTGTTTTCTTTCTCGCTGACCTCTCATCACAACATTCTGTGTTCTTTTCCTTTTTCAGTTCATTCTGCCAGTCATACGACATGAAGCAGCACTCCACTAAGGTATTCAGAGACATCGTCAACGCCCTAGGCTCCTTCATCCAATCCCTCTTCATTGTCCCCAATGCGGGCAACCCTGCTGTTGTTGGTGCACCGGCTGGTCAGTTCAAAGATTTTTATTAGTAACCAAATTGTCATTTTGAGCTCTATAAGACGGTGGTACAGTAATCAGTGTATTACTAATACTTTTTATTCAACCATTACTATTCCTGGAGCCATGGGAAAGTCGATGAATTTTCAATTTCATGTGTTCACAAAGTTCTGTAGATGTCAAGGAATTTGTTCAAATGCACCTGAAAGGTATTTATTGAGATGCATTTAAAACATAAAATCTTAAACAAATATCCTGATTTCAAAAGGAAAAGTCATTCAGTTAAATCAACACACTTGATGAACACAATGATGACACAAGTTGTCACAATGATGGATATATGGTAGCAAAAAAGTATCTTATATTTAACTTTTTATCTTGTGCTTTATTTATCTTACTTGTTTTATCCACTCCCCACTCCCCCCTCCCTCCCTCAACACTCTGACACTCTTTCTGTCCAGGTGGCTCAGGTTCAGGGGCTCAGGGCGCAGCACAGGGCGGCCCAGGGACAGGAGGGGTCAGCGGCATCCTGATCTCGCAGGCTGCGTTTGAATACCGTGGTACCTGGATCCCCCTTATGACTGTTAGTGTCCAGGGCAGCGCCAAGGCCACCTAGTAAGAACTGTTACTACACACACTTACTCTAAATGGTTCTCCTTTCTGAATACCTTTTTATCCATTTTCTTTTATGCCTACTCAAATTTGATTTTACACACACACACACACACACACACACACACACACACACACACACACACACACACACACACACACACACACAAACAAGTGAACACTTGTAGTGATTACAATCTCTTTGCTGCCATGTGGCATAAATATAAGCTTGTAGCATCACTAGAAAGTTAGCTGGGTGCAAGCAGTGATAAACGATTTGGCATTAGACCACAGTGGATCATGATAGGACAGAGATCAAAGGCTTAACCCCTGCTTGAGGAGGGAAAATGCTGTTGTCATTCTTCTGTTGGTGTCATTTGGTGTTTCACAGGAAAGTGAGGTTTGAAATACAGAGAACATTAGATTAGCCAGAGGCCTTCCTTCCTTCACAAAGAGAGGTTTTGTCTAAACTGCCCTATCCTTAGTATGAAGAGAGAGTTAGGCACACACCTTTTTTTTGATGCTTTTAGTGTCTTAAACCCAGAGTGCTCATTAATAAGAAGGGAGTCTGGATACTTGGGACAACCGATGATGATGGCACTCCCAAAAGAACTGATGATGTATACATACACATCCCATGAACACACAAACATTGAAATGGATGGATGGGCTTTTATTTATTTAGGGACACAATTTAGTTCATGCCGGAACATCCGTACACACGCTTTAATCTCAATCTCATGTTCTCCGTTTTATTTATTTTTTCATCCTCTAGTCTAGAGATGCTGGACAAGGTGGAGCCCCCGTCCATCCCAGAGGGCTATGCCATGTCTGTGGCCTTCAGTGCCCTACTGGACCTGGTGCGGGGCATCACCTCCATGATCGAAAGAGAATTGGCCGTGGAGGAGGAAGCAGCTGCTGAGTTCAGGGAGACTCATCCTGATCAGGGGTGGCAGCCACAACCTGGTGAGAATGGACGAGGAGGACGTATTGAGTGCATTGAGGATGACAAGCATGTTCTGATGTTGCAGATAAATATATTCGATATAAAACAATCAAATAAAGAAGAAATACATTCACAGCTTGAAGAGGTGCAACAAACAAAAAGCAACATCTTAAGGGGGAAATGCCAGTTTACCATCTTCTCAACTTATGTTTTACTGCATCATTGCCAAACCCATGAGGATTCTGGGTGATGGCACTTCTATGGCCCCTGGCGGCCAGTGTTGTGCCTGGATGTCTTCAATACAAATAAGATAATAAAAAAAAGGAGGAATGTTTTTGTTTCTTTTCCCAAGTGATATTGACTAAACTAAAGTGAAATAATTTCTGAATTAACTCTGATGCTTTGTGGTTTTGTCTCAGGAGCCCATCTGGTGTGGGAGGAGATGGTCAGTGCCTGCTGGTGTGGTCTACTGGCTGCTCTGTCTCTGCTGCTAGACGCCAGGTAAATGGACTCTCAACCTTTTTGACAAACTGCTCCTTTTGCAGTCAGCAGTCATATCGGATGTCCACATTTGGGAATCAAGCAGGAGAAAATGAATTGCCCTAAATTATACTGTATACTGATCTATTAATTTGTGTGCACAGTTGAAAACAAACCGTTTTAATGTGATCAAATGTATTTCCTGTTGCAGTTCTCGAAATTGTCAATAGCCGACAGGAGGTAAACTTGGACCTGGACGGATTTCTAGCAATGCAGTTTAGTCATTTGTCACAGACTACACTCTTCACTTTTTATTCCCTCTTGTCCTGTCACTTCAGCACTGATGAGACAGCCACAGAGAACATCCTGAAGGCAGAGCTGACCATGGCCTCGCTGTGTGGTCGTCTGGGCCTGGTGACGCCCCGTGACGCCTTCATCACAGCCATCTGCAAGGCCTCTCTACCGCCGCACTATGCCCTGACTGTTCTGAGCAGCAATGCTGCCAACCTCTCCGGCAAAGGTACTGCTTCTCACGTGTCAGAATGCCACTTAAAACTACATAGACAACACAGTATAAGCAGTACCTGAGGTGACCGGTTACCTATTTTTATTTGTACAAGATGTTGCACACACACACACACACACACGAATAGCAAGCAAACTATTGGGGCTTGAGTTTGGTATGTTGGTTTGTTTTCCTGCTTTAATGTTTGCATCACAAAATCCAATACGTAACACACACAGCTAAGTCCCTCTTTCCTACCCTGAGGATGGCCTCTGGTCATGTGTGTTTATGTTAAACTAATGAGCACTTCTCATCTCCCGTATGGTTAGATGTGCATGTTGCTAAACAGAGCTTAACCTGTAAGATGTTGGCACTCTGCCTGTCCCTATTGCCCTACTCTTATTGCATTAATCCATGACTTTTCACTGTGGCTTCTAATTAGGAGCACAGAGAAGAATGTGTCTGGGGAATGTAGTCGTACACACACACAGCTGCTCTCAAACCAACCACTCAGACATTCGTTATTTGCATATTAGCTCGTGGAGATAAAGCCGGCAAATTGGCTCTCAACCCGCGATGGATGTTTGCCTTGGAGTTAATTAAGAAAGCTTTTCTTGCATGTCGTAAGCTTGTTACAAAATCTGTTTGTGTGTATTACTGACTCTCAGACCTGATTTGTGTCCGTGTGTGTGTGTGTGTGTGTCCGTGTGTGTGTGTGTGTGTGTCCGTGTGTGTCCGTCCACAGCCTACTCGATCCAGGGCCATAGTGTGCAGATTATCAGCCCCTCCAGTGAATCTCATCAGCAGGTGGTGGCTGTGGGGCAGCCCCTCACCTCCCAGCCCCAGGGCACCGTGGTGGTAAGGACACACAATTATGAAGAGGCTATGGTTACACTTGACATTTTAATAATTTAATTCATGTAGCCGTTTTCCAATAACTAAGCATGCAGACATTTTATAATCAGGACAAATTATTATTTTTATTCATTTTCAGAAACGATTTAACAGCTGCATAAAGAAAGCACAACTGTTGTTGTTGTTGTTGTTGTTGTTTGGGAGGATAAATACCCTGAATACTCTGAAATAGAGCTGTAGGCCTGTTCACCAAAGTCCAAAGCAAGACTTAGCACAGTTTAGTGCAACCACAGTCCAAAAAATGGGTCAAGACAAAAAACACATTTCCACTCAGATAAAGATAAAAATGCCTGGCAAAGCAATTTGTCTACCAGATGGTATTAAAATACATTCTTTGCACAACGCCGAATTTATAACACATCCCCCGTTAAAAAAAAAAAAAAAAAAAAAGGCACCATTCAGGTAAGGGACAACTGTTATGAACATAGACAGGTCAGGTGAGCCTGTGCATCTAAATTTCCCTTTAGAGCACTAACACTTCAAAATACCTGGGCAGCAATCTTGACCCTAACCTGGAATCATTATTCTGTAATTAGGCATCTCCCCATAGTAATAATAATCTTTTTTTCTGGTCTTAGCTCTTACTGTGTGTTACTGTGTTACCAACTACTAATATCTTATAATTTTAGTTAGACATCAAATTTGAGCTTTTCGTAGTACTTCACTCATTATGACTTTGCTCCTGAGAAGTGGATTGTATATGTGTTGTGTATGTGTAGTGTATTAGCCAAATGCCTGGTGATGTGTGTTATAATGTACTATAATAGAACTGTCTGTCCCTGTGTCAGCTAACTGCCAAGAACATCCAGTGCATGCGAACCCTGTTGAACCTGGCCCACTGCCACGGGGCCGTGCTGGGCACCTCCTGGCAGCTGGTACTGGCTACACTGCAGGTACTACTACCACCTGGTACCACACATTTACATGTTACCACTCACACACACACACACACACACACACACACACGTATGCACACACTCTTCTAATTAGACAAGTCATAATAGGCAGTCCACATTTTCTCTGATCTCTCACTCACTCACTCTCTCACACACACACACACACACACACACACACACACACACACACACACACACACACACACACACACACACACACACATTCATGTACACTTCCTTATAATTTTTAATGAGGCAAAATTACATGTATACTTGCATACATGTATGCTTGCATTGCTTGTTAGAAAATAAATTATTTGTAGAACTTACATAAACGACAAAAGCTGATTTAGAATTTAAATTTAATCATTCTTAAATCATTTACATTTCTTCTTATTTCGGGGGAAACATTTGCACAATCTACGAGTACGTCAGTGTACATTTCATGGCCTTGTCAGTTGATGTAGAAGTAGTTGCTCCTCTTTTCAACTGTCCTTTAGCTTTTTGCTTTTCTCCCCCAGCACTTAGTGTGGATCCTGGGGCTGAAGCCGGGGGTGGGCGGTGCCCTGAAGCCTGGCCGAGCTGTAGAGGGACCCAGTACAGTGAGTTTTTTTTTTTTTTTTTAGGAACTAAAGCATGGAACTGAGCATGCATTGTGCTGCATATTTTTCCATCTCATCGTTGAAGGCGATGAGCTAACTGGCTGTGGTTGTGTCCTTAACCTAAACAGGTGCTGACCACAGCGGTGATGACAGACCTTCCCATCATCGCTAACATCCTGTCCAGACTATTTGAGAGCTCCCAGTAAGGCCCAGTCCTTTGTCTGTGAAAATGAACACCCATTATAGAAACTCCAATTATTTATCCCTATGTTCTTAAATAGTCCAGTAGATGTTTTTTTCAGAAATATACTCACTGGTAAAAGTCAATGGGGCTACATGTTGTGCTCATAACTAATGATAAACATAAATATTTTTTTTTTGTCTGCAAATTCAGTAAACCTTTGTTGTTTGCGGAGGAGTTTTAGACACAATGATGATTAAAATCTCAAGCTTGAATCTCTCTACTCTAATAAATACCAAATATTTGTTCATCTTCAAAAATAATTATTGGATTGACCTGAAAAATAACATATATGCTCTCTATATACAGTATATGCACATATATATGTATGCATATATGTGTATGTATATATGTGTGTGTTCCTGTTATAAAAATCTTAATTCCTAACATTTGAAACTATTCATGCTATGCTAATGTAATGATAATATGCACATATAATATGCAATATGTATTTTTTTTTATGTGATCTAGGTACCTGGATGATGTGTCCCTGCATCACCTAATCAACGCTCTCTGTTCCCTCTCCCTGGAAGCCATGGAAATGGCTTATGGAAACAACAAGGTAAAGACTTTCTGTATTTTAGTATTTGGAAACTTGGTTCACTGATGTTTTAGATATGCCATTATTTGGCTTTGGTTAAAATGTCAAATTATAGGCTAAGAGTAACACAATTTGATCAGCAAGGTCAGGGTCCAAGGTGTCCAGTATTTATGTATAAATATTATAAATTATGTTTCTATTTTCTTGTCTTGGTTTCAGGAGCCATCTTTGTTTGCTGTGGCCAAGCTATTGGAGACTGGCCTTGTCAACATGGATCGTATAGAGATCCTGTGGAGACCCCTAACCGGACACTTATTGGAGGTATACCTATTTACAGATACATCCCACAAGATGCAGTGTCACTGTCGCCACATTTCATTTAAATTCTGTGAAAGATGAAAGATACAGTTTTATAAATGGGGTATCATTTTGTTAACCAAGGTCACCCAGTAATATCCCTGCAACCGCTTAAGAAGTGTAATTTATTTTACTGGTTACACTTTGATCAGACTTTATTTCACCTGGTACAATAAGCGTACAAGGAATTTGACCCGTTAAGCTTTTCTCTCTAGCTCCAGTTTGTCTAAATTTGGTAACAGTAACTGTCACTTTTTCCAATGCTGATGATGCCATTGAAGATTGGAACTAAACTCTATAATAATAATGAAAGCTAGAACCTAAAAGAATGTCAAAATTGCCCCTTCAACCCTTTTGGTTACCCAGTACCAAGGCTCTAATAATGACATTTTTTCCATGGAGTCTGGACCACACGTGTGCTGTGGTTTAGTCATGAAGGAGAAAAATTGTTGAATGAGCTAAAGAAGGTTTTAAAGTTCACAATTAGTAATCAGTTACAGTTTTTGATAAAAGCAGAGTAATGTCCAATAGGTTGTAGTGTATGCAATATTCTCATTTTGCCTCTTCGTCATTACATATTGGTTAAACTTTCAAAGCTGTAGTATGTTCAGCTGATTTTATTAACATACATTTCAACATTTTATTTTTTTTATTTAGTTTGTTGTTATAGCACTATTATTAGCAGAATTCCCCCCACATTTAAGCATACCTTATATGGGACCTGACTACAGTTTTTGTTTATAGCTCAGAAATTCAAAAAAATAAAGTTTGCTTTCCCTGATGATACAAAATGAACAGAAATACATGAAAATTGCCTTGCATATGCTGCTTTTTTAATTGAAAGACGACAGTGCGTACACACATGCAGTAGAGCCCTGGCACATATAGAAGTTGCTAACCCAGGGTTTCCGCGGGGTCTTAAAAAGTCTAACATTTCTTACTTAAATAATTTCAAACAGGTCTTAATTATTCTACATTCATGCACGCTACTTCTAATGCTCTTTTTTTTTTATTCTGTGATAGTTTTTTCTTTCGCTAGTCTAAATATAATTTTGCTGTATTACGGTTACAAATGAGACCAACATGCTACTTATATTGCAGCCAACCAGCTTACGTGTTATTGGCGCGAGTCACATTCGGATTGTACCACAGACATAAAACAGATTTTATTCTTCAGCTATGGGGAAGTGCACATTTAGCGATACCTGGCTTGAAAACTGAATTTAGGGCTTAGTTGATGTTGTGATAAAGGTCTTAAATTTCATTCATAATGGTCTTGAAAAGGTCTTAAAAAGTCTTAAATTTGAAGTGGTGAAACTCTGTAACAGATATGGGTTTACAGCACAGGATCAACTACATTGTGTATAAAGTAGGTTTGGTTGAATTTACTTGAGTTTAGTTTGTACTATACTCTCTGTAGTTATTGGTACCCATCTCGTCATATCTGTAAGAGGATTCTCCTTTTTATATGTATATAAAGATGTGTGTTTAGAGGTTTTCGTCACAATTTCTTTGTCTATCTCCCCCTCTCTTTTTGCACTCCTGTCTGTTTTGCAGAAGGTAAGCTCAGATTCCCTCCTCTATAATCATTGGCTTTTCGAATTTCCTTTTCTTTTTTCCGATCTGTTCTCCCTCCCTCTCAGTCTGGCACCAACATGTTGGAGTTGAGAGGTCGTGTCAAAATGTGTCCACACGGTGCATTTGCTCCACTACCAGTGTTTGACCTTCCATTCTTGTGCGCAGTTTGCAATGTGAAGCTCTTTGTCACAGAAGCAGAATCTATAGCTGCACCTGCAAAGAATCCTTCATGCTTAGATAAAATGCTGCTTATCTTTCTTTGCAGACTTGTTCAAATTGAGTGCTTTTATATTTTAAAGAAAATGTGACAATGGCATCACTGTCTTTATTTACAGATGTACATTATGATAAAATTGTGATGCATTCATGATCATACAGGGCTTTGGAAGCCAAGTTGTTAAATAGATACACATGGACCATCTGAGTTCTGAAGGGGTACAACTAATAGTATCTACTCAGCAGTCTGTCTTTATGCCTCTGAGCAAAACAAAGTTTTCTTCTCTTTAGAATTCTTAAGTCTCACGGCATAAAAGTAAACAATTGTTTGACAAACCTCCCTGTAGACCAAAGATGATTAATTTGGAGCACACTAGTGTACTTTTCACTGCTGAACCTGGCCTTTTCATGTGTATCTATTCTAGCTTTCGTGATTACACTGTCTGTCACAGCATTTCCTGTGATCACAGGGGATTCCAGTCTTTATCACACAGACTGTGGTTAATTTCACTCACACTTGTTTCCCACCCATCCACTGTGAACACTGCTGGGAAACACTGTTCTGAACAGCCTCCGCGTCAGGTCTGTCGTCGTGCACATGTTTCTGCATTTGTGTGTCTATGTGATTTGTCCTGCAGGTCTGCCAACACCCAAACTCCAGGATGAGAGAGTGGGGGGCTGAGGCGTTGACGGCGCTTATCAAGGCTGGCCTGGCCTACAAACACGACCCTCCACTCGCCCAAAATCAGGTAGATAACTCCACTCCAAAACAATGTAGAGAAACTAACACAAACATTTTCTCTGTCACCTCTTTGCTCTTCTCTATCATATGAACATTGTTAGGGAGTATTTTATTGGATGTATGTATTGTTTGTCTTCTCTGCGTTTCACCCCTAATATTGTTTGTTTGTAATGCTGGCATTTGAGAACTCTTCTCCACTGTTGCATGTCGTGATAGATAAGAGTGTGTGCCAAATGGCTAAAATGTGGAAAACAGAAATGTCAGTCACTTTCTCTTGTCACTCACAAACACCGAGTCTGTGACCTTCACCTTAGTGACAGATAAAAGAAATGGCACGTAGCGTATCTGAAAGAGGGCAGGAGAACTGCATGGAGGTCAATAGAAACAGCACTGAGCCATACAAATGACGGCTGTCTTATAGAAATGCGAAATACAGTCACTTCTCCAAGGCCTTTCTTGCAGTGTGGGCAAGCTTTTACAATTGCATGTTGTGTTAAAATAATGTATTCATCCAGCCATCTTATAAAATATAAAAAAGGAAAAATGAGAAACATTTGAGTTGGACTCACTGCCTAAAACACACTGGAAGAGTTCTACAGTAGCAGTGGAAATAAAAATCGGTAGTTAAACTAGCCATTTACAAATTGAATGTAATGCCAATCCTCTACCATGCACCCAAATGGATTTAGCAAACATGTAAAGCCATTTTCTGAGTTTCCAAACTGCTTCCCTCGGATATGTTAATTCATGCATAGTCTTTTTCTTCAGAAAAAAGACCAAAATGTCCCTAATGGCTACTATATATTAAAAGACATTAAGTCTGCTACACTTTTACATTTTAACCATAACAGCATCTGCATTCATTACGTTTTCCCACTCATTTATTCAAGCTTTTCCTTTTACTTTGTACTTCTCTATATGTAATCCATGCTACTCAAGAGAATTGGGGTTATGCAAGTAAGCCATTGTGTTAGAACAAATAAAGAAAATGAGCCACATTTAACAACTTCAGAAGCACAAAACTATCTGCCCTGACTTGGAAATTGGCAAACTCTAAAATTGCTTAAGGTATTGTTCAGTGTAATGTTGAGTGTCAATTTCAAGGGGCAAAAAAGGTAATCTGTACTTCCAACACGTATTACATAACCCTAACCCTTTACGGTCAAATGTCTTAAGCGGTCTTTCATTAAACTGCCAATATATTGCTCCCCTGAACTGGATGTAATAAATTTGTTTAATAAAGATGACCTTTAGATGTGTGCACCACATTCGCAACAACAACTGTTCTAAATGTTGAATGCATTGCATGCAATTGTATATATGTACTATGTAGAGATGCACCGATTACAACTTTCTAGGCCGATTTCTAGGCCAGCCGATACTGATTTTAGCCGATTCAGATTACATTTTTTCTAACCACTTTACTAATATTTACTTTCTATCTTTTCTTTAATAGAAAATTTTGCACAGAACATAGAACATGTTTTGAACAGATAATGGATCACTATAAAATAGAACTATATAAATTACTCCTGGTGTTGGAAATTCACACACATCTAAAGTGCAATGTTGGAACCATTTCCTTCTTTTCACATCCAATATCAAAAAAAAAATGTGTTTTTGGTGTCATCCCTCCACGCCCTACTTTTTCCTTGCAGGTGTTGTATATTGCAAACTCGTTATCTTCTGCACACACGCTGAAGAATTCCCAAACAGCTGACATGTTGCAGGTTAATTCACGAGGTTCCCTACATGTGCGAGAATAGCGCGGACACGCGCTTCACACCGCGAGCGGGTACGCGCGACACACGGCGGAAAAGTTGAGAGAAAGGAAAAAGAGACCGTGCTGTCGCGTCCGTGTGTGATGTGCGTCCTTGAGAACTGTAACTCGTATAATTTATGTTGTCAGTTAATTGTAGCGTTGACCGGCATGAAATCGGCATATGTCAGACTGACCTGCCGGTCACCGATCATGGGCGAGCACGCGCGAAAACCGGCCAATTCCGGTCACCGGCCGGTCTATCGGTGCATCTCTAGTACTATGCAGTATTGTAGTAGCAGCATTTACAAGATACAAATTTAATCTTTGCAGATAATTGTCTATCAGACACTTAACAAATCAGTTACTATCTCCCTCTTTTTTTTTTTTTTTTATCCCCAAGCGACTGCAGCTGCTGTTGCTCAACCCCTTGAAGGAGTTGTCCAATGTGCTGCATGCAGACATCCGGCAGAAACAGCTGGAGAGTGTCCTGCAGATCCTACAGAGCCAGGGAGACAGCCTGGGGCCCGGCTGGCCCCTCGTCTTGGGTGTTATAGGAGCCATCCGCAATGATCAAGGGTAAGAGCGCAAGGGAGGAGAGAAGATGGACAAAGCAGACAGGGCTTTAACTATGCTGAAATAGTTGTTTTATGCTCAATGCAAATATTTTATTTGTGAGAGTCATCCTAAATGTCTGTTCCTGAGATTATACTGCCAGTAATTCAAGAAACTGAACTCTAAAGCGTGCCCGCCACATGTCTTGTTTCCCTTCAGCGAGTCATTGATCCGAACAGCCTTCCAGTGCCTGCAGTTGGTGGTGACAGACTTCCTGCCCACAATGCCTTGCACGTGCCTCCAGATCGTAGTGGATGTAGCCGGCAGCTTCGGCCTGCAGAACCAGGAGCTCAACATCAGCCTCACCTCCATTGGCCTACTGGTGAGATAACTCCTTGTGCTCATTATTTGTAAGCGTTATGCTCGACACACATTCCTGCAAGTGGTTCGTTCTCTACCTTCGTGCTATGTACTGCAAAGTTGCGCCGAAAAACATTTGATCTACTGGGCTTTGAGAGGCCACCGGTCACTTCCCAGGTGTGAATGTGTGAATCTATGATGTTGAAGCAGGGCTACGCTAACATAGAATATGGTTATATAAATGGAAAGGAAACAGGCAATGGCTGCCTTAATTATTATTACTTTGTATTATTGAAATATGAGTAACAGGTTGGACATGTTTCTTTTCCAATAGTTTTAAAGCTAAAGCATAGTATGTGTAATATGATTCGACATTACAATATCACATCATTCCTTGTTTTGCATTATTTAATCAAATTTACCATCACTTAAGCGCTCCTCTGACCTTTCACAGATACTTTGTACGGTGTTCAGGACATGCAAAACCCGATATTGATCTGTGGTTTGCAGGGTTATTTTTCTTGGATTGTGGCAGGTCCTGCGAGGTTACTTTATGGTAATAGGATAGCTAAACTGCCAGAAGCATTTTACCAACCTTCCTACCCCCACTTCCCCATTTTACCCACAGTGGAACATTTCAGACTACTTCTTCCAAAGGGGCGAAGCCATCACACAGGAGTTGGAGAGGGAGGAGGAAGCTCTGCAGAAGCAGGCCCAGGAGAAAGGAGAGACCCTGAACAGGCCATTCCACCCCGCCCCTCCCTTTGATTGCCTGTGGCTGTGCCTGTATGCCAAGCTGGGCGAGCTGTGTGTCGACCCACGGCCCGCTGTGCGTAAAAGCGCCGGGCAAACGTTGTTCTCCACCATCGCTGCCCACGGGACCCTGCTGCAGCAGCCAACATGGCATGTTGTGGTCTGGAAGGTAACATGCAAGAATTTGTAATTGTCATTGGATTTAGTCACACTGGAGAAGCTGTCCTCCATGTTGTTTGTACAGAATACTGTTACAAAAAAGGGGTTGAAATTAACTTCCCTTAGATTTATACTCTGCATTCGTTTAGAGCTGCAACGATTAATCGATTAGTTGTCAACTCTTAAATTCATCGCAAACTATTTTGATAATCTATTAGTCGGTTTGAGTAATTTTTAAAGACCAAAGTAAAAATTCTCTGATCCCAGCCTCTTAAATGTGAATATTTTCTAGTTTCTTCTCTCCTCTGTGACAGTAAACTGAATATCTTTGAGTTGTGGACAAAACAAGACATTTGAGGACTTCATCTTGGACTTTTGGGAAACACTGATCCACAGTTTTCACCACTTTATAGACCAAACAACTAATTGAATAATCGAGAAAATAATCGACCATGAAAATAATCATTAGTTGCAACTAGGGCTGGACAATTTTGGCTAAAATCATAATCACGATTAATCGAAGAAGTTACCTTGATTACGATTATTGAACGATTATTAAAAAAACAAACAATCTTTTCTTATAGGCTACTGTAAATATGTTCACGGTTATTTTTTCTAATGAAAGAGTGCATAATCCTATCTTTGTGATTCTATAATAAGTAAACAACACAGAGATAGCAATTAATGCTTATTTATTAAATATTTCAAACAACTGAACTTAAATCTACAACTGTAGATTTTACAATGAAATAAAAATAAGTTTTAATGTAAACGGGCGGAGTCACGTGACTACACACGCGGCAGCCGTAATATGTTTTAAGGGGAAAGTACATTAACACACAGTGGGCGGCACGGAAATATGAATAGGATTTAAAGACCAAAATAATCGACTTGGTAAAATTACGTCTTTTATAGGCTCTGAATTTCGGTTTCGATTATTTTTCGATTAATCATCCAGCCCTAGTTGCAACCCTACATTCGTTATCTTATTTTAATTAATTATAGACTCTTAATATGCTGTCTTTGGAGCTGTCTTTCTGCTATTTGAACTATCGTGGTGTCACCACTAGGTACTGTTCCACCTGCTAGACTGTGTGAGGACGTCATCCACCACAGCAGACAAGGAGAAGATTGAGTCTGGCGGCGGGAACATTCTTATCCACCACTCGCGCGACACCGCTGAAAAACAATGGGCGGAGACGTGGGTGCTGACCCTTGCCGGGGTGGCACGCATATTCAACACGAGGCGGTATCTCCTCCAGCAGTTAGGTGAGCCAGCCAAAAATCTACTCGGATATGTATGATGTATCTGATGCTGTTATACACAAGGCAGACTAGGACACACGGCTTGCCACAGCCGCCAAAGAATTGTAAACAGTGACCATTACATTGAAATGTATTCATAAGTCTATGCCAAGTGTAGCACAGAAAAGTTCAGAAAAGGCACGGCAGCTTTTACTGCTATATTACCACACATTAAGTCATGTCACGCCCTATGGGGACAGGATTAACATTCCAGGGAGATATGAATAATAAAACATGAGCTCCTCATTAACTGAACTCATCCCTCTGAACATTTAAGCCATTGCCAAATTACAAGAGGTGACTCACAATATAGAACACATTCCCAGCCTACCACACGTTAAATAAATTAGAGAAAGGTTGCTCTTCTACAGCCTAGATAAAAATGAATGGCTATATAATATCACAGTACGGGCCTCCTATGGTAAATGTGTTTAATTGAAAATAGGCTCATATTGATGTTGACAAAATGTATTAACAGGTAACTGTTTGCGACTGATACACCTGTGGTTCTGGCCATAGTTGTCGGTATGTGGCCTCCTTTTGAACTTCTGTTAGTTGGCTCGTGTTGGTTTGAAACCTCACATATGAAAGTGCTAATGGTCACACTTTATTTACAGCTTACACATCCCGCCAATTGGCGGTCTCTCACTCTCCCATCATTGTGCTCTGTGTCTGCAGGGGATTTCTTCGAGGCCTGGGAGGTGCTGCTGAACCACATTCAGTCAGCTGCTCTCAGCAAAAACAACGAGGTCTCCCTGGCTGCCCTCAAGAGCTTTCAGGAGATCCTACAGATTGGTACACCTGTTAAAGACTCCGACAAAGCAGGCGATGCATTTGCGGTTATGGGCGTCCCCCCAGTGCTCATTGACCCCCTCTCAGCGTCTGGTCCTGGCAGACCCCTGGTGCGCTCAGATTCACTAGTTGAACGGCTGACGCGATACAACGGCGCTGAGCTGCAGGCCCCTCCCCCGGGGGAGGAGTCAGCCCTAGAAGACTGTGCGCTATGGTGGTCAGCGTGGAACACGTGGTATCGAACAGGAACGGACAGCACGAGACCACCTAGTGGCCCGGCAGAGAAGTTCTCCTTCATCCCCAGCCAGCCCTTCCTCACAGCACTGATCCAGATTTTCCCAGCACTCTATCAGCACATAAAAGCCAACTTCAGCATGGAGGATCTGAAGAAGCTGGGGGTCATCCTCCATGGGGCCGTGTCCGTGCCTATCAGCAGCGATGCCTCACCCTTCATCCTCCCCTCTTTTACTGAGGCGGTGCTCACCAGCCTGCAGGAAGCTGTGCTCACCTCTCTGGATGTTTTGCAGAAGGTGGGCAAAGCAAAATGTATTTTTTTAAATATTGGCACCAAAGAGGCTTGTGTTATACATTATGTACCATAGAAAATAGCATCAAGATAAGAGCCACGTAGGGTGTCCTGTTGACCTACGGGTCTAAGATGATAATGTCCCCAGTTTGAATCCAGTAGGGGACCTTTACTGCATGGCATCCTCTCTCTCCTGTCCACCTCTTGACTTTACACCCAGAAATAAAAATAGATGCCAAAAAATAATCTTAAAAGAAGAGAGCCAAGAAGATAAAGGGAAGGAAGAAAACATGGTTATCCCCTAGAAATTGCACTGTTTTGTGGGAGCAGCCCTAATGCTTTAATCCAGTGTTTATCCTATATATCATAATACTACAAATGATTTTAAGGGCTGCAGGTAATCTTCATCATTAATTTTTCTGATGTTGAGTCTTTAAAATGTCAGACAATGGTAAGTAATGCCCATCACATGTCTCTGAGCCCAATGTGATGTCTTCTAACTGCTTGTTTTGTTTAACCAAACGTCCAACGTTGTTTTTCCAAAAAAACAAGAAAAGCAGCAAATTCTCCAATTTGAAAAGGTGGAACCAGCAAATGAGGCTCGAGTCAGTCATTTAAACAATGCAATGATTTCATTGGACTGTTATCCTTTACCTTTTTAATTGACACCTTTACTTGATAGCAACCCCAGCCCTCTCTGCTATGAATACCATGTCTTTGAGAAAAGCAGGCCCTTTACTCTCCCTTTCAGCCAAAAGTATTTCTTCCCATTTTGTGTCAACTCAGTCCAGGAAACAATGTGTCAGTCTGCTAAATTATGTAATGTGCAGTCCTGTGGTGGATGTCAGCAGTGTTTGTTCCTCCCTTCCCTCCCTGCTGCAGGCCATCTGTGTGGGCCCGGAGAACCTGCAGGTCATGTACCCAGCCATCTTTGAACAGCTGCTACTCTTCGTGGAGTTCTCCTGCAAGCCTCCTCAATACGGCAGGATGGAAACCAAACACGTGGCCAATGCCAAATACAACCAGGTAGGGGGAAATGGAACTGGCTGTTTTTAACTGCTTGGTTTTTTTATTTGCAATGTATGTCTTCTAACAGTTTGTTTCATTAAAATGTTGGATGGTGTACCCTCACTCTCTCATTCAGTCTAGTCCTTATGAAGCCCCTATCATGGCCCTTCTTGAGATTGACATGTTCTTCTGGACCCCCATTAGTAGCCCCAAGCCATTTCTTTCTCATATTCCCTCCCTCATGCTTCATCCTGCTGGCAGCCTGCCAGAGAAATGTTTCACTACTTTTCAGTTCAAAACACGGTTCAAATGCATTTCACTTCAGTTATTAAACCACAAACAATTCTCATTTATCCTCAAGAACAGAAGAGTCTTTTCACAACATTGTTCTAAATGTCCGTGTCTTTCTTGCGAAAACCAAAATCCAGCAGGTGCTGTGTCTTCAGGGGAATGCTGCGAGTTGTCTCGATCTAACACTGGCGGGGCTGGTACAGTGCTAAGAAATGTTAACGCTACACATTTCATGTATCAAATCCTGGCTGCCAGTCTGTTAGTCCTGCATGTGGGGTCCAGCCCTATGAGAATCTAAATCTGTTCAGTTGTGTTAAGTGAGAGGGTAAAACAAAATTCCCACCCAGCCAAACAGATGTTACGGCAGGTCTTTATTGCCTTGTTGACTTTTATCCGGTGTTGTCAGATTGCCTCCAATATCTTTGGTGCTAGGAGTGAGTGTTTTTCCCCTTAATCGGTCCTGGTTATTGAATCTCATTTAGCCAACTATCCACTGCAAATTCGATACAACTTAAAACACCAGTTTAATTGCGACCTTTTCTCATTCTGTTTCTTGGGACTACTCACCGGATAATCATTTTAGATCCAGCTCTTTGCACCGGTGAGTTCCGTCATCTCCTTGAGCCCCCTCTATAGTTTTACTAAGCTGTGCTGAATGGTGATGACCTACCCTCTGCGGCAAATATCACACCGCATGGTAGGCTCTCATGTCTCATCTGCGCCTCCTCACTCCATGCTCCCCCTCTCTGCCTGCCACTAACTGGTGGTTATGCCTGTGTGCACAGTCCCTGTGCAGTTCCATTTTCAGTTGATTTTGTGTTGTATGGTAATGTTCATATGCACCTGTGTGGTTCTGTTTATATTTCTTAAAGACACACTTTGTAGCATCAAGTCATTTGTTTGGCTATGACATTTCAGCTGTGGTACTCATAATCGCCTAACAAAACCTAAAGCAGACTAATAGCCACTGCAACTTTAAAATACATTTCTGTGTTACTTGTATACTTTTACAAAGTGTGCCTTTTTAAAAATTGCTTTCAATGTGTATAAGTACAGATAATGGGTTTTTAGATATGTTTGACTAATATCCACTACTGTGTTTTTTTTTTTTCTCTTGTTCAATCTTCTTGCCCCTGCAAAATGAATGGAGGTTTGCCTTAAACTATGTGCCCTTTTCTCAGCTCTTGTGGTTAATTTTGTTGTTAAAAGTTTTTACATAAAACAGCGTACACACAAAGCTATGTCAAAGCTGTCATCAATGAGAAAGTTCTGCAGAACATCATCAAGGTATTTCCACCAGGATGGGATATTCATAGTCAAAAAACTCATAGTAAAGGCTTTGGAACTGATACAAAGTTTGTTTTCCAACAGTATTATTGTGAGCAAATATAATATTTGAATACAATTATCAATATGTATTACCAAAGCACCTCTAAAGTTGGTCTGCATGTGCATTCTCTCTAGTGGGCAGTAATGTGTGTTAGGCTAGAGGCATCATTGAGGCTTACTGTGTTTTCTTTTTTTTTTTTTGTATTTTCCACTAGCCCAATAAGCACAGTAATATTCTCAGCACTTTTTACTGGCTGCCCATTGAGCGCCAGTTATTGTTGGACATAAAACGTGGTGTGATGTCATGAAGAAGGTTTTTTAATTTTAAGAGTATGTTAACACAGAATCACATAGGGCAGAAAATTGCTGCTGCACTGCTATCTGTGGGATCAAACCTTGAGGCAAGTTAAACTTCTGGCATACCATATCAATGATCTCACCACAGGTGTTATCCATCCGCTCACCATGGAAAAGCACCAACTTTGGCAAGACAGTGTTGATTTTCTCTTAAAGCTGCTGTAAATATAAATATTTTTATATTAACAATGGATCAAATGACTGCGTGTAAAAGGTGTTCTTTGCAAATATTGTGGGTTCTAACAAACAGACACGCAACAGACTAGCTGTATCTAGTTCAGCAGAATTGTAGAAATGAAGTAAGTGAATGATCCTTATCAGTGTTTTGTCTGTAATCATGCCATGTGTTCTAGCAGCAGAGAGGCTAGCCATGAATGGCTGAAGAATCCACTGAGTATTGTGAATAAATGATGAGATGCTTTGGAAGTGGTATATTTTTAAATCCCTAGTTAATTCGGTTTGCTGTCTGAGGAGTCTGCCAGTATCAACCAGCCTCGGGGCAACTTACACTTGTCTTTTGATAGTATTCATCTCAAGGCTGACTCTATCTTACGTGGAGCAGATGTGAAGTGCATTTGGTGCCCAATGTCAGCAGCATTTTCTGAATGCAGTCAAAAAGCAAAAGATTTTGTTAGTGCAAGTCATGGAAAGCCTTAACTTCTCATCCATGATCTGACACCTGCGTTTAACTGCTCTTTTCCCATAGTCTGTTCATATGAAACCTCAAACTGAAGAGAGTTAATTTGCCAAGGAACTATTATGAAGGTTCCCTATGGACAAATCCAAATCTGGCCACCACCCTTTTTCTCCAAAACAAGAAGGCGATACTTGTAAAATTTCAACCTTGGGGAACCCAGCTGTTCTCTGAAAAGAGGACCATGTCAATAAGATGGTCTCTCACTTTTCCTGGTTTTGTAGGATGAATCGGGCCTCTGCGTTGACGTACTGCTTTAATGTTAACTCTATGCATTAAAGTCTCTCCACATTTCGGCATAAAAGAGAAGGTGAAAGGTTTTCAGGGAACTGCAGTTAGTTTTATAGATTTTACCTTCAAGTCTTTCTCTGTAGCCCGGTTGACACCAGACCCTTCTCAGTTGTAACTGAGAGTTGGTCTGGGCAAGCTTCATTCACAGCCAATTTCCAAAGGGGCGTCACCAAAGGACGCCGCTCAAATGCCTCTGGGCGCAATTGGATAGTCCTTCAACCAATCAGACCAACGATCCGGGTGACGTAGCAGCGACAGCGGCGTCAACGGGTTGCTGCGCTTCGGTGGCTGTCATGTTGAAATAGCTGCGCTATCGTCATCGTGTAAAGCCCACCTCAACGGTTGTAATTGGTGCCTCGATTTGGAAAAATTGGGAATGGGCTCTTGGCCAGACTGACTTGCAGAGCAAATCTCAAATTTGCCAGAAGTTCGTCAGGGTTTTCCCAGGCTACTTTCTCTGTGTTTCAGTCTAATGATGTATTGTTACTACTGTCTCCTCCTTTGTTTTTCCTTTTCCTTAAGACTTTAAGAATGCCCTTGGGTTTGAAGTATGCCTGTCCATCAGAGAGCACCTGGAAGCTCGCTGTTTCCTCTCTGCTCAAGGTGCTGTCTATTGGATTGCCTGTGGCCCGCCAGCATGCCTCATCTGGAAAGTTTGACACCATGTGGCCAGAGCTAGCCAATGCCTTTGAAGACTTTCTTTTCACCAAAAGGTACAGATTTAAGACAATCGTAAAGTTGAGTTTGAACGATTTGGTAGTACCAAGTTAATTGTTTCGGGGTTTTTTTTTTTTTCATAGCACACCTCCAGATAACCTGTCCATCCAGGAATTCCAGAAGAACGAAGCCGTTGACGTAGAGGTAAATATTTGTTCCTATCATCCAGTTTGTCAACATAATATCGTGTGGTAGCCCACATCAGCATTATGTCCTCTTCATTTCAGGTGGTCCAACTGATCAGCACAGAGATTTTACCGTTTGCCAATTTCATCCCTAAAGACTTTGTTGGCCAGATCATGACAATGCTCAATAGAGGTTCCATTCACTCACAGTCTCCCTCATTCACAGGTAAGATGCAACTTGGGCAGCTGAAATAGCTTGACTTCAGCTGTACTGTTTACTCGTATTTCTGATGGCACAGCAGGGTGGCTGGAAGTTGTGGAATCCTACTGTAACCATTAAGTCCTTGATTCGTTGCAAAAGCCCTCCCTGTGGCTCATCACTAACGACTGCTTCTGTCAACGTCTTTGTGTGTTGAGCAAGACAGTAAAGCCCTGTCCGCCCACTCATTGTAAATCCCTCTGGGCATCACCACCATGTCTAATACGTAAAGGGTTTTCTCTTGACAGAGGCGGAGATCGATGTGCGGATGAGGGAGGAGTTTTCTAAGGTGTGTTTTGAGACGCTGCTGCAGTTTTCCTTCAGCAACAAGGTGTCCACCCCGCAGGAGGGCTACATCTCCCGTATGGCGCTCTCTGTGCTCCTCAAGAGATCCCAGGATGTTCTTCGGCGCTACGTAGAGGACGAGCGGCTGAGTGGACACTGCCCCCTGCCCAGGTACACCCCACAATACACCTCTAAATAAAATATATTGCTTTGTCAAAAAACACCTGTTTTTTTATGTTTTTGGACGGATGTTCTACACACTGCCACACACTGCCACCACATTTGTGTTGTGTGTAATGTTGTTATTTTTTTATTTTTTTCTAAGAAACGATGGAAGTTAAATGATGCCCGTGGCGAAATTGCACCATTAGGGCAGAAAATGGCAAAGGGATGATGGGGGGAGTTCAGTAACTATTAAATACAATGATATGAATGTAAAAAAAATTTGAAAATCATGGATTGCATTATTAGAGCATTTCAAATAACAGCAGAACTTATAAAAATACAACAAATAAATGGTTTTACAGTCAAATTGGTAACCTTACAAATCTGTGGGTTTGGGAATACTACTGCATGCATAAAAAAAAAAAAAAAAAAATAGTTGAGTAAAGTCTTTTGTAGCTCCAGAGGGAGCTGCATGAAATGGGATGACACACCCTAATGTCTAACCAACCTGTTAATGATCATGTTGGATTGTGGGTAATGTGCCAAAAGGTGCCCCTTTTTGGCAAGAAATGAAGATTGTGTGGAATTAAGAAGACAGTATCTCTGATTTAAACATTTTGAATCCAACAATGTTAATAAAGTATATTGTATACTATGTCTTATTTTAGTGATATGATCTGTGATTGGGGAAAAAAAAAAACTTCTGAAATAACAACTACACATTGTATCGACAACTTTTATTATGTATAATTAACAATCAGGACAAAATGGTCTTTGTGTTACCGCCTTTGACTTTTAGCTAATTTCCAGCTACGTGATTGCTGGATTTACCAAACAAAATTTTCTTCACTTTCCTGAAACACAAGCAGATAGCTGAAAGGAACATCGCGACTGTTATAATTCACCACCTCTAACCAGAGGCAGAACAGAACAGAACGTAATCTCAGAGATTATTCCTTCACAGCGCTGTGCAATGCGAGAAAATCTCAGAGCTGAACCGGGCAGACACAGCACTTTTCATCAGACTCACCCTGGGTCGGGTTAATTAAGTCTACGGCTATCTTAATAACACTAATAACATTACCGTCGCCAAAATACCCCCGCGAATCAAATCCCCTACTTCACCGTTAATCGTCCAGCCACTAAACCGGTTAACGGTCATACAACACGAGACAACACCGTCTCTCTGAATCTGCAACGTTCTCTGTCCGGTAAAGCAGTAAGTCCGAAGTAGGCTATACAGTGGAGTTGCATATGAAGTGATTTTGGGGTCCTTCTGTAAGTAATTTTGGAAGAATTCTACAAACGGCAATACCACAGGCCAAGCAATCAGCCTGTTCCAAACAGGCACATTTTCAACAGGCACTGTACTAGTTATAAGAACTGGCTTCCTGTCTCCTGTATAGTGGAGAGAAAATGAATCTTGGTTGCTACATGGTCATGTGAAGTAAACCTCTGCAAAACCTTCAGTCACCTTTTTTCCACAAACTTTATTGTTTCTGTCCGTGTTGGCTTATTTCTTGTTTTAATTGTCACTTACTCAACAAACAACTTTGCATCCAACAGCTCTCATCAGAAAAAGCTCTAAATTAGACTCTCTCCTTGTTTTTTCACCCATCCGCGAAATGGAACATCTACAGGTTTTATGTACTGCATGTCTTTTGTAGCTAATGAAGGTCTTTTTCATTTCAGGCAACAAGTGACCGAGATTATCTTTGTCTTGAAAGCTATCAGCACTTTGATGGATTCGCTTAAAAAGACACAGCCAGAAAACGGTGAGTATCAAACTGTGTCAAGGAATAAATAGATCTTGGAAAGAGGTGGCACTATGAAAACACTATGAAAAATACAATAATGCCACCATATCTATCATCTATTAATTTCAAATAAATGTGTCAGAATACATTTGGGACCATTTTCCAAATGAGTTTTTTTTTTTTTTTTTTTCTTCTTCTTCTCCAATCTGGGTAGAACTGTTTACGTTTTTCCAGAAAGGTCAATTACAAGGAATTATTATTTTTTCAATAGATAGAAGCGAGACATTCTAAAATTACGTTTTTGAAGTGCCCTTCGAGATGTTTGCGTTAGATCGTCCTTCATTCAGAGCAAAACTAATTTCCATACTCCTGTGGGAATTTTAGGAAGGAAATGATTTCTCTGATTGCCTTTTATCACAATTCATATTCTCTTCCTCTCCTTCCCATCCCCACTCCTTTTTTTCCTCTTGTTCTGCAATTATTTTGTTTACTGTCTGCAGTGGATGGCAACACATGGGCTCAAGTGATTGCCCTGTACCCCACACTGGTAGAGTGCATCACATGCTCCTCGTCTGAGGTGAGCTCAGCCTTGAAGGAGGCCCTGGGGCCCTTTAAAGACTTTATGCAGCCACCCCTCTCCAGAGTCCAGAACGGAGAGTCCTGACCAGGCTCACTTAAATTGGGTTTTTGTAATGAAGAAATCTTGAATGTGTCTTCTCGACCGACGTGCTTCACAAGTGCACAGACATAAACTCTACGAGAGCCCCATCTACGGTGACGCGAAGCGGCGAACGGAGATTCGAGGCCTGCTCGGACCACATCGATGACCCTGACCTTCATACGCATCATCGTATGCTTCTCATGTGAGCTGATTACACCTCTCCCCCCATTCTCATACAGACTGACTGCACTCTTGTGTTAACTCCAGAGATAAAAAAAACAAAAACAAATTGCAGTGTTGCCTCTGAGTTTAGTTTGTTTAATTCTCCCAATGAGGCAGAGTCGATGTACAGTGTGTGGTGATAGTGTTGATGATGTAATTAACAAAAAAAATGCAAAAACCGGGGCTTTAAGGATCTTAAAAAATGAACACTTAGACTTTTGCAACATTTTCAACAGTGAGGATTTTATGCAAGAAAACAAATCTTACTGTAACATTCCATGTCATCTTTAGCCAGCCATCTGAGAAGGGATGTACTTGTCTGTATAAAATAAATGGGACAATTCTACGATCAGCTCTGTGCTTTGAGTGTGCTCAGTTACAATGCATGTTTAAGCTACTCTCGTACCATTGTAAAAAAAAATCTGTTTATTAATATCAGTCCCGTTTTTCAAAATGTGATGTCCCTGATGGAAAAAATACTTACTTTGTAGTCTGTTCGGTTTGTCAGTTTGTGTGTGTGTTGGTTTGTCTGTCAGCAGGATTACGGAAAACCTACGAGCCCGATTTTCATGAAACTTGGTGGAAGGCTGTAGCATGATCCAAGTACAAACCCATTACATTTTAGAGCGGATCCGAATCATGGGGCGGATACACAAATTATTTTTCACTTCCGTTAACCTTTTGAGAAGCAGCATTTGTGATGCATTCCTGTGGTGTCTGAATAATCGTAAATATGAGTTCCTAAGATGGGGCATGCCTCGCCCAGTGCCATGGCGAGTGCCCTTCTAGTTTCAAAAGGATATTTGTAGTGTTTTATCTAAAGACCATCATAACAATTGTATCAATATAATATGGGCTGAACCTCGATTAAAATGTCACCAGCACCATAGGCATAAACCTATTCTAGTCTATCAAAGTGATCCCGGTTCAAATTTGTTGCGATGCACTAACAAATCATTTTTAATTGATTATATTTCTTTCATCATGTTTTTCTCAGGATTTTTTTATGCAGTGTGTATCGAGGGTCTTCAGGCGTTTTACTCGAAGGATCCTATAATTAGATTCAACCACAGGCCCTTGAGTAGTCCCATGATTGAAATACTAACTCAAGTTTTAAACCCTCACAAACAGAACAAAACGGCAGCCATAAAAACATGAAAATAAAACCAATGCAATTACAACTGCTATTTCCTGCAGGTGGTGCAAGGGTTATAATTGCAGCCGCTACTATGTTTGCCTGTAGGTGGCGGCATGTGTAGAACTGGTCTGATATTAAAGCAACACCAAAGATTCTTTGTACCTTTTTTAAAATGTTTCCAAAATCGTTTCAGTGGTTCATCAACTCGTAACCGGGTGAACGGCACTTCTGCATTCGCTTTGCTAAATCGGCTAAAACCGCACTATGCAAGTTTGCCAGATCGGGTTGCGGATCTGTAGTTCGAAAGAGACATGATGAGACGTTACGACAGCAGTAATGGACAATTCCACTTCCAACCTGTAGGGGGACCGAAGAGGAAAAGTGCTTTTGGTGAACCGCTTCCCCTTGTGAAGAATATGCAGCCTGCTAAATGTTAGTGATGTGACAACCGGCTCTTTTACGCGAGTCGGTTCAACCGGACAGTTGTTGGTTGGCGAACCGAGTCTATAGATTCGGTCAACGGTTCACGTGCCTGCGGCTGCGGCATCCGGCTACTCCCGGTCTCGGCAGTAGCCGGGTGCCCGCCCGGTCTGCTCGTGACAGCCTGTAACATTCACTTCTCTAACATTTAACTTAACATAACTAAGATAACGTGTATTTGTATGTGATGCACTTCCCTATCAATAATGTGTGAATTTCCGAACACAGTCACCTAAGATGCATCAGAAACAAGGCTTGGTTAATAACTCAAACTTGCCGAGAACCGTTAGACAAACCGTTTGCTTATATACTCGGTTGTTAACTGTTACATTCGGTCTCGACTCTCGGCAGTGCAGACTCTCGGCAGTAGCCGGGTGCACGGTCTCTACTCTCTTAACAACTCTTTCGGTCCAATGAATCGTGCTGCTCGTGGTAGCCCATTTCCTGATTGATTCTACCACCACTCCAGTGGAGGCGCTAATGAGGTAAAAAACAGGAGTGAGTCGGTTCATTGACGTATGGCACTCGATTCTCCCGGCTCAGTGACACGAATCGGGTTAATAACCGGCTCTTCATCACTACTAAATGTGAATTTGTGAGTTTGTGACTGAGAAACAAAGCAGTTCACACAGGGAAATTAATTTAAAACTGTGCACAAGATACCTGGAATTTTACATTAGTTCTAATGGATTTATTTCATTATAAGATTATCATATTGTAATGTGGCCGACACTTTTGATTAATGTCTCAAAAGCATAAGACAAAAATACTGTCATCCTTATTGTTAATGATTCGTAATTATTTCATTTGCACATTTCATTCCCAAAATACCACCACATAATATTAATACTGTGTATTGTTTATTAAGGAGTGGTATTACAAAAGTAGGCTACAACATATATTTATTTCCCGGTGGTAATATGTTATCAGAGTTTGAGCTTGAGGGACATTTTAAAGAGAATATTTTGAACATTGATTGTCAGGCGTTGAAGTTGGTGTCAGCACTGTACAGTAGGTGGGGTTATAGCAAGCTGACAACTGGGACAGCTCATAGAAAACTCCTCTTTTTACACTTAAAATCGTTGTGCTCAGTGCCTACATGGGTAGCCTTCCCTGCGTGCTCTAGGGACCCCTCGGCTCTCTCTCAATGTCCCCTTGAGGTCCACGTGCCCGAGTTTCGGATTATTCAGTAGGTCATATGAGGGGAATGGGCCGTTTTGTGGTTTGTTCTGAAGAAGAGGAGGAGGAGGAGGAGGAGAGCGGAGGGAGCAGGTCTGCTTGGGCGGGGTTTCCCCTCTTATTTCAAGTCTGCACAGAAGAGGAGCGAAGCGGGAGCGGACGGGTCGTCTTCGGCTGCATGGGAATGTCGCTGTTTTTGAGACGGTTCATTTCTTTAACTAGTACGATATATTTTTTTTAGTCTTTTCTTTTAATATCCTCGTTTTCGTCTCTGTCCCGCATTTGCACCATGTACTGGCTGAGGTAGTAGTTTGTGCTGTTGGTTGGGTTGTGACACTGCCCGCTATGGAGATGACTGCGCAAGCTACTGCCTTGCTAGTGCTGGTGCCTCCACTTCAGCCGAGGAAAAAGCCCTGCTCGCAACGCTGTTAGACGGTTTTAACAGGTAATGCGCACCGCTAGCGTCGCAGCTAGCCGCCCTGTTATATTTAAAGCTGTAATTTACCGCTTTTAAACGGAACATGGCTTGTTACATTGTTGCATTTTGAGCTGAAGCCATTTGAGAAATGTATCATGTTTCGTCCAATAAAATAGTAAATGCTTGTGGAGAACACTTTGTATGCAGTTTTAATTTTGCACAGAAACCTAATGTGAGATTTAGACCTTTATGGAGGAGAACGCTTGTATGTATTAGCTGTAAATGTATTTGTATGCACATTTAAAAATGCGCGAGGAAGTCGATATCTCATATGGATTTGCATAGTTTTCCACCACCTCAGGCGGAGTGGGCCGTGTAGAAAGCATGTAGGTCAACCGCACTGTTGCTATGAGGAGAGGAGTGACGTGGCTCCTGCTGCCCACAGAGGTATCCTACAATACAACTGCTCTGATGCACACAAGCTGGCTTTATGGCTCTCCCCGGCGTTCTTTGTTGATACTGATACATACCATCAGATAGAGTGCGTGTGCGTGCTCTTCCTGCACTTAAACACCTCTTCTATGCAGAGCAGAGCCCAGACACAAATATGTGCAGCGCTGTTGGCCCCGTTCTAGTAGTAATCTGATTATTATGCTAAATCTGCATGGTGTGTGCCTATTTGAACTATACGATGTGCACAGACACGCACCCACGTGACCTAACCCCCCCCCCACAGGCGTTTCAGCAGTGGTGTCCTCAGAGGTCTGGGAGTGCAGTGCTGATGTGGGTCATGCGTTGTGCGTTAACCTTTTTGAAATGCTCCCTCTGCTGCCCAACAGCATCTGGTTGCGCTGTATCACATTAGTATGGGCAGTCAGGGGTCTCGTGATGGGGGTGGGGACCGGAATGGGTAATGAGCTTTGATTGGCTGCAGGGCCCAGGCAGCCTGGGTCGATGAAACCGCGCAGCGGCTGCAGTCTTGAGTTCAGAGCAGGGGCTATTCTAGGATCAGACCTTTAGGGGGGCTCAGCCCCTAATGAGATTGTGGCACGGATACAGTGCCTTGCAATAGTGTTAACCCCCCTGCTAAATCAGTACTTTCACTGGATAACAATGAATACATGTATTTATTATTATAACGGAGGATAAATGCAAAATTTTGAACGTGAAAAAATTAAAAGTCCCTTTTATGGACCACCAGAATCAAATAAAATGAGAATGAGGTGTAAACAATAAATAAATAAAAAATGAAACTTTCCGTGACTGGGTTACAGGTGCATAGCATTGGCAACAGCGACACAGGATATTAAAGCTGTTTCTTTGAACCTATAATTGTTTGCCCTCTGTCGCTAACAGACAAGTTCACAAACAAAAAAAAAACAAAAATATAGATTTGTTTTTTGTTATTCAAATTTTTAGGGGGGCTGAGATGAAATTTAGGGGGGCTTGAGCCCCCCTTAAAAAGGGTCTAAAATCGCCACTGGTTCAGAGTGACCCCCGACAGCCCAGATGAGAGCACAGCGCTCACCGACTGACTGACTGAAGATTGGATCCTGCGTTTGACCTTCCAAGAAGACATCCATGAAATATTTATTAGTTCACACTTGATAGTGTGTTAGGCAGCATTATGTTCATCTCGGGTCACAGCTCTGCCCACTAGCATCTCTGCTGATTTGAAACAATAAATTCTACTCCAGCTACTCAATGTAGAGCTACATGTAGGGTGAAAAGCAGTATTGCTCTTTTGCAGAATATGCAGCCTAGTAAACAAACCACACATGAGACTTGTGGTTATTGTCGAGCCTGTTGAGTCCTACAGGTCTCCATTTCATATATTCAAAAAAAGAGTGTTTCATGTAAGAAATGCATGTAGTCCAGCCTCCAGGGTAAAACCAAATATCATTTATCATCCTGACTTTAAAGCGAGCCAGCCTATGGACCAGTGAGCAGCTCGGAGGCAGCCAATGTCCTCATCCATCTTGTGTCAAAGCTCTCATTTGAGCCTGGCCGCAGATAAATCATACTTCAGGCAGCTGAAGCCCTAAAGCTGTTAATTCGAGCCCCCTGTAAAAAATGACCGTTCAGATGGCTATCACAGCTGCGCTGCTGAAGTAGCCGCACCCTCGTCCTGACAGGACAGTCGGCCGTCATGTGTGTGCTCTGTGTTCACCAAATACCTTCACGCATGCTGCCTCTGTAACGCAACATGTTTGGAATTAGTGCTTAAACAATTGGTATATTAATGAGTTGATCTTCGGAAAATTAAAGTGCAACAATTTTAGTATCAAGCAAAATGCCAAACTGGTTTCAGCTTCTCAAATGTGATTGCTGGTAAGAGGCTGCGACAAACAATTCATTCTTGATTAATCTATTAATAGTTTAGTCAATAAAACATTAGAAAACAGTGAAAAATGCCAAATATTAAGGAGATTCAGTCATTAAATGTGTTGTTTTGTTGACCAACAGTTAAAAAAAACAACCAATTTAAGTAACCGTAATGTAAAGACCATGACTAGCATCAAACTGTCTAATATAATATTGAATTGTCAAATTTAAGCACTGGTAACCATCAAATGTTCAGTATTTATTTCCTAAAACATAAATGGATTAATCGATTATAAAACAGATGCCGATTAGTTTTCTTTCAATCAATAGTATTATCTTTGGGTTCTGGACTGTTGGTTAGTCAAAACAGGCAATGTGAAGACGGCACCTTGGGCCCTGAGAAATTGTGATGGTCATCTTTCAATTTCTGACATTTTGTATAGGCTACTAAATGATTAATCAATTTGCTGATAAGTCAATCAACAGGAAATACTTAGCAAATATTTTCCTAAGTGATTAATTGTCATTTGATGGTTCCAGCGTCTCACGTGAGGATTTGCTTTTGTTGTTTAACTATACAATGAACTGAATAATGTTTTAAACTGTTAGTCGGACAAAAAACTATATATATTGAGAAAATGGTTGGCAGAAAAATCGATAATAAAAAAAAAAGCCCATGTCAAAATAAATATAAACACTAGTATTTCTTTCAATCTATCCTCCTCTGAAAGGAGGCTTGAAGGCTTTGGCCCCAGCAGCGCCTCACTTTGTATAAGAGATGAGTAACTCGCTGCAAGCCCACTCAGCATCTCCCTCAGATCTATCCACGGGTGGGGTGGGAGTGGTGTAACCTTGGAAAAACAAGCCGCCCACAGGAATGACCATGTCATCATTGCCGTCATCCAATCTGGACCACACACACACGTGCGTGGAGAGTAGGAGTGGAGTGCCAGATCAGTGCTGGCCTGACTGGAGGAGGATGCGGCGCTGGCCTGTGGGGACCAGATGGCCTTCCAGCTCCTGCAGAGCACCCAGAAGTGTAAGACTCCCACAAGAGCACTTTATGATCGTCTTGAGTGTGTGTGCGTGCAAAAGCATTCATAAAGGTATGTATGTGTGTGATGCACTTATACCCTCATCTTAACGTGTGGGTAAGATAACATGAATCAAGCGACTTGTTTGCAATTGTTATATGGTCCATAAACCTGTCCTGGGTCTCTGCTCTGACATCAAAAGTTCCAAATTGTACTAAGAAAAATATAAAACCATGGATAAGGTAATACAATAAAAAAATAAGGTTAAAGAAACACAAAGCACTTGTTTATATGAATGGGAAAGGCCACAGAACCTTGTTTACTGTTCTAAAATTCGGTCAAAATTACCTGCACATATTAAAGGACAATTCCGGTGCAAAATGAACCTAGGGGTTAATAACACGTGTACCGAATTCGACCGTTCTCTGGGATATGTTTTCATGCTAATCGATTGTGACCAGTTTTAGCGCAAACAGCTAATTACCTTATAACGCTAGTCGTCGGGGCTGGGGTAAAGTTAAAAGAAATCGCTATTTTATACCACAAACAAGGCTCAAAATAGCACCACACTTCCACGGTAGCATAATGAGGGTCCCTACATGTAAACCGAAGCGTTGAGAACTTTGTAAGTGTACAGACAGTTTATTAAAAAGATAGTTAATAAAGAGTACCGTTCACGTATACGAGCGGGCGCCATCTTGGGAAAACGGTCACGACCAGTCGAGCGACGAATGCCGTGCAACCAGTAACCTAGCTCAAGCACGCCGTTCGTCGTTCTTTTTTTACTTTATCCATGCCCCGACGACTAGCGTTATAAGCCAATTAGCGGTTTGCGTGAAAACATATCCCAGAGAACGGTCGACTCAGTACACACGTGTTATTAACCCCTAGGTTCATTTTGCGCCGGATTTGTCCTTCAAGTTGTATTTTGCAGCAGTGCTTCTTTATTGGTCTCCGGTGCAAACAGTCTCGCTGATGAAGCTCACTGATACTGAAGTCACGCGTGTGGACTGCTTGAAACGTAATCTCCACAGCTCCAAAAAGAAAGATCCTACTGATGCTACAGTTGTCATGATCCCAGTTTCATACCTTAAAGTATTATTTTCAAGATGAGTTACAAAATGCTTTGTAAGGAATGAAAGAAACAAAAGGATCTTCCATATAGGCCTTTTTCACAGAAGACGTTGACATGTCAGAAAAAGTGCAGAGGTAAATATTAAATGATGATGGCTGAATTCCATTTTGCTGCTCCGTTGTCAGCGTCCTGGGATTGTGCATGCTGGCCCACTGTCACCCTGCCGTGACTTACTGGGACACTTGAACATAACAGAGCCATCATTAATGTTATTAGCAACACCTGTGCTTTTCTTACTAGGGACAGGTCAAAATGTCTGCTGGCAGTGTGAAGCCTTCCCCACTCCAACCGTTACTAGGGTTTCACATTTTAAGTGCCACATTATGGTCTTTATTTAGTTTGAGAGGCATTTCCACACAACAACAAGAATACAGTTTTGGAAAGAAATGCAAAATCGGTGCTAGTAGCCAACATTTTATTTCTAAGGCTAACATGTTGACTACTAGCAGTGGCACCCCAAAATAAGCCCAAGATACTGGATTTTAAAGGGGGAAAACAATACAATATGCTGTTTCACACAAAACCTTTGAGTACTAGGAGGAATACAGGTTTCCTTTTACTACTCTAAGGACTATGGAATGCATCATTGTTCATATGATACCTTCATCATGTCATGAACTGTCAAAGCTTCATCCTGTGATTTGATTTACATCGTTGGTCTCAGGTATTTCAGCTATTTGGTATCGCAGCAATTAAGTATCACTAAAGTATTGCCCAAGTTTCATAAAAAAATGACGTTATTCCTCATTGTTCTAAACCCGCTTTTTACTTATTCAAGTAAGGCATTGAAATGAAAGGCCAGTTGAAATGGAGACGCACATCTCATGCACTTTTTTATCAAGTTATTAAGCTGTCTTTCATCGTGTGTGTGTGTGTGTGTGTGTGTGTGTGTGTGTGTGTGTGTGTGTGTGTGTGTGTGTGTGTGTGTGTGTTTCAGTGTCAAATTACGCCCCCCACAGCAGCCTACACCATGAAATCTTCTGTCAGGCTATTCTGTGAACTGATACCCTTCATCATATTGCTTTGGGACTCACTTGACACAGTTTGTCAGAGTGGTGATGGTCGTTTTCTATACAGTTACTGGAGTGTAAGGGAGTTTGCACATATTCATGCCTAGAGTTCCTACAGACTTACATTTTAGGTTCAACAAAAAGTGTATCCATGAAAGCTTTAAAATACTATACTAAAAGTCAATTTGCTTACACAGCTGTTGTTGGGCAAGGACATTGAATGTTAGGTCATCTTTCTTTCCCCATTTGTCTCTTCACTCCCACAGACTAAGTGCTTCCTGGAGCCAGGATAAATCAACATTCAATCGGTTTCTTCTGTCTACTATACAGAGTACACTGACTTTTGAATCAATAACACAGCAGAGTTGTGTGTATTTTTTTTTAATAGAGCAGAAAAGTGAGCATTTAAACCATTTTTACACTGTTCATTGTTTCCAAAACAGTACAAAGTACGTCTTTTGTTACAGTAAGACGTACATCACTCACAGTAAAAGAAAGGAGAGAAGTATCCACTGAAAACATTATTTACATTTTTACATTTAAATTAAGTTACTCTGTTCCATGTTTCACCAGCTTCAGCCACTAGTACAGCAGTTATGATACAATATTTGCACACAATTAGTAGAAACTGAAAACTAAACAAACTAAAATGTGGAAACCCACCGATTAGGGAACAGCATTGATTGTAGACACATAAGGTAAGTGTTGTCTATTTAATTGTCTGCAGTGATTTTACTCCGTTTTCTGAGACATTAAAAATCAGAGCAATTCTTTGTCAGTGGCAGCTGCTATTCATAAGGGTGGGTTTATCTTAATGGGGACAATATTCAGGAAAGGTAAACATGAGCTCATGACAAAGGTTTTTTTGAGCATATGTATAAAAAAATATATATTTGGTACAACCCTATAGCGATCACAGTTTCCTGTGAGGCTTCTTTTTTATTTTTTTTTTCCATCAGTGCTTTTCTGAAAACATTTTTTTTTCCAAATCTTGCAGGTACTGGAGCAAATCACAAACAATGTAACAGAATAATGGCACTAATGGAAGCAACCGATGATGCACCTGATGTAGCATACAAACAGCCACTCAATAAGGACAATGACAACATGTGTTATGCGTAATACAATAAAAAGGAGAAAGAAATTATGAGGTAGATGGCTGATGGCGAATGAGTGCAACAGAAAGACATCTTTGTTTTTTTTCTTCTTAAATCTGGGCTATTTCATACTATGATGGGAGCAGGGTCATGTGTAGCTGACACCAAAATCCTGAAGGGAACTTCTCCTGTTAGTGTATATTCTACACTGATGTGTTTTTTTCATTTCCAAAGAAAATCGTTTTCTTTAAAAATTTAATAATTAGTACAGTATTGCAATGCAAGGTGTGCAAATATAAAAAAAATAGCAACTTCAGCATCAGGAGAACAAGCTGAAATACTGTCTAGAGAAGGCTTACAAATGTTTCTTTGGACAGCAGACTACCATTTGCAGACGACTGAACGTGGCTAATTTAAAAGCTATACATGGAACAGAGGAGGCATGATTCATACTGTATATGCAGGACATCAGTCTTCGGGTTAGTTTTTATTTTTTTTTTTACACTGTACAGGTGTTCAACCAAACACACTTATCAAATGTTTTACGCTTTGGGAGTATTTACATTTTCACATTTATAAATATTGTGCATTAAGTTAGTAACTGCAATCCTGAGATGCACATTAACATCTCATCCATGAGAGGCTATGCTCTCAACCTTAGGCATTGCCCAACAACAAGGTTCATGATGGCTTCCTCGAGATAAAAAAAGAAAAGAAAAATCAAATAAAAAACAAACAAACAGTTCTCTTCAACAGCTCTTTTCACGTTTCTTTTCTATAAAAAAAGGACCAGACAAAAAGAGATCATCCTGTTTGAGGATGATTATGGGGAAAACAGCCTGGACAAAAATCCCATTTCTGACCAGAGACATCTTGGATCCCTCAGCAGAGGAGGACATCCACACTAAAGCACTTTTAAAAAGAGTATAAGGGATGAGGGGGGTTGCAGAAGGCAGGATTACGTTTCGGTAGTGGTTGTAGTTACGTAGCTTGGCTAGTTCTGCTTGTTGCCGTACATGAGGGGAATGATGTAGACAGAGATGTCATCTCCGGAGCCTAATCTGTCGTTGGATATCCTCCAGCCTCGATCCTTCAGCACCCCTCGTGCTCTCATTACGAGGTCTTGAGCTGCCATTGTGTACCTGACATAACAAAAGTGACACATGATTAAGGTGTAGTCATAGCACGGTGCTATACAATCAGACAAATGTTCAAATCTGATCATTACGCGCACTATTTGACTAAGTACATCTGCCTGCAGGAAAGAAATCGGAAAATACTGTGGTGAATTTTGGAAACTAAGCTCACAGGAGAGGAAGAGTCTGAGCGCCTCATTAACAATCTTTTCCTCGACATCAGAGAAATGACTTGTCTAAATGTTTGGAAATTTGCATAATTACAACAAGATAACAAACGTTCATCCTCTACAAATAAGACGGGGGTGAGGGGAAGTTCAGCCCTGACTGGCGGCTGCAGCTGTGTGATGAGTGAACGTGCCTGTGCTGGTCGTCGGGGTCACAGTTTGCCAGGAAACAGGTGACCGCTTCAGCTACTTCCTGGTTAGAGAGGACGTCCCACAGACCGTCGGTTCCCAGCACCAGAACGTCATCAGCTCCATGCTCGCACTGTGCCAAAGGGTAAACCTTGACCTGGAGGTGATATGGGGGGAGGGGATTAGCAAGGGTTGACAAGTGCATGGTTTCTAGGAATCATTTAAACCGGTTACTGAATTTCCTATGAAAATGTCACATAAATGGCTACATGTATATGGCAGAATGGGAAGAACAGGAAAATACCCCTTAATCCGACTTGTGTTCATGTATTACTCCAAAGTGGTTAGCCCATAGACTGTAGAATATTAATGGACAACGCATCCGGTTCGGCCAAGTGCTGCAAATGAGGATGTGCCTTAAACCTGAATTCTATCTGAATTCCAGCAGGGGGCGACACGTGCGGTTGCAAAAGGAGGTCGGAGAAAGTGACCCACTTCTCACTTGATTTATTACCTGAGTAAACATTTTCATAATGAGTTTATGGTCTCAATCGCTGGTTTTAAGTCTTCTGCAACACAGAATGATGTTCATTTTTTGAATTATGGTCTTGTTGATTTTAAAATTGGCGATAAAGCAGGGCGTGTTTTAGGCCGTGGCTATGATGTGATTGCCAGTGAAAGTGTGTAATGTAACGTGGCTCCTCCCTCACTCCTCCCTCTCGTCTAAAATCGTCACATCCGCAACCACGATGGCTGCGCCCGTAACGGCAAACTCGACGACTCATAACAGATCTCCACAAACCAATGGGTGACGTCACACATGCTCTGTCCATTAATATTATGCAGTCTATGGGTTAGCCCTACTGCTAACCTTGTAGTTACATCACATAGATTACATTTACTGGAAATCACATACATTGTACAAACATGTAGATGTTTATTGTGAGAGCTTCCCTCTTCGCAATTAGTTGACTAATCGGTCATTTTGGTCTTAGTCAACTTAGATTTCTTTAGTCGATTAGTCATGTTTTATGCTTTTTTCATACTGAATGACTTACAGTACAGGCAAGTTTGGACACACCTTCTCATTCAATGCGTTTCCTTTATTTTCATGACTATTTACATTGTAGATTCTCACTGAAGGCATCAAAACTATGAATGAACACGTGGAATTATGTACTTAACAAAAAAATTTGAAATAACTGAAAACATGTCTTATATTTTAGATTCCTCAAAGTAGCCACCCTTTGCTCTGATTACTGCTTTGCACACTCTTGGCATTCTCTTGATGAGCTTCAAGAGGTAGTCACCTGAAACGGTTTTCACTTCACAGGTGTGCCTTGTCAGGGTTAATTAGTGGAATTTATTCCCTTATTAATGGGGTTGGGACCATCAGTTGTGTTGTGCAGAAGTCAGGTTGATACACAGCTGACAGCCATATTGGACAACTGTTAGAATTCATATTATGGCAAGAACCAATCCGCTAAGTAAAGAGAAACGAGTGGCCATCATTACTTTAACAAATGAAGGTCAGTCAGTCCGGAAAATTGCGAAAACTTTGAATGTGTCCCTGTCCTGTCTTTTCGGGTTTATATATATATATATATACATACACATACATACATACATACATACATACATACATACATACATACATACATATATATATATATATATATATATATATATATATATATACACACACACACATATATACATGCTTTACTTTTATCCAGCTGTGAGCATTGTGGAAGAAAAGTGTAAATCAAGTTGCCATGTGATTCATCATCAATATTTCAGTCTGAACCAAAGTAGTGGACAGACTGACATATACCGAGGGTCACACTGCTAACATGACTACAAATTCAACGGCTATATCCATATATAGAAGTGTTTTTTCAGCACCACATACCTTAAAAATGTAAGAATGTTTCTCTCTCACACTCTCTCTCACACTCTCTCTCTCTCTCTCTCTCTCTCTCTCTATAATATTTTCTAGAAGTTATTGATGGCCTCAATCTTTCAAAGATATTCAAAGAGAAATGTTACTATGGCAACTCTTGTATGGCACTATCTCTCAAATTCCTATGCCTGAGCAAAAGCATATTCTGAAAAAGCAAGCATAATAACACCTAGAGACCTTGGACTTGGTAAAAAACTTTTGGTTACTTTGGTCGCTTCAAGTAATTCCTTGGCTACCGTGAGGGAGATGCCTAGTCACAACAGACACGCCAACTTACTGCTGAGGCTACTGCTAAAAAGAGCACACCTTGAAAAGTGGTTGTAAACCTTGTGATTTAAGTCAAGCTTTGAAAGAAAGAAAAGGACTGAGGCAGTTCCTAGAATCAATTCTAAAATATAGATTTCAACAGCAACATATTATCCCTAGAGGAGGGGTGATGACTAGAGCGTTTGGTTTCTGACTGCTGAACGCCCATATTTGATCTCATGATGATCTGATGACTCAAGTGTCAAGTTTAGCTTTTAGCCAATTTTCCCTCTGTAACGGCCATTATTTCTAGGACTTTCAATCCCTGCAGGTCACTCTCCCACACATTTCTTTATATAATAATTGTTTTTCCTGCATTTAACATCCAGCGAGACCTCTAATGCTCAGGTTTGACATGTCTTACAAATACTTAGAATGTGTTTGGACCCTTATCTGAAACAATACAAATGTACAAGCATCTGAAAAGTAAAAAAAAAGTAAATCTGAAAAGAAATACATCAAAAAAAGAGCCTGGATTTAATATGACCAATCCCAAAGGGCAATGATTTAAAGATTAAATTAGAAATTAGGAAAATTTAATTAAATTAAATTCCTGGGCTTCGTGACTACTGCAATCATGTGCGTTAGACACTTGGAAGGATAGGAGCTATTTGAGAACAACGGCTGGTGTGGAATGTTAATGTGCACGTTGATCACGTTAGTTCACAGTGTGGACTGTTAAAGGCATTTTAAATTGTTTATGTTGTGTATATTTACAGTATACACTCTGTGCCCTAGTTTTTTCAGGAGGTCAAGGTAATGAGGTAACATAAAAGGAAAGGTCCACCACACTGTTAGCACACTGCTATTGATAATGTGAATCACATTCCCATAATACAGGTTAGCATTTTTTTCAAACAACAGCCAACAACTGAGTTTGGTAGCAGAAATCCTTAAAATACAATCATCCCCTTATCCTTACTTTAACAACTTTGACTTTTTGGACATTAAACAATCAAACCAGATCAAATCCAGAGAAGAGGAAGCATATTTCTTCACCAAATACGTCACAAGATGTGTGTGTCCTTTATTGGTTTATCCACCTTTTTTTCTAAGGAAAATGTATCTTGTCTAGAAGATGGATACTGTTCAATTCAAACAGTGGAAATGTAGGAAATCACTTCTTGAAGTGACCGTTGGAGAATTTGCTTGGCTTTACTTAGAAACTCGTGTCAAACTTGAAGTAGCAACACTCTTAGTTGTGTATAAAGGATAATGTGAATGAGAAAATGTGCTTTCTCTGTACACACTGTGAAGGAAGACATAATGAAGGACAACAGTCAAATTGGATCCTACCTCTGGGCAGCAGGACAGGAAGGGCTTAATGTAGATGTTAGAGTCGTGCACTTTGAGATTGTGGTCCCCGAGACCTCTGGTGACCCCGATGGTCGCCAACACACGAGCCTGCAAAAGATCAGGAAGCATGTAAAGCGCAACCTCTGTTTGAGTCAAACATAGTAACACCCAACTCTTTAGGGATATTTGGAGTTTATTAGAACTCCGGTCTCATTTCTTCATCGGTTATGATAACATCGTACTTGCCAAAGTGAATTCTGAGATGTGGGGACATGGTCCCATCGCTACAATACATACAGACGGGGCAAGAGATGCTTAGATAAACCAACAGTTTTAGTCAAACAATTTCATCTGGAGGGAACCCTGTGAGTGAGTGCAGCCGAAATGCACAGCAAAACGTGTGTGCTTCGTACAGCGTGGCACGAGGCTTCTTGTGTGACTGCTCGTGTTTCTTGCCCCGTCTGGCTTCTTCTTAGTGATGGCACTGCGCTGCTACGTCTAAGCAAGTAACTTGGTGAGTGTAATGTTAATAATTACCTGTAGGAATGACGGCCAACACTACAGTACCAAGACCCATGTTTTAATAAACTGGAATGATCTGTTAAGTGTATATAGAAGTAGAGTTGTGAAACCTGTCTGATATGTCCAGTATGGCGTTTTAAGTAGTTGAAGAACATTTTGACTGCTGTGAAGGTGTTCCTGAGCACATCATATGACCCCAAACTGCTCTAATGAACTGCTAATGTTTGTATCAGGCAGGTTTCTGAAGTGTGTGTGTGTGTGTGTGTGTCTGTCTATATATATATATATATATATATATATATATATATATATATATATACCCCTCCTGATAAAGTTAAGACTTAGGGCCTAATTTACTAACACTAGCGCAGTTTGCGCTGCGTCTGTTTAAGCGAGTTCGGTAATAGCGCACGCTATGCTTCCACATTTTGCGTAGTATTTATCAACCCTGACACCCATCAGGCAATCAGCGTCTTTCTCCGCCCACTATACCGTAGATTGCGCTGTAGCAAAGTGGTACTTGAGCTATGATACGGCTGAGTGCAGACTGCGATATTCCCACTGCTGATGCTATGACTGTTTGAAATGATCCTGATGCCAATATTTGTAATGTAGCGAGGAATTTAACAACTGCTGGAATGTAATGTGAACGCTGAGTGAGAGATTCAATTTCATCTTTGATTTCTTCCAGTAACTCTAATATTACATGGCTGCTTGATCTGTAACGCTAAATGATGTTGTGTTCACTGACAAAGTGTGATTCTTGTGTTAAAAATATTTTCAGTCTCGCCTATGTCTTCGTCTTGCTCAAATTACTGTTGCCATTTCACCAGCGGCATAAAGATCTATTAGGAAACTCGATTGCGGCTGGTTTAGACCTGTTTTTAAGAGGCGGAGAATTTCCCCCGCAGAATAGAGGCGCGCTCTTACTTACAGTCTTTGTAAACACAACGGAATATATAATTAGGTGCACTTTGCGCTTATCCTCCCACCTTTTTGGGTGGAACTCCCACTTTCCCCACGACCCTCCCACGAACGCATATTGAAAGCGCAACTTGTCTCTTCTCGCTCATGTGGCAGACAATCTGCGATTTTACCCAAGTGCGCCCTGTTTGTAAATAGCCCGCATCGGTTACGTCCGTCTTTGCGACCAATTAGCGCCTGGAAACAGGCGCAAACGGCTTGATAAATCTAGCCCTTAGTTCTGTAAGTCTATTGCATTCATCCCTCCTCATAATTGTAAAGAATAACCTGCATGACATGTCACCCTCGTGACATTTCACTGACGGATACAGGCTACTCCAACTGGGAATCTTTATCTGGATGGATGAGCAGCATTTAGGCTAATAAACATCGTCAGCATCTTCCAGTTTTGGGAGTGCTTAATGATCATTCCCCGGGCCCCAGACGCCATCGAACTCATTTGTAAGCTGTGCAAAACTCCTTTTGATTCCTACTGTCTGCGTCGCCACCGCCGCCTCTAAAAATGGCTGCTGGCACAGGACTGGGGAACTGGGCTAATTGAATCTACTGTACAGCTTATGAGACAGGGCGGCACATGAGGCCGGGGGAGAGGAGTACGAGGGCAAGTGAGGCCTGTTAGGAATGGACCTGGATCAGTATGCAGCACAGAGAGGGAGAGAGAAGGGAGAGCGTTTGAAAGTGGCAGCAAAGCTCCTCCGGCGGAGAAGGGGAAACATCCTGGGATTAATTGTTGAGCGTTGGGGCCCAGCAGGCTGCGCGCCGGGCTTTGAAGTGCTCTGGCGTTTCTCTCCCTCGTACAAAGCCCCCTCGCTCTATCTAGCCATCCATCTCCACGCCTCAGTTCAAAGGGAGAGGACTCGACGTGGGCACGGCCAACTGTGCAGGGGTAAACCTGAATGTGGTTGCGGGCAGAGATCATTGTGGGGTGACATCTGCGGCAGTTATCACTCAAACATAAATCTACTCTCCGTCTGAATTAAATAGAAAACTGGAGAACGCCACAGTGAGAACACATTCAGATCTCTCATGTTTCCTCTCTGACCTTATCAATGCAACGAGGACTAAATGCTGCACACCACCACATGTACAGCATCACTCAGGGAAATGTCATGAACAGTGTGCTGAGCTTGACCTTTTCTTTTGTGTTGCGTGTCAAAACACTAAAATGATTCTCCTGCAAGTCAGTGTCTTAGCGGCATTATATTCCAGTTAATAACATATGTCAGTTTTGGACACTTTTTATCTTTCTTTCATCACGACGGGTGGCTCCTAGCTGTCTTAGTGCTTTGGTTTACCTGCTTGGGGGACATAAAAGCACAAATTATGTCCATTAGAGCAGAGATATTTTCTGTGCCATAAGTTGGTGCAGGATGTGAATTGTGGAAAAAGAGGCCAGGAATGCCTTGCACTAGCTGGCTCCTCCACACAGTGACGGGTGTGTGTGTGTGTGTGTGTGTGTGTGTAGAGGGGGGGGGGCTTTGATTACAGGCGAGGCACACAAGGCCGTGGGAGTAATTCTGTCAGCAAGCTGCCACCAAGCACTTCTTACCTTCTTTCCTTCGCCGTAGATCAGGGGAAACTTTAGGTCATCGTCCTCAATGGTTTTATACGCCCTGCACAGAGGAGAGAGGACACTTTAATGGGTTTTTGGTTTATGGCAGGCAGCATACACGTGCCCTGAAGATACATCGCCCCGTGCCCCCGCAGGCCCTGCTGCTGAGCCGACTGGCACACAGAGAAAGAGTATGCTAGGAGGGAAAAGAGAGACAGGGAGGAAAGAAAATCCACTCAGACATCACACGGGGAACGAGACAGCGCCTTAGCATATTTCTCTCCTTTTTTCTCCCTCTACTGATCTTGTAAAAGTCTCCCTAGCGACAAAGAGAGAGACGTCTATGGATGTATGAGACACTCTTGGTTTGCTGTTGGTTTTGTATGACTGTCTGCTGCAGTTTGCTGTATGTGGGTGTGTGTGTGTGTGTGTGTGTGTGTGTGTGTGTGTGTGTGTGTGTAAAGCAGCTGAATGATGCAAGAGTATCCACGTTTACATTCCCCCTTTCTCAGAGCGCTGCTAAAACCTCCCCAACTAATGAATAATATACCTCTTCAGACCGGGACCAGACAGCGCTGCAGTACAAGGTAAAAGACTCTGTAATACTGTATGTATTCAAGCCAAGTCTTAAGATACACTTTTCACCTCTATTCTGTAACTCAGAAACTAGCAGTGAAGAAACCCAGTACTCTTGCTCATAGCTAGTATACAGTTCTACTTCAGAGGAACAGCTGTTTCACTATACAGTACCAGAAACATTACAGATTTGAGCCATTTTCCAGAAGAGCTGCCAGGACAAAGTTTTCCATTCAAAACCCACACCAGGTGCTACGAAAAGAAAAATCTGGCATCCTTACCTAGATCAAATACCAATTAGAAATACAGGTTATTCTTTATTTTAGCCTTTAGACTGTAGGTAAGGAAGGAAGAAATGTTCATAAAAATGGTGAAGTGAATGGTTGAAGTGACTTGGTTGAAAAATAACATTTTAAAAGATAAACAGCTTTTAAGAAAAGCTGCTTAAAACAAATGTAAAGTGTTGATTTGCAAATATTAAACGACCCAGGCCTGCCCCACACACCTTATCCAATGCATTTCAGCTGCAGCGAAGCAGATTAGCAGGGACCAGGATGGCTTTTACATTACTGCTGGTTCCACTCAGAGAGACCATATGTTTCCACCTTAGGCGAGCGCTATACTGCTGCACTCAGCACTTTTTTAACAGTGTGCAGAGCGAGGACTATCAGAGCGAACGCAGCCCACAAACACAGAAATACAGTTTGCAGCCTGAGACTCTTCAGAGCAGTGAGCTGTAACTCTTGTAGAAGAGTTTCCTCACTAATGTTTGCAATATTCATGGTGTGGAAAAACCTCTAAAACAGCAGTTTGATGATGTAAAACTTAAACTGAGCATTAAAAGAGGCACTAATTAAACTGGGGCAGGTCTCACCCTCTCTATTTATTAAAGGGAAACACCATTTCTGCTGCCAAGTCACTTCAAACTTCTTTCATTTGAGTATTTCACCTTCAAGTGTTAGTTTCCTTAAAAATACTACTACATTGGGACATACTCTTTATGTCATTATTTCAAAGATGTCTTGGATGAACTCCTCAGTGCCTGCTGTCTGGGACAGTCTTCCTCCGGAGACTTGTGTTTACAGCCAATCCATTCTGTCAGACTTGAGATAACGAGTGTGTGACAGAAAGAGAGAGAGACACATTAATCCTGTTATGATACCTGCTTCCCGATCTGGGACACAGAGTCCAAAAACAGCGAGGAGAGTTGCTCAAGGGCTCTACTGTTTGACCACAACACTGAGCGCTTTCACATTCAAGGCCTGTTTGGCCGCCTGATACGTTGCAGAGTGTGACCGACAGAGAGAGTGAGTGGGGGAGGGGAGAGGAAGAGAGGGATGCAGCGAAGGAGGGGGGTTGTATCATCCTCTCTGCAGGTGACGAGAGACGGGCAGGAGAGGAGTGATGTCATCTCCACTCGGTGCAAAGATGGGTGATAGAGAAACACACACACACACTTTAAGGTGACGTTGTGCCAGGCCTGTTTCAGCACCGGATGAGTCACACAAATTGGTGCAATTGACAGTTGGGTTCAAATAAACTTTTTGGCCAACCTTGATGGGCTTTTCCGGAAATTGAGTGGTGCTTTCAGGAGCAAAGCAAGGCCAGATTTAATGGCATTGGCCCAACAACTCTCCAAATTATAATCTATATGCATCAGGCATATCGTTACAAAGGCATAGTGCAACAAGAAGGGAAGAAAAGAAGAAGAGATGGAGGAGCAGGAGAGGGAGTAAAAATGTATGACAGTGATGAAGGTGTGTGTTAGTCTCTCTCCTCTCACATTCATTGTCTGTAGGATCAGGAGAACAGACACCCTGGTGGGCGTGGGCATTTAAGGCAGACAGCTTGAGCGCCGTTCATTGTCATTTATCATTGCCCTCCTATGTGGCTTACACACCATCTTTTTTTTCTTCTTCACATTCTTTAAATTTTACCAACATTTTTCTTCCTAGCATTTTCCTCAACTCTTATCTTTATTTCTATCTTTGCAGCTAACATTTCTCTCTGTCTTTTAAGCAATTTCCTTCTCATTTGTTCTTTCCCCCCCCCCTCTCTCTGTCCTCTCCAGCGCCCCCACCCTCTTCCCCACCTTCCCTCCGCCTGACTGGCTGTGCTTTGCCTTGGTGTTTGGATCACGTCGGACACGGCCGACCGCTCCACATTCATCACTCTGGGACGTCTCGCAAACAAAACCGCCTGCCATCCTGGACAACAGCCACCATTACAGTTTGCAACGCCAAAGTATCCAACTGGCCGAGGGAGGGGGGAGGTTCAGAAAGCGAGGGAGGAAGACAGAGAGAGGTGGGCTGCAGGCCTGTATTCCTTCATTAGAGTGTGGCCTTGATCACGGATGCCTTTGAGTGAATAGGATGCCAGTGTACACCCACACACGCAAAGCAGCATGTAGGCACTCTGGCTACACACACTGACAGGAGAGTGTACATGTACAGACAGAATGCTGCAGAGATATAAAAAAAAAAAAAATCCTCTGTACCTATAGAGTGTCTGAACTGCACCTATACAAGATGACACATTTAAGTCACGCACATCAGAGCAATCAGCCATGCCGGCTGACAGGGTCCTAATTTAAGACCCAGACTTAGTGTGGATGAAATAAGCAGAGCTGGTTTATGGGTAGAACCGGATTAAAAATACATCACAGGCAGTCTGCGCTTCGGAGACAGTAAGCAGGCAGACGACAGGCGGAGAGTTCTGGGCCCAATAAGAAACACAGAGGCTGACTGACCTACATTTGCTGAACCGAGCGGCGCCACAAAACACGACTGCACGGAAGAAAACACAATCTCTCCTCAGTCACCTGCACCTACTCATATATGCATAAGTGCACGTACATATGAACAGCACATGTTCCACAGGGGGTAGACATAATTCAAACACTTCAAGAACAGAGAACTTCAATATTTAAATAACTTAATAACAAGAGCAAAAACCAGTGGTAGTATGTTCCTAAGTGCAGGTTCTCAAGTACTGTGTTGCAGTACAATTCTGAGGTACTTCTACTGTCCTTGAGTATTTCCCTTCAATGCCACTTTATATTTCCAATCCACTGCAATTCATTATTCAGGAACAAGGCCCACTACAGTGCATTATAATATATTTGATCATTATTACGGACTCAATGTGTAAGCATTATTTTAATGTTAAAGGTGATGCTAATTTTAGCTACTTTATATACTGTTGCTCATTGACTGTGTAACAATGCATCATATTGTACATGGTCATTTTAGGTTTTGAAATCTTAATCTGCAAAGTAATTACTTACTATAACAAATAAATGTAGTGGAGTATAAAGTACGATATTTCATTGTGATATGTAGGGGAGTAGAAGTAGCATGAAATCTGAATACTGAAGTCCAAGTACCTCAGAACTATATGTAAATCTTTACTTACTTTAAGTAAAGATTTGAATACAGAGCTTTTACCTACTGGCAAAAGCTGCTACGCGGGAGTTAGGTGTGCTTGGCCTATGTGTCCTTATTATGAAAACACTCGTCTTTGAAAAGAAAAAAAAAAAGGGTTAGCATTTTTGTACAGTTCACTTAGAATTTGGGCACCGACAATTTGTTGGCTTTAAACTCACAGTGCTGACCGCTAAACCTCTTTGATTGGTGAATATGCTGCCAATTGGCATTTCACCTTAGTAGCAGTGTTTGTAACTTTCTTTAGGGTTAAAGTCCTTGGACACTTTGCTACTTTAAAGAAACGTTGCAGTGTACCCTTGGAGCTGCACGTTATCTTTCCCTCCCTCAGTTTGTGTGTCTTCGATTCCCTGGTCTCCTCTCCTTTTTTCTCCTCTCTCTCCCTTTCACATTTCCATCTGTATCTCAGTCATTATGTACTCTCTCTTTTCTTCCTTCTCACACAATTTTTTTCAATCTCTTTGACCTTTTTTTTACCTCTCTCTCCACAGTCAGATAAAGAGCTGTCCTTGCTTTGCCCACATATTCCTTCTTACCTTTCTCTCTCTCTCTCTCTCTCTCTCTCTCTCTCTCTCTCTCTCTCTCTCTCTCTCTCTCTCTCTCTCTCTCTCTCTCTCTCTCTCTCTCTCTCTCTCTCTCTTCTCTCTCTCTCACACTCTCAACACACACACACACACACACACACACACACACACACACACACACACACACACACACACACACACACACACACACACACACACACACACACGTCAAGGCCACCTTCTGGCCTTCTTCTGACAGGGAAGGTTTGAATGACTTTTTTACAATACTGCACGCTCAATAGGATGGAGATTGCGGTTATTGGCTATTTTTGGGGTATATCATAGGAAATCACTCAAACGTAGATAATGTCTCAAAATAATTAATTCAGCAAGGCATAATTATATGAGGCTTGGGAAGCAGAAATTATTTTGACTCTCTCAGAGGGCTCATGAATGGATCTGACCAGATACACAGTGTAAGGATGTAAACAATTGAACGGTATTTCAACAAATGTGTTAAATAAATTAGCAGGAAGGCAGAGGAGAAACACACCGAATCAGCAAAATTGGGGAACAAAACTGTGGTATCCTCGCAGTTTGCATGATGTGTAACGTGCATTGCATTTGATATTAAAAGATTGAGTCAATTAGTCAAAAATCAATAAATCTGTCAACCCACCATCCCGACATGGTGAAGTCACGGTACAGCATCCTCTTCCCCACTTCCTTTCTCTGGACTCTCCTCGGGAATTCCAGATGTGTAAACTCGTTTCCTAATAAGTGGGGCTGCATGTAGGCCTTTGATATGAAAAGAGAAAGAAAAAAAACATAAAAAAGAAGAAGATTGACATACCCAGGGGATAGGAAAAACAATTCCATAGTCTATTAAGCTGGCAAAGAGAGCAGGCAGTGTAAGAGAGACAGAGCTAAGCATAGCCGGTGTCTCAACGGGAGGGGAGGTCAGCTCTGCTAATATCTGACAGCTGTGCTTGCTAGAAAGGAGCCGAGAAAGGTTCTTTCTTACCAGGAACTGCAGTCGCTGTCTCTCTGACTCCGGTGTGAACTCTGCTGACATGGGGACGACTTCTCCTGCCCGGATAATGATAGCCCTGAGGGAGAGGAGCAGACAAAACAAAACTGTGTTTATGTAAGCTGGAACACTGTTGCTCCTGCTGGCTGCGGGGCACGAGAAGGTGAGCGTGTGCATCATCGCAAAGGTACGCTTTTCGTGCACAGGAGCAGGGCTGAACAATGAATCGTTTTCAAATCGAAATCACAGTTTGAAAGAAAGCGATAAGCTAATTGCAAAGACCGCGATTAATCAAATGTTAAATATTTAGTTGAATGTTTTGGTGTAACATTTGCTTCAACATTTTTTTATTCCCCTTTATATTATTATATTTAATGTTGTTTCATAAGATAAATGCTGAAATAATGTCACATATCACAGATTGTTTACAGAAATGTCCTATTTTCAGTGGATCTTTCATTTATTTTTGATTACTATATTTAACATGATTGTAGAGGGTGCAATATGGAGCTAAAAAAATTTTCGCGAATCGAATCGTGATCGCAATATCTGGCAGGAAAATCGCAATTAGATTTTTTCCCCCAAATCGTTCAGCCCTACATAGTAGAGTAGTAGAATATGTGTATCTCACCTGCTGTCCCCAGCGTTCCCAACGTAGAGCTTCCCAAGCAAATAGACAACCACCAGAGCAGTGCAGCCACCTGAGATGTTGTAGACTGCCTTCTCCTTCTCTATGTGCACATCCTAAATAGAAACACACACAAATGAATCCTCTGATGAGAGCACATAATTCAAACCCATCCACTACACAGAATCATGTTTCTAATCATCACAGCCTTCAAAAACTTTTTCCTATCACGCTGCGGCACAAAGCGTTTAAGCAAAAACCTGATATGGAGAAAAATAATGCCCTGGTCCTTAGAACCCACCATGATGCTATTATTAATTATAGCACCATAATGAATTAATTCATCAACAGGGCCATAAGTCAAGGAGCAATAAAACGGAATGGAAACCAAAAGGATAGGAGAGAAAGTTTGGAGGGACCGCTGGTTATTACACCAGTTAATTAGCCCAGATTAATTTGCTGCTAATTAAACCAAAAAAAAAAAAAGTTCTTTGAAAAAACCCATGCTATCAGTTCATTAATTAGATGAATAATTAACCTGTCAGCGAATTAATCAAAATGCTAACATAAATTTGAACCAAGCTGCTCACACTTGGTTTAACCCTTTTATGCTCTCTGTCGCTACTGTTCGTCTGCTGTTAACTGCTCCTGAGGGGCCTTTAATGGCAAAACAGAAGCAGGAAGTTATCCCGGGAAAATGGATGACCCCTATGGCGCCTTCTTTGCATCCCTCCGTCACTATCAACCGATTGAGTTGGATGAAAAATGTTAGCGAACACATTTGCAGCAAGGCCATCCCTAACATGTTTTCCCATGAGGAATGTTACCCCAACTAAAGCTCATCGCCTTCTGCTCCGCTTCTGTCTACCTCCATTTGATTACAACTGTGTGAATGTGTGTGTTTGTGCACAGTGTCTGTGGTTTTCTGACAGGAGACAGCAGTGGTTTGTAGTGTATGTGTGCATAAATATGCGTGTGTGTGTGTGTGTGTGAATCAGAGTGCAAGTGCGTGTAGAGAGTTCTGCGTGTGTGTGTGCATAAAAAGCAATCATTTTTGTACCTGGATGTATGTGTGCAGTCACCTTCATTACGTTTGTGTGATTGTGTGTATGAGACAGAATTATTGTGTTTCTGAACGCCTGCACTCCATCTTCCTTTTCAGTTACAGAAAACACACACACACACACACACACACACACACACACACAGTATGGAGTATGGAGGATAGATATGTGTGTGTGTGTGTGTGTGTGTGTGTGTGTGTGTGTGTGTGTGTGTGTGTGTGTGTGTGTGTGTGTGTGTGTGTGTGTGTGTGTGTGTGTTGGGGAGGGTAAACAATGTGTCCTTCACCCTGAATGAATTATGAATCCATAGCGAGCCATACATATTTACCCTCGCTGTATCCAATAGCTCTTGCTGCAGGCAAAGTCTTTAATAATGAAAATGTCTGCATAAACATCTACACCTTTCTTCTCTCTACTTCCGCAAGGAAGAATCTAACAACTGAGCTAAATAACCAGCAGGCAGAGAGAGAGAGAGAGAGAGAGAGAGAGAGAGAAATGGTTTCTGCACTTCTTCATATTACTGTAAACTCGTTATTGTGATATAGGAAAACTTGCAATTATTGTCATCTTAATGCAGAGGTTTTACTTGAACAAAAGCTCAAGGAAACGCACACTCAAACACAAAACAGCTCTCAACACCTCCCCTCCAAACAAACCTCTTAATACCGTGGTTTTTAACCTTTTAGATACACCCTAAAACACCATTAAGTGATGCAACTGACCAATTAAAGAATATATATTTCTGGACATAATAAGGTACGCTCACAGAATATATGTGAGTAAATGTTTCATAGGTTGAGAAGGAGCCATTTGGAGCCAATATTGTCATGAAGGCCAAAATCTTCATAGCAATCTTCCTCTTACTCGCCAAAAAAGAAGACAAGGTTTGACTTAACTGGAAAAAGCAGTTGTTGCGTTACTGTACAACCTATGAGCTACAGGTCGGACCAAAAACTCCCTTCTCCATGCCGTTTGCAATATTAACTGTCAGTGCATTTGCAGAATTAATTAGATACTAAAGCTATTCAGCCTTAAAACAGGAAAAGAAAGTACAGAGATGGCAGAAAAATCATCAGAAAGAAAACTCTGATGATGGACAGTGAGACAGGTAATTAACTAAATAAATCCTTTTAGCTGATTAGCCTTTAATAGAGCATTAACAACCTACCTATTCATGCATTACATTTTTTTAACTATACTAGTGCCCTTGAGATAGACCACTTCTCACCGAATAAGAGCTGGGATGGAGAATATGGATACATATAGAAAATGGATGGATAATTAAACTACTCTTCACAATTCATAAAACACACACACACACACTGTGAATTTAGTATAAATTGAAAACATAAAATTTATTTACCTTAATTTCCTAAAGGCTAATGCTTAACCACAACATACCTCATGCTAACAATAACTTGACGGAATAGTTCAACATTCTGCTTATTTGCTTTCTGTTTGAGAGCGATACCACTCTCATGTCTGTCACAGCTGAAGTAAGGAGGCGTTTAACTTAGCTTAGCATAACTGAAAGTAGGAGGAAACTGCTAGCTCTTTCCAGTGTTCAAAAATATGCCCGCAACACTTATCAAAATAATTTTTGGAAATGTGATTATTTGCCTTCTTGCCACAAGTTAGAGGGGAAGATAAACACCACTCCCATATCTGTATGGTAAATATGACCACATGCTGCCGGTTAGCTTAGCTTAGCCTGGCTTGGTCCAAAGATAACTAAATATGCCCAACAGCACCTCTAAAGCTCACTCAAACACAAGAACACGTGGTACCACACATTGTGGTTCTACGGGGGGTTATGAGAATGACTATTTCTTGGCCAGGAGCATTGACTTCCCTGAGTTTCCGCCAATAAGCAGTAAAATACAGTAAAATACTCGCATGATGGTAAAACCTCAAGTATAGCTCAGTCTGACACATACCAGGTACAGAGGCATGCATGTTTTATACTAAAGAGGATCATATGAGGCCGGTGATCTCATCTCCTCTCTTTCTGTAATGGGCCCACAAACAGTTTAGCCCATAAGCCTTGTCTCACGTTGTTTTTGATGTTTACACATCCTTGAGTGTTTGTCGGGCTTCAGCTACAGCTCCACACACACCGGCCGCTTCCACAGGAATGCAGAGAGTCGTGTCAGAGGAGAACTAAAGGCGGATCCCGCTGATAAGATACAGAGACTCTAAACTCTGAGACAAAGATTTAGAGTGATACCAAACATTCCCAAGATTTTCTGACACCTCCCATTTTCTTAAAGAATGAACTTCATTAAAAAAAATAAGACGGGGGCTTTCAGGGGTGGGACTCTGCCAAACTCAACTTTTGGGTAGTTACTCAGCAAAAATAGAAGTGATGGTCTTTTGTTCCAAGCGAAAATGTGTACCATGTGAATCGTATCGCATTCAGTTAAAAAATGATTACCGAAATAAAAATAATGAACAGCTGTGGAGAAAAGTAGGCACTGTTTTCCCAGTTACAAACATTTTCCTCACCTATATGTGCTCTAATTACAATTAGTGAAACACTGAGCAATGAACTGGAAATACATTGTATTTTGCTTTAATATATAGCTCTCTGAAGAACAACTTTAGACCGCCATGAGAAAGTTTTGTAGCTGCAAGGTTTGAGGTATGCTGCGACATCAACTGCAACCTTTAAAATGGTGGATTTCAGCGCAATTCCCCTTTAAGAAAGAGAGAGAGGACACAGAGGGTAAAGAGTGCATATTCAAAGCGAGATGAGGAGCCAGAGAGGCATGTGAGAGGAGAGACGAGGAGCAGAGTGAGACACAGAGGTTTGCTGATTGCTAGGAGTCGTGGGCAAATATATGTTTCTGACAAGGAAAAGAGAGAAGAACAGAGGCAGCAAACTAAACTACAGTATTGTAAAGTCAGAATATGCACTGACTTAACAGTGTTCAAAATAAATCATCATTACAATTTCCTATAAATCTACTGCTCAGAAAAACAAGATTTTTGCAGATTACTGCCTTTCTATTTTAACAAAAAGTATTTTGTCATAACAACTATGTGCAACTGTAGTTCAAAAACACAATCCTCATGACTCTGTGAAAAAAAAATCCCCTCATCATTAACCATAAATTCAAAACAGACCTTTCAATTTATCCACTGATCCTTATACAATCATTAATTACACCTACACATGCCATAAGTGCCCCAACCCACCATTTCCCTTTGTATGGCCATGTTGCTTGGTGAGAATAGGCAATTGCACACTACCACCTAGTGGTGAAGACATGGAAACACCAGGATGCACTGAGTAATTGTATTTTCTAATTGGATTGAGCGGCACTGCCCTCTTGTAAGATCTTATTTAACCTCCCTGAGTAATCTCACCCACAACACAAATGTTCAAAAGAATTTATGCAGCGCAGATCTGGGTCGAGCATTACTGGAAGATGATTCAGAGTTTCGGTTATAACCTGTTTCTGAAACCAGGCGGCTGGGGTTTACAGCAGCAGGGCATCACAGATTACATTTGGTCTGTTGTACTTTTTTACTATATGTACTGTACTGTATATGTGTCCCCTACTGGAACTATTAGTCGTTTAAACACTGGACAAAATATAAATCATCTATTTTCATTATCAATTTATCGTTTAGTTCTTTTCTTTCTTTTTTCGTGTTTCCAGTTTCTAAAATGTTAATATTTTCTTGTTATCTTAGTCTTCCATAAGAGTAAACTGATATTTTTGTTTTAAACTGTTGGTGAGAGAAAACAAGACCTCACGTCACCATGGTCTCTGTGAACTTGTGATGGGCAATGTTTGCTTATAGCTGACAAGAAAATAATCAGATAAAATAATCGCTTGATAATGAGAATAATCAGAATTGCAGCTTTAATCATCATTAATACTGTGTTTTGTTGAGTTGTAAGTACATTTCTTTGCAAACTCTTATGTTTCATTGAGGTCTATGTTTAAAGGATCCACTTGTTTAATTTGTTTTTGAGGAATCCTTTTCTTCTCTTGTATACAACCCTTAATGAATGTCATTTGCTTGTTTAAATGGGCTGGTGGCATTATCCTGCCTACATGTACATAGCAAAATAGCAAACTCTGAATTACTATAATTTAAACCGCTTTGATTTCAGAACAAGAAGAGTGACTCTCAATGTAACATATAAGATCATTACTCTTTCGCAATCCATCAGAAGACAAACATAACAGGCAGGCCAACACTGTTTTGAATGGCTCTGGTCTTGATCTCTTGGCCTCTGCAAGTGTCCAGCATCCACTTACAGCACGGCCAGATGGCTTGCGTGTGTGACCTGCAGCAGCTAGATGGAAAAAGTACATCACTTCTCCTGGCTCTGAGGCTATTGGCTGACTGACTGACTGGCACCATGTGCTTTCAGTTTGAGAGGGACAGTCATGTAGGTAGGTAAGTCAGGTAAGAAACCTTATCTCTCTGGAAAAGAGAATGATGAGTCCATGTCAACTTACAGCAGTACTGTAATTATAACCTCAAATTACTTTTAAGTATCAATTATCTAATACTCTAATGTTGGCTTCATCATTTATGGTGAAATATATACTGAGGACACAGTGAGCAGCAAAGAGGTGGATCATTGTGGGGAGCTTTTTTTATGGGTGTTTTGATATAATTTCCCACCCGACGATTGGAATAAATTGTAAGTGGCATAATTCAAGCTGACCATATCCACAGCTCTTTGTGAAGACTGGAGCAGACAGCTATTTGCAGCTACTTTTCAAGCCTACAAGGGACAGGTTTTTCATTCTCAAAATATAGATTTGTTTGTAGCGTCATTTTACTGGGTTTAAGGGTTGAGGAAATCTGTATATATTTGTTGCAACAGTCTATATCATTGTGCAAGTTCTGTTATGATGTGAGTGTAATGTAAATGGCAAACGCATGAAATAAAAACACTTACAGTATTTTGTTTGTAGGATGTATTTAGCAGACTGTCTCTTTCTTTTTCCAGCAACTTGTCTCAATCAAGTAATGTAGCTGGAAACGTTTTTTTTTTTTTTTTTTAGAAAAGTGCATGACTAGCCTTTTTCTCCAAATACACATACACCCAGGGATGGAAGCACCAACTCTGGGCAATTTGACAGGGGTATGTCTAATGTTATTTTGGGAATTATAGGAAATCCCTAACAGAAGGAACATTAAGAGAAAGTCTACATAGTACAACACAAATTCCAACCGTCCACAAAATATGTATTAGACATCATACAACGCATAATTTTAATATAATGCTGAAAAAGTGCTACCAAATATCTAAATTTCCTTCCAGCTCACTTTTCATGAAAGTCATCTGTGAACTATAAAGAAGACGAGAAGACGATATGGGAGCATAATTGGGTACAAAAACATAAAATGAATGTTTTCTATGTTCTGTAATTTGAATGGTGTGTATAATATTTTCATTGCACATTGAAGAGTTTATCTACAACATTATTGGCAAAAAGGTCAGCACACTCTTTTAAACACTTTCAGACTTCTAATTTATACCAAGCAAACGCCTCTTACCATGTCTTTGAAAGCATTCTCAATGGCTCCGACCACCAGGCTCTCTTGTGAGACTTTCTTCTCAGTGAAGAAGCGTGTAGGTGGGGTGCTGGGTGAGCCCGGAGCCCCTGCAGCGCCGCGGAGCGAGGCGGCCCTGGTGAGGGCGCGTTGGGATGTCGAGGTGAGGTGGTGATTGATAGGCTCCTCTCCGAGGCATGTGGGTGCCAGCAGGTTTGGAGTGCAGACAATCTCCACCACCTCCTGAAGGTGCATGGCGATGTGGTGATGTAAAAGGCGGGAAGCCATTACAGCCACCCCAGAGCCAGCATGGCCATCAAACAACGCCCAGTAGTGGAAGGTTAGGTCTTCAGAGCTGTCCTAGATACAGATAGAGTCAAACACACACCAGACAATGACACACTAATTCATTGGGTCAATATTTGTATCTGCTTGATTTACATTTATAGTCATCAGTAATCCACAGAAAATAAAAAATAAAAATTCTGTGATTGCATGGTTCCCTATTAATATGACGTGTATTTAACAGTTTCTCTAACAATCAGTCTGAAGTTGATGACAGCCAGTCAAATATTTTAAGATTTAATAAGCATATCTAAATGGATGCTTGGACAACAGCTGCATCCAGTTTCCGATAACTCCAAAAGTTTGGTTTGTATTTTTTATTATTGTCAAAATGAATGAAATGTAATGACTTTTTATCCAACATTATAAAAGTGTGAATGTGGGGTAATTCAAAACTTCCTTCTCCTTGCAGTCAGATGATGTATCTGCTGTGGTTCCTTACCTGGAATGACCCACCAATCTCAAGATACTGTAAATTTCGGGGAAAATGAAAAAGGAAATAAGGAAAGTGACTTTTCTCTCATCTTTGCTTATTGTAAAATACTGGATAGTATACTCCTTTAGGCCTCTAAAGGGAGGGGAACAACACTAGTGGAGTCTCTTGCAACTGACATTTAATATGCAACCTGTGGTGGGGTAACAAGAAGATGTTCAGTTGTGTAAAGGGTCACAAGCCAAAAGGGTTGGGAGCTATATACTGTCCCAGTGACCAGAAGAATAGATACCACATTGGACTGACTTTAGCTCGGATTACAGCTGCTACAGAGACTCAAACAGAAAGCTGCACGGCCCAGGTGTTAAAGCTGACTCATGCAGACATCAGTGCTTCACACATTGCCCAAAGTTTAAAGCTCCATTCAAACTGCATTTAAATGTATCCCATGCTTTAGGTGTTAAATGGGAATGCTTTCAGGCCCTCATTCAATGACTTCTTCTGATCTAAAAGCCCCCTTCATTCTGGGTTTGCTATGATGTTAATTGATGCTCTGGGATCAATGCCTCAAATATGCAGGTTTTAATAGACCCACATGATGCACTATATATTCCAAAGCTGGATACGGTCTTCTGTTTTCATCTACAAAGTGCCATCTCCCACATAATGTTTAGAAAAAGTGTCTTGTGATCTGGTTCATTCATTGCACACCTTTGAGTTTGCCGCCTTCAAAAAGTGCAGCAACTGTATCATCTGACGCCCTCCTGGAGTCAATGGCCATGCTTTTTCATGTCCGTTAAGATACACATTTAACTCCATTCTAAGAAATTCAGTCATATATAATGTATGGACTAATGAAAGTATGGACACGGAGTTGCTATTGCACCATGCATCATGCCGGGACACATAAAGTATGTAAAGTGAAAAAGAGAGGGCAGACTTTATTCTGCAGGCATGGGGCAGGGGTTATACTGCATTTTTCTGGTCACTGAGTGTTGATCATTGCTAGCACATACAGTATTTCTGCACACACTAATAAAGCTCTGGTTGTCTAAATATAGTACAGGCAGATTCTAAGAAATGAGCCTATTAACAAAGAAAAAGCACTAGAAAGGCTCTACACTAGTACTCTTATTGGTCTAGTATCACTGCCGCAGTGAGTCATGAGGTACTTGCACGAGTTTCCTGTAGGCTCTGGGTGGGCCTGAGTAAAGTGCTGGTGGGCTGAGGGGAAATTATAGCATAAGTATTAGTAATAAGTATGTGTCAGTAACTGAATAAGTATATCAATAGTACATCACAGTGTCAATGTAGTACACATTTCCCTACAAAAGCAAACAGCTGTGAGTTTTCATTTCATAATGATATACAGTTTTCCTTACTTTACCTTCCTTTGTACACAACATACTGTACTTGCAGAAGGACATTTGCTAACTTTAAAGCATGTTTTAGTGTTTCTGTGAGCAAATGTACTCGCATTTGCCTGCCCGTATCAGTGGCTGTCGAGAGCTCCTGAAGGCCGAGGCTGCGGTGTGTAAAGGACGGTGTGCAGTACGCCCCAATAAACTGCTGATGGGACAGGATGAAGGGACACTGGGTCCCAACTGCAGGACCCCAGGGGCATTCAAGGACTACATCCACTCTGACCATTAGCTGGATTTCATCAGTGAATAAATGCTAAAATGTAGAAGCTTGCATTACAAAAACAGCATTTGATTTTAAATAAAGTGTGTGATAATGTCTAAGGATAACAAATGGGCAAAGGAGGCAATATATCTCACTACAGTTTGTATTTTGTTCTTAAGTTGTATCTTGTCTCTTCCTGTGGTCATAAAAATGTGTCTGCAGAATGTCATTCAAGTTGGAGATGGTGGAAAAGGAGGATATTTCCAGATGCAACCAGACCAATTAGTTTGACTCACTGAGCACTCCCGGAGGCCCAAACTCTCTCCATTGGGCAGGGAAGACCTCCTGCGGACCATCGGGGTCCGGTTGGGCGTGGAGCTTCCTGCAGGTCTCCTTTTGACCACCAGCACCTCACAGCAGGCCTGGTCCTCATTTAAAGTGCTCTTTCCTGCATTGATTACCCTAGATGGAGAGGGGATAACAGGACACAAAACAGGGATTTGAAGCCATACTTCAGTTTAACAGGACACCTAAGATAAGAGATAAAGAGATACTAATAATGATTTAAATTAATTAATAGTAGTGCAACAGGCAGGCATTATTTGTGTACTATAGGTGATATAAATATAGGTATACGTTTGAATAATAAATACAATAGAGTACATTATTAAATTGAGAGAGAGAGAGAGAGAGAGAGAGAGAGAGAGAGAGAGAGAGAGAGAGAGAGAGAGAGAGAGAGAGAGAGAGAGAGAGAGAGAGAGAGAGAGAGAGAGAAAGAAAACTATTTCCAGGACCAGTTGTCATCTCTACTCACATCATTTCAAGCATTCCCTTCTATCAGAAACACAAACAGTTTGGTAACAGCTATGTCTTGGATTAGCCTAAACTTTCCAAAAGGTGATTGTGCCTCGCTGCATTTATCACAATATAATTTCATTAAAAGATGATACACTGCTACAGGTAATTTAAGGGCTTCAATGTCCTCCTTACCAGTTCAAGGTGGGACCTTTAATCCCCCAACAGTTTTTAAGACTATAGAACCCTTCCAAACTCCATTTCTGTGTAATTGTTTCTCTTCATGACAGCAGTTTTTTTGTTGTTGCAACAAACAAAGTGAGACAATGCGAGATAAAGTCAGCAAATGCACACTCTTTAAATACACTTAAGTTTGAGAGCCACACATGTAGGAGAGAGGCCAGAAAGCCACATAAATACTGCATTATACAACACCTGGCAGATGGTGCGCTGCTGCGAGCTGCTGTCGTCGTGGACAAGCACACGCTGCTTAACAATACTCTAGGCATTCTCGATTTAGCCACACCGTAGGAGATGTTAAGTCTACAGTGACCCTATTGCTAGTGTAGGAAATTAGAGCTCAAGAGGTTAGATAAGCAAGGGGCACGCAAGAACAAAATGTGAAATATAAATATGTACTTTTGGAAAGCGTGCCTGTTTCTGGAATTCTGTCATTTTTTACTCCACAATAACAGTTTATTTTTCAACAGACTGTATGCTTAAAGACGTAGAGACTGGTAGCATGTCTCTATTTCTCTAAGCAATGTCTGAAGTGAGAATCATATCAAATAAATTAGACATTATATGGCTACGTGTTGATATGAGAGGCAGTCATGATTACCTCCCTATGGAGGATCCTATGTAAGTAATCCTAATTGGTCATGGGGATCAACATGCAGAGCACAGATCCTCTGTCTCCATTAACTGGGCAGACCTTCACTCAGAAATATTGATTCTAATTGGAGTCTTATACAATAGGATACGCACCACTTTCCTGTCCTAAAAACTAATAATAGCAAACTCTGTAGTCTGTCAATAAAACAGGTTTAAAGAAAACACTTTAAGGGTAACTACTGTTTTTTTTTTTTTTCAACTTGGACCTTCAATGTTTTTGTGTCTAAGTGACTGATGGGAACAACAATCTTTGACACTGGTCCAGTATTAAGCGAGATCGCTGCAGCGGTGAAACAAGCTACAATGTAAGTTAATAGGGCAATTGTCCAGCTTGTATTTACCTTCACAACAGTGCTCGTTTTGCCACTGACAGGCTCAGATTAGTATTCTAATAAGTGTCTGACAACATTATGAAAAGGATACCTTCAGAGATAGACCTTTAAAAACTTCTTTAAGACCTTTCTGTTTAACCAGAAACAGCTCTGAAGTCGCTAGCGCTAAACCCATCAGAAAAAAAGCAATCCTTTTAGTCTGTATAGAGCCAACGTATTTTCACATGTAAATCGGTAAACTATGTTTATTTCAACCAAAACTAGAATTGTGATGGTTGGGAAAGATGACCCACAACGGCTTTTCATAGTTTTATTTTGTTTCTGTCGACTTTAAATGAAGTGTATTTAACGATGCTAAAATAACTGTTTATTTACATGGAGTCTGGGGGATCTAGCCAACGCGATTTCGCGGATGTTTTTATGTTAAAAAAAGGATCATACTCTTTAACAGAAAGGTCAACCTCCTTAGAAATCCTTTCCATAATGTTGTCAGACACTTAGAATATTAATCTGAGCCTGTCAGTGGCAATACAAGTACTTTTAGATTAGATTCAAATTTACTGTCATTGCACAAGTAAGGACAACCAGTACAACATCTATCTAACCATAGTGCAATCATTAAAAGTGCTTTTTCTTTATAGCAGTGCTTAAGAAAAGACAGAATGCAGACAAAACACAGAATGCAGTATGATCATGTTTGTCCATTATTAAAAGTGCATTAGCAAATAAAGTGCATAGAATTCTGAGAAATCAGACAGCCCTACAGCCATACATCAGCCCTTCACAAATCACTGATAGAGAAAATATAAACGCAGTAAAGGCTCAGGAAATTGCAGATGTCATATGTGCACACACATAATTTTTAACTATACGTCATTTTGACCGGTCAATCACAGGTGTTACCAATACCATCATTACTTTCTGAAAGCAAAGTGACGTGGTGATGTAAAGAACAAGATAGACAACTGGTGTTTTTGTTATTTGCACAACAGAAGTTGTAGTAGTCGCAAATTGCATCATGAATTGGGCGTGAAATTGTTTCAGCATCCTAAGGGTGGCACTACAGAAAAGGCTATTTACAGGTCCACTTGCAAGCCTTTTTCGGTGGCTTTTAATCACATCTCACGGTTTTCATCAAGAGTTGTCATGATATGACATATGATATGAGATGACCCAAGTATGCAACCTGTATGAATTCTCCAGGTCAACTGTGCAAACTCTATCCACCGAGGATGACCATGAGATTTGGTGGAAAGACCCAGAAAAAGATAGTAAGTAAACACTCAAGATTTTTTTCAAAACTTTTTTTGTCAAACTACTATTTCCGAGGGCCAAGAATGAACTTTCATACTCAAGTTGTTGTGATGTTTGCTTAATTTGACTTGGATACGCCAACATTAATCATGTATATTATAATTCAGTTTTGTTTTATATTTATAGTGACTGTTGCTTATTAAGGAATTATAAATGACTTTGAAAACTATTTTCCACAGCATGCCAAACACGTTTAGATATTCAACATTTCCGGCAGCAGTTGCTTTTAGTTCATGCCACAAATCTCAAGCATTGCATGTAGTTTGAGTTTTCCCACAAGCTTTTAAAATCAGTCTATGAAATGTCTTGAAAATGGTCAACAGTAATGTAACTTTACAGTGATGTGTTCCTTTAACTCCTTACCCTAACTTTATATGAATAGAGGCCACAAACGTCATGCACCATCATACGTGTCTGAGACTAAAGCTCTGCAGAGACGACGTTCACTTGACCCTGGAAGATCACAAGATTAACAACAGTTGAGCTGTCGAGCCTTTCATCTCGGATATGAGAGGAAAAGCAATCCAGACCCCGAGGCATGAGCTACGTCCGAGAGCAGGGCTGTCATATTCAGTTACCTCACTTCATTTCTTCACATTTGAGACAATGGCATGACCTCAATTACTCGGTCAGAGCTGTAACCTACAGTGTGCCTTCTTTTGGGGGATTATTTTTCTTTTCAGTAACACCTGACCTGAAGTTTTGCTCCAAAGGCATTATCAGACACCACACCAGGTAATTTAAGGTACATTATGATATTATATATTTGCATAAGTCCCAAAATTAATAAATTATCCACTTAGCTGACTGGCAAATATAATGCCATTCTACTTCAAAAAGAAAACTAGTCAATTAATTGATTAGTTGATTGGCAGAAAAGTGACAGACAACGTTGCCATGCAATTAATTGTTTAAGTAATTTATCAATGAAAGATTTGCTGCATGGTAACAGCTTCTTACATGTGAGGATCTGCTGCTTTTCTGTTTTACATATCTGTAAGTTTAATATCTTCTATGGAGTGTTTAAAAAGTTTGAAGATGTTGGGCTCTGGGAATACTGGTGACGGCCATTATATAGACTAAACAATTCATTTTTTTTTTTGCAAAAATAATACAGATTACTTGGTAATTGAAATCATCATTTTTTATAGCATTTGTTGTACATTCACACACCTATCTTTATATTCCAATATTTCTTATTTGTGTGGTTGTTGCTACTGTACTTTCTGCTCATAGTTACATAAAGGAAACCCAGCACTGAACTGAAAAAAGCATCATGTTGTTTCTGCAGTAGAGCGATGTGCCGTGTTGATGTTGCAGAAACAACACAAGAACATGTGCTGTATCATGTGATTAAGCACTGGAAGCTTTGGACGTAAAATGTGCTGCTCATGTGCTTCCTCTCAACCGTTGAGTGTGACATTTAGCTCCTTTACAGTGGGGAAATATCAGAAAAGTAGAGGAAAAGACTGAACAAAAACCAAACGGTATTATGGATAAACCTACAATAAAAGTGGAAGGACCACATACATATGTATGGCATTTTTGTGGTGCTGACAACATGTTTTCACCCTTCTTTATCTTGGAGATGTTGGAGATGTTGAACATGCAAGTTAGTTCAAAAACACACGCTTCACACTTTTAAACACCCTGGAGCTGCCACTTTCTTATCTCTGTTCCTTTAACTTAGATGGTAATGCAGAGTATGGCAAATTACAGCCTCTCACCCATGAAGGTCTGCTGACCTGCAGACACAACATACAGTGTGCAGTGGGGGTGCTCGTGTTCAGCTTACAGACACGCATATTCATTACTGAGTATTGATCGGATTTGCCAGCCTTTATTTGTTCTCAAGACCTCACTTTTATCCAAACTGAAACTACACATTAGGTGGAGACCACAGCTTTTTCACTGTCCCTTCTCTCATTGTTCTCCCTCCAAAAAGTAACTTTGAGCAGACAAGGTAGAGGCTAGAACCAAGTACTCCGAAACAAAGTGGGAGTTTAGGAATCTACAGCTGGTTAAGTTAGCAGGTAAATAAAGGCGTCAACTAATGATAATTGCCATAGTCCTTTTACCCCTCAATTATTTTCGTCATTAATAGATCACTTTTTCAGTTGACTGCACCCAAAAAATTAAGTGGGAGGGACCAGGAGTCAGGGAAATTTTAAGTTCAAAGTGGTAATGGTGATGTAAGCTAATACCATTACAAATTACTGACTGTACTGTACAAATATTAATATAAGGTATGGTAACTGTAATAGTGACCTACACTCAGTGGCCACTTTATTAGGTACACTGGTATGAAAATGGAAAGGACAAGAAATTAGAAACACAGCTCAATATAATGCAGTCCAGAACAAATTTAACCCTGACCTCAGTATAACACACAAGGAATTTACACATTTCCGACAATTTCGAGGAAGGAATTATTGTATTGAATCGCATTAGACAGCACAGGTGTACCTATTAAGTGTGAATGACTTGGCATTTTTGGTTTTGTGCATGGACATTGTCACAGCGAGGTTGACCCCTCCAAAACTGAAAACACTTCCTGGAAAGAACACGCCTGATTGAACTCAACTGAAGGTGACATCACGAGCAGTTTCCTCCTCATATTAAGAGAACACCAAGCACCATGCAACACAGCAGCACTGCAAACTGCACCCTTACAGGGAACTGAGTGCACAAGGGAGAATCATTACTGGCCAATGCCGGTGTATACATGATGGGTAGAAAAAAACTGCACAGAAAAGCAGCAGTAAATGTAGCCTGTCTACATAAGTGAGGCCTGTGAGTGCGCTGGAGAAGCGAGGGCGGTGAGCAATACGCACTGATCCATTCAAATGATTGTGCACTTGACCAGACAATGCACCCACATCAGAATCCTGCTCATAAAGCTATAACTGCTCTTCCTGTCTCCACAGGGAGCAATCTAATAACCCAGGATGACATCAGCAAGCTCAGCTCAGAGAGGCCTAAAGACAGGCAGGGGTATGAAGGGGGGGGACAGATTAGGAATATGCAATTCATCCGCATGATCCTAAACTTTGATTTTACATTCCATTGCTAAATGATACGGACACAATGGAATCCTTTAATATAATTTACAATGAGGAAAAAACAGTCAGGATGTTGAAATAAGATGTAAAAAGTACAACAAAATAAATGTGTAACCATCTCAGAGATTCCCTTCAAACCATTTTTTATTCAAAGAAAATGTATAAATATATAGCTGTAACTACCAAGTCTTAAAATGCACTACAAGGTGGCCGGGTTCGGTCAGCGGTTAGAGCAGGTGCACATATACTGAGAGACATATGCCTCGATGCAGAGGTCCAGGGTTCGAATCCGACCTGTGACAATTTCCTGCATGTCTTCCCTCTCTCTCCCCTTTCGGAGGCGGAAAAGCCCAAAGAATTATGTTAAAAAAAGAAAAATGCACTACAAGTATGTATCCTGGCGTTTTATGAGAGAGACCCATTGCTATCTGACAATGTTAACCCCTACATCACATCATCTAATATGGGCTCGTGTCTGTGAGATTTCACAACAACAAAGCCAGCTGCTGACAAATCCCCAGCATGGCTCATCACACACACACACACACACACACACACACACACACACACACACACACACACACACACACACACACACACACACACACACACACACACACACACACACACACACACACACACACACACAAAATCTATTAATGTGGGGCTGTTCAACTGATCCTATAGAATTATACATCTTAGTTAAGTATGGGGATTTTTATATATGAAACAGAAACCTCAGTAAAATATTTGTGTTGTTTCAATCATGAACTTATTATGATTAATAATGAAATACACAATTAGCACACAAAAATTCTGGATTATCATTTTAACTAAAATGATGCAACCTACTTTAGAACATTCATGAGTGGTTTCCTTTCTTTTCCATTTTGAGATTAAAGATTCTTCGTGGCAGATTAGCATTGCAGAGGGCGTATGATAATTAAAAAAGGATTTCCTCATTTGATAGGAAGCAGAGAAAACATTCAATTAGTCAATTTAATCAACAACAATTTTAAGTATTGAATCAAGCAAAAATGCAACATTTTCTCTGGTTTCACCTTCTTATATGTGAGGATTTGCTGCTTTTTTTTTTTTTTTTACATCACAGCAAACTAAATATCTTTTGGACAGTTGGTCAGACAAAACAGGCAATTTTAAGACATCACCTTAAGCTCTGGGAAATTGCGTTGGCCAATGTTTCAGTATTTTATAACAATATGTTTCAGCCCTGCACATCTACACTGGGTTCACAGCAGGACAGCTGAAGTTGAAACATTAATTGCAAAAGAGATAGGGGGAGTTTCTGCACGCAGCACTCACTGAACGTCTAATATCACTGATTAAACAATTAAGCTCAAGGAAACAGGCACTCTATCATAACAGCCATCAACAGCATGAAGATAAGATATGTCAAGAGGAAAACACAGAGCACACTAACTCTTCTTTGTATATGTATGAATTCAGGGTACTAAACTGCTGTTTCACACAATGTGAAGTTGGGATTGCCTTAAGGCCTGAACTGTGACCTCTATAGTTAGACAGCCTCACTAACCATCAGATCGCCCGGATACTTATATGGGAATGCATGAGTAGAAGTGATAGTGACTCTGCGCTCTCTGGCGTTAGAGGATGATGACAACAAGAGTTTATCCCACTTTGTGAGTTATGTCCTGTCAAAGGTAAATGTAAACTGCATTAAGTGTTACGTTTGTGTAGTGCAGGTCCTGTTTTAGCCCGTGGAGGCGTACAACATGCTGTGCTTAACAGCATGCAAATTAAGTAATTCCTGGCTTCTCTAGCCTGCATTTTCTCATGTCCTGCCACTTTTCTGCAGCTGCACTCCCAAACTAACGACACGGTTTATAGAAGCAAAGTAACAACTTAGCTTTTCATGAGTCAAGCTGCTGCACTAGATGCGGTTTATAATGTCTTTTTAAAATACAACACAGCTGGTTTATTACAGCCTTAATGGCAGGAGGATGCAGGCAGCCAAATGGCTGTGAACGCCCAAGATGTGATATCAATAATGTAACAGATGATCTTGAAAGGTCTGGTTGTGATTCTGGTCTCAGTTGTGAAGTAGATGGAGGATGACTGTAAGTGTCTGACAAGACAAACATGGAATGAGCAAATACTTAAAACCTGCTAATCTACATGTGATAACTGTGTGTCCCATGTCACTAGGACATGGTCAGGTTTTACCAGTTTTACTGTGAGACTATGTATTTTATTATTACTATGTTCAACATACACGAACAATCTGAATTAGTAAATTATTTGTGAGAGCTTTCCTGACTAGCCTCATGAGTGCCAATACAAAATATTATTGCTTTTCAGAATAAAACCTAGTTGTGTGGGATAAACCTATAGTTTACTGTTGATCTCATTATGTTTAAAAAAAACACACATAGGCCTATGATCTCTTGCCTTACAGTGAGTCTACACTGTAAGATTGTGGTATTTTTTCCATCTACTGCGCCATCACAATAATAAATCATCATCAATCCGATATGGCCTAAATTATAGCGACTTTAGAGGTAGGCTGTGTTTGGAAAATGTTTACAGATTTAGGCAATCACTGAATGAATATGGGAAAGGCCAGCTCATGCACCTTAGCCTATTTTTTATTTCACAAACACATAAAACCTGCCATAATAATAATAATAATAATAATAATAATAGCCTAATAAAAGCGGCTGGTGCTCATGTTTACGCCTTGCTGAGGGATCTCAGCGGTCCGGGAAGAACGCGCACTTCCAAAGGATGCTGTGTGCTGTGCAAGAAAAGATGGACGCATAGCCTACAGGTTACTCACTCTGCGTAGCCGGTGGCCCACGGCAGCCGTTTGGTCTCCTTCAGTATGAGGATCGGTCTCGCGACGTGGTCCGCCGAGCACTCTATCTCGTCCGGCGACAGTCCCAAGAACTCCGGTCTGCTGTACGGAAATTTCAGCGGCAGATCCGAGCCACCGCCGGGATGGTCACCGTTGGAGCCACCAGCCATCATACCTCCCATAAAATTGGCCACCGCCGATTTCACCCGCGTGAGCATGGTCCTGCTGCAGCGTGGGTCCAGGCGATGCGATTGCGTGAGTTTCCCCCCGCCCGACAGATCCCAACACGGCGACGCAGTTTCGCGGCGTGAAAGGTAGACACACAGCGGCCGTAAAAACTCATTCAGCCCAGCGCTCCCTCGATGAACGCGGAAATAAAAGCTACACAGACACACAGGCAGGCAGGGCTGCATGCTAGTCATGTGACAAACCGGTTGCTGCCGGTGGATTTGGTCGCACTGGTCAGTGAGCAGCTTATGTTTACAGTGCTGGAGGTCAAGGTGCGTTAATCCCGGAGTGACGATTACCTGCTGGGCAAGGTGCAGCGCAGCACTGGGTCCTGACGTCAAACAGCACATTCCATGAAGGTCACAAAATGAACTATAAACTATTTCACCAAACAAGGAAATATGTCACGTTGTAGCCATAATATATGGGCTACAGTTTTGATCAATAGACTATGTTTATTTATTTTTTTGCAAAAAAGTAATTCACAAAGACATGTAGACCGTAGGCATCCTTACAGAGTGATGTTACTTATGTTTGGGATCAACAAGCCCCTGTTAAGCCTCTCAACTCTTAGGCTATACTACTCCAATACTCCAATAAAATCAATAGAATTATTAGTTGGAAGGGATAGTGCTGCAAAATCCAGCATCAGCATCAATCACTTATGGCATACACAAATCTATTGCATTTAGCCATCTTTTACATCTGGGGGTCTCTGAGCCCCCAAACAGATGTAATGCAGACTTTTCTGGAGCAGATTTCTGAAACATGTTATCAGTTCAAAATTTAGGAAAGTCATAGAAGTGTTAAGCTAATAAACAATGTTGAGTATCTTTTTTGAGCTGTTAAATGTTAACCCAAAGCACAAATTCTCCCTAATAGCTGGACTTAATCCTAATGCTGTTAAAGGTCAACCCCAGATTGCTCTGTCTTTCCAACAATGAAAAAATAACTAAAATGATTCTTCTTATGCTACTTATTTGTCTGCAAAAGAATAAATAAAATAAAGGAAAAAGAGCTTTCTGTTTGTGTGTGTGTGTGTGTGTGTGTGTGTGTGTGTGTGTGTGTGTGTGTGTGTGTGTGTGTGTGTGTGTGTGTGTGTGTGTGTGTGTGTGTGCACAAACAGTATCAAATCCATTTCGAACAAATGTTCACTGGAAAAAATGTTTGCTGTTTGGACAGTCTGCTTCTGTCAACAACCCTTTAGTCAAATGTTACTTGAGTCTGCTGAAAGTTGGCAGATGTCTGATCAAAATTCAATAACACAAGCTTAATTGATGGAAGACACTAATTATATCTCTGATGATGTTTGTGAGGCTTTACATGTACTTTTATTCGTAATATCTGTTTTTAAAGTGTTACCCCATTGTCCGTGTGACTTCTAATAATTCTTTAGTTATGAGTATATGACAATCATTTATTTGCTTTAAGTCTCAAGTGAAGCATGGCCAGATTAACCGATTTGGTTGCCCCAGAGCAAAACTTTGCTTTTAGTCCTTCCTGGCCCCCAACCTCCTGTTTCATTATACACGCAGACACCAGCAGTACTCAAATAATACTGCTACTTCACATGTGAAATACCTGAAAACCATACATGCTTATACAGTATGGTAATTAATTGAGGAAGTTATTTATAACTCATGTTTATTTCACATGTGAATTTATTTATTTTTCTTTCATTTCATATATGAAATATCTGAAAATCTAGTGTGCCTCTATCATATCAATTTATCACAAGTTAAATGTCCTTAACCACAAGTTCCAATATGGGATGTTTTTTTCTTACAGTATGAAATAGGCTCCATATGTAATAAACATGTGAAATGTATTTTGCATGTGATACATTGACATGTGCTGGCAGAGAAAGAGGGTATGAAAGCCTTATGGGAGGAGGTCAGGCAAAGACTGTCCAGGCTTCGCAGAGCTGAACGTATCCGCAAGCGCAGCAAACGGAAACAGAAAGAACGAGCCAGCTTCTTCAAAGACCCCTTTAAGCATGGCAGACAGCTGCTGGAGGAAAAGAAGAGTGGGAAGCTCGAAACCACCAGGGAGCAACTGGAACAGCACATCAATGAACAGTACAGTGATCCAGTAAGGAACGTCCCATTAGGAACACCAGGGTACGTGCCTAAGCCTGCACCTCCGACTGCTGTGTTCAACATCATGCCCCCCAAGCTTAGTGAAGTCAAGTAAGTCGTGAAGAAGGCAAGGTCTTCATCAGCACCAGGCCCCAATAGCATCCCCTGCAAGCTCTATAAGAACTGCCCCAAGGTACTAGAGCTGCTATGGTAACTCATGAGAACTGCCTGGAAAAAGCAACTCATCCCATCCGAGTGGCAAAGAGCTGTAGCAGTCTTCATCCCCAAGGAAGCGAACTCCAAAGACATCAACCAGTTCAGAAACATCGCTCTGCTGAACGTAGAAGGAAAAGTCTTCTTCTCAGTGCTGGCCAGAAGGATGACCACCTACCTGCTTCAGAATGGCTACATCAACACCAACTGCCAGAAGGCGGGAGTCCCAGGCTTCCCTGGGTGCGTAGTGTACTCTACAATGATCTGGGACCAAATCCAGAAGGCCAAGTGGGAGAAGCCAGGCCTGCACGTCATCTGGCTCGATCTTGCTAATGCCTATGGATCAGTCCCACACCAGCTGATAAACTACGCCATGGAGTTCTTACATATGCCCTCCTGCATAAAGAACATGGTTGCATCCTACTTCAATGACCTGCAGGTGTGTTTTGCTCTTCAAGATTTCCCCACGGGTGGCAACAGTTAGAAGTAGGAATCGCCATGGGTTGTGCCATCTCTCCCATCCTGTTCATGTCAGCCTTTGAGGTAATCCTTGTCGGAGCAAGATGGTTGGCGGGATCAAGCTACCATCTGGGCAGAGACTACCCCCACTGAGGACGTACATGGACGACGTCACCAGCCTCCTTCAGACAGCAGCATGCACATCAAGACTGCTGAAAAGGATGGACAAGTGGATGTTGTGGGCACGAATGAAGATCAAGCCTTCAAAATCATGGAGCCTTTCTCTCAGGAGTCAGAAATGGCAGCACCATCTTCTTCGTAGGGGGAGAGAAAATCCCACTCCTCTCTGAGCAACCCATTAAAAGCCTGGGGAGGCAGTACATGGCAGAGCTTACGGACAAACAGATGGGGAGAAATGTAATGACACAGCTCTCAGAAGGCCTGGCAAAGATCAATCAAAGCCAACTCCCAGGGAAGTACAAGGTATGGTGCTACCAATTTACACTCTACAGGAGGGTGATTTGTCCACTGAAAATGAGTGAGATCCCCTCATCCACTGCAAGTAAGATGGATGGAAAAGCCAACACATTCATCCAAAAGTGGTTGGGGCTGCCACCGTGCCTCTGAAACAGGCCTCTTCGGAAGGAACACCCTCTAGCTGCCGCTTCAATCCATCAGTTTTGGCTACAAGGAGGAAAAGACCAGGCTTGTTTTCGAGTTGAGAGAGTCTGCTGACCAGGCTGTAAGGAATGCAAACCCCAAGGTTCGAACAGGCCGGAAGTGGATCGCCCAAACTGAGGTTGACCAAGCTGTCAGTCATCAACATCAAGAGATTGTAGGCACAGTCCAGGCAGGAAGAGCAGGGTTAGGGTGGGGAGAAGCGCCACGGTTCTGGTCCAAGGCCAGCCACAAAGAATGGAAGGAGATGGTGGTGGCAGAGGTGACAAGAATGGAGGGAGAGCGCTACAAGATCAAGGACGTGTCGCAGGGTCGACAGGGAAGCTGGACAACCTGGGAGGGAGTTGTCAACCGAAACATCACCTGGTCAGACCTGTGGCCCAGGCAAGGCTCAGCTTCCTCATCCGCTCAACCTACGACACTCTTCCCTGTCCTCGGAACCTTCACCAGTGGTTCGGGAGTGAGGAAAGCTGCACACTCTGCAATACCCCTAAAGCAAACCTCCAGCACATCTTGTCAGGCTGTAAGATCGCGCTCTCCCATGGACGCTACAGATGGCGCCACGACCAGGTCCTGAGAAAGCTAGCCGTGGTGCTAGAGGGGCGTCAACAGGGCAGCAAAGGGGTACCACCAGTAGAAAACCACAACCACATCAGCTTTGTCATGGAAGATGGGGGGAGAAGAAACATCAGGCCAAGAGAAACACCCAGGCCATTTTCCCCTGACCAGGAGTTTCCCGGTCGAGATCACTGCTACATCTCTCCGCCCCGACATAGTGGTGTGGTCCACCAAGGCAAAATCCGTGCTCCTCATTGAGCTCACAATACCAGCGGAGGGGGGGATGGAGGCCACCTACGAACGCAAGAAGGCCAAGTACTCAGATCTGGCTGCTGAGTACCGGGAGGCTGGCTGGAAGACCACCATCTATCCAGTGGAGGTTGGATGCCGAGGCTACGTGGGGCTGTCAACCATACGCCTTCTGAGGGACGCAGGAGTGACTGGAGGGAACCTAAAGAAGGCAACCAAAGAGCTAGTGGAGGAGGCCGAGAAGGGGAGCTTTTGGCTCTGGCTGAAGAGGAAAGACAAGAGCTGGGGGAAGAACAACTAACCCCGACAACAGCCGCAGAGGGTAACACCTATCAGCTGCAGGGGGTGACAGGGAGACGTCCTTGTCACTGTCCCGCCACCAGGAGACGTTCCAGGACTAAAGGAGCGAAACGTTGGTGAATGGTGGTTCCTGGCTGAGACCCTGCAGCTGACCCATGGGCATTGGAGGAGGTGCGACCGGCAGCAATGCCTAGCAGGTGTTCCATCTACCTGTACATTTCACATTTCACAGTATGTCTCCAGTGAACATGACTAAACTCCAATGAAAGTGGAGTTGTCCAATTGGCAGACTATATCCAATCAATAAGTCATGAGTTTGCCAGAGCTCTACTGACCTAATTACACACATTGAGCTGGTCTGTGAGCTGTGGTGCAGGAGATGATGCACTATACAATCATCAATAGTTAGTAAATGCCAGAGCTTGTTTGCTTTGGTCTCCAACATGCTTTGTTTGTGGTCTAGATATTTTTGGCCATGTAGTGTACTTTCGTTAGACAGACAGACATTGACATCCACAGAGCCACACGTAGCCTACAAATTAGTAATGCAGCAATCTTGTTTCAACTTTAACCTTTTTGTGGCTTAAAATTGTAATTGTGGCCTCTCTTTTTTGTGTGTGTTAGAAATGCAGTATATCGGGGCACCTGGGTAGCTCACCTGGTAGAGCGTGCGCCCATATACAGAGGCTCGGTCCTCGACCTAGCGGCAGCGGGTTCGGTTCCGACCTGTGGCCCTTTGCTGCATGTCATTCCCCCTCTCTCTCCCCTTGCAAGTCTAAGCTGTCCTGTTAAAAATAGAGGCAAAAAAGAAATGCAGTATATCCTCATTTTGTGCTGAGTTTTGAGACCTTTTCCCATGCTAGATTACATAAATTTGCAGTATTGGTCAATAATGTTTAACAAGTATCTAATCCAATTCTAGTGAATGCTAATTTACTGTAGGTGCTTCTATCTTTTTGTCCACTCCTTGCACATCATCTCCCTCCAGCTTTGTCTGTTTTATTTATCACAGGATTATGACGGTGATCAAAGGGTCAAGATGGCTTGAACATTGTCACCAGCCTGTGTGTGTGTGTGTGTGTGTGTGTGTGTGTGTGTGTGTGTGTGTGTGTGTGTGTGTGTGTGTGTGTGTGTGTGTGTGTGTGCGCGTGTGTGCGTGCGCCTGTGTGTAATCAGCCTTCTAGTCCATCTGATGACTCACAGATAGACACAGACGGCCGCCCACACACAGTCGTACCAGAGGATAATCTGGAGGTGGTGAACCCGAGTGTGAGTATGGACGATTGCAAAGGTTGGTGTCTGTTTATCTGTCTAAGACATGTTAACACTGCATACATTTGTCTTAGAAAAGAAATACTGAGATGTTACAAATTCAATGCAGTTGTCACACTTATCACAGTGGTTTTGTTCAGGTAAAAGTTAAAAAACAGCAGCAACTAAACTACTGTTACTACAACTAGTAGTGCTAGCGTTAGTATTTAACTGGTATTAGCCCACTGTACTAGTACAACAACCATTGCATTCTAGTTACTAAAACGAAGACTGTTTTTTGTGTACTGTATTTTACTTGTATTTAAGTATATTTTATCTCAAATATTATACGTTGCTACATTTCAAGTCACATCCACTACAGAGTAAAAATCAAAAGTGGAAAAAAATCCTTGATAAACTCTGAGAAGGGAACAAAAGTCGTGGAGCCAAATCAGCAGCTGCAGCAGAGAAGAAGCTCCTGATGTGTCTGCAGCTGCAGGAGGGCAGGGCTCCAGAGAGGTGACACTCTTTAAAAAGTAACTATATATGTTTTAAATATAAATGTTCACTGGCCGATTATCATGGGGTGTGAGAGGTGCAGCCGGGCCGGGCCTAGCAGTTTGTAAAAAGTACAACAAAGCAATGTAATGAAGAATTGTGCCATTGTGGGTTAAGGTTAGCATTATTTTACCTGAGCAATCATTAGGTCAAAAAAAGATGTTGCATTCAGTGGTGAAGAAGTAATCATATACACAGTACATGGTACAATACATATTTTACCTTTATTTAACCAGGAAAAGATTCATTGAGATTAAAAATCTTTTTCAAGAGTGTCCTGGCCAGTTTATAACCACAGTCTAAATACACTGTATTACAAGTAAAAGTCCTGAATTCAAAATGTTACTTATGTTAGAGTTCACAAGTATTATCAGCAACATGTACTTAATGTACAAAAATACTCGTTATGCAGAATGGCTCCTTTCACAGTGTTATAATATTATAGAATATTATATTGTTCTGTAAATGCATGTGTAGTTCGTCATTGTATAGCCAATTTTTGATAAGTTGTATACTACTGGGTAGATTAGTATAGTGCTGCGTTATATCATATAAGCATACAATGTGTTTTTTTAATGTTAAAAGTAACTATAAGTGTCAAATAAATGTAGTGGAGTAAAACATACAATATTTCCCTCTAAAATGTAGTGGAGTAGCAGTAGCACAAAATGGAAATACTCAAGTAACAAGTAATTAAACTTAAGTACAGTACTTGAGTAGGCTTAATGTACTTAGTTACATTCCACCTCAGGTTGTATTGATCTTAATTCATCACTAATGTATTGCACCACCCTGCCAGCACGCTAAGTGTTCCAAATCAAACATACCCAACAGGTGCCTGCTGGGTGTGGCTAACATGCTAAATGCTAAAATCTACTGAGGAACTTTTCCTTTCTGCTGTTTGTGACAGCAATCCCTGCAGAGCCTCATTCAGATCAACATGTTTGAAAAATGAACCTGGAGCAGATTAAGGAGGACTTTGCAGTGCACACAGTATGTCATTCAGACAGGTGAGTGCAACAACACTGATGGTTGTAATTCTTCAGAGGAGAATGTAGTGTTGTGTGCATGTGGGTGCATTGCATGTGTCTTCTTTGCTTATGTGTGTTTGTTGGCTGCAGCCACTGTGGAGTTTATGTTGTTTATACGTTCTCTGTGTTGTTTTTCTTGGTGATGTTTTTTCTACTGTTGATTCTATAAGCTTTTATAGCTTAATAATTGTTGCACCCGCTATGGTGTCCAGTCATTATTTATAGTGTATTGTTTGTTTCACTATCTGAGTTTTTTTTTCCTCTTTTCTGGTTCTAGTGAAGCTAAGGTGGTTGGTTGTATTTGATTATCAGTTCAGTCTATAGAAATGGAATGTAATGTTTGTTTGGTTTGATGTGCATACGTTGACATGTTAATGATATATAAATGTGTACATATAAATGTATAACTGCATATAAATGTGGAATGAAATATGATTGAATTTATTTCAATAAGTCAATCATATAACAGCATCGTCCTATAGCATTTTTGCAACCCTCCCTCCACCTCCTGTTATCTTTTTAAAAATGTAAGCCAGTAATATTTCACTAAAAAAAAAGAATACTTTTCTAGAACTATTTCCAACTCCACATACAGTATGAGTGCCGTGCTGTATTTTCTCATCATTTTGCTTGCATGCTTTGGCCTGCTGATGGCCAATCCACTCTTGAACCTGATTCGTTCTACTCACTAACATCGGGAGGCAAGTCACCAATAGTGCACCCAACAACAATTGCAGAAACACTGGAACAACTTTGTTATACTTTTTCTGTTTACCAGGAAATGAACAGGTCAGTGTGCTTTTGGTCACTACAACCAAATCAGGCAGTTTATCTTCTCTCATTGGTATTGTGACATACCTGTATGCAGGAGATACTGGGATCTTCTTTCCTTCTATCCTAAAATGACATGGTATTGACACGGCTTCATGTAATAAATTGCAAACTAATTATTTTTCAGCTGTTGTGATTTACTAAAACTAGATATTGACCAATGGTTCCCAAACATATGAAACAATTCCTACTCTGCATGTGTTTATCTGCTGCAATCAACACTGATTTTATTTGCTCTGGTTTTGTGGGTAGCTTGTTGTTTTAATTTCTGACCAGCAGATGTCACCAGTGTACTAAGAACCTTTCCAAGAAAACCTTATCCGACCACTATTTAGTAAAAACTAAACACCGACGCATTTGTTGTTGTCGGGGGTACTCACATGCTTGTGAAACAAAAAGATGTATTATGTATTCTATATCTGATTTACAAAAAGGTGGGCCTTTTTTGACTTTGACTACTTTTGCAATGTAAACTACATTTGTAGAAGAACAGAGTCCCAATGCTGCCTTGTCAAAAAAACAATGGCTAAAATAATGTGTTTTTGTATCTTTTATTAAACAAAGGTAGTGAGCCATCACAGGAAGGCACCAAGTGAAAGAAATTACAAATATAAGTGTGTAATGGAAATGACTTGCAGTGAAAGCTCATACATGGTGGAAAACTATAGTTTAGCATCACACTGTTTCAGGGATCAGTGCAATATCCCTAACAGTCATGAGGGCAGGGGATAAATAAAACAACCTGTGTAAGTCACAAATTGATTTTGTTTTATTCATTATTTATACCTGCACTTTAATAATTTCTGTGTCTTTATGCCTCATTGGTACACATCATCATAAGGACACACTGGCCATGGAAAGTCTCTAACAAGAGTACATATCATGCATACTGAGCAGACATAGCATCATAGCCGAGCCTGGAACATTAATGGTTCTTTATTACCTGGTATAATGGAGCAGAAACAGAATATTAATTGAGTCATAACCTCTTGTATTTCAATGAGCTTCCACTACTCCTGCAAAGGAATTTTCTTTCGATTGTTAAACGACAGTGGGCACCACTGGAGTCACATGTGCAAAACTCTAACTCCAGTCTGCACAGCAGCAGTTCATGTGGACCAAACTCTAGTTTGTTTTTCATTGCTTGAACACAGTTTTCAAAACTCTACAAACTTATCCCATGACTTTAACAACGTGCACAACGTGCACAACACTGTAGATTTACAGCACTTCGTTCAAATGCTAACACACTGCTGTCAAAACTGTTAACCACACATTCAAAACAGAATAGATTTCAGTCTGGTGCCTATCAAACACTCCTGATTGGAATTTTAGCTGAAAGCATAAGCAGGTGTCTTGTTTTAGACTAGTTAGTGAAGATATACGGTATTTATATAGAAAAAGCTCAGAAAGCCTTTTTTTGTATACAAACACCAAATAAGAATGAAACCATTCTACACTGTACCGTTTGAGAGAAACAGGGAAAAGAGCAAAGATACCAACATGTCCAGGTAAGATGTCTGAGGTTATGTACACAGCTATAAAAAAGTTTAAAAAAAAAACTATATCTTTACAATAGTAAAACTGTGTTCTTACTGTTTTTAAGAAAGCAATGGAAACAACACATTCGCAAACTTCATTTGCATTTAGAGATGAAGCAGACATCCAATGTGATGAAGAAAACTTGCCACATGATGCTGGAGAGAGGCAGGATTAGTCACACTATTCGTTGGTACTGTTACTGTTATGTACCTTTTTTTCCCCAGTAATTCCATAAATTACTAGAGACAATATACTATATTGCCTTTTTATTCCTTCTTGTTTACCTTACGTAAAAAATGGTATATTATTCAATCTATATCTTTTCTTTAAATAAACTATTGAGTAGTGTGAAGTCACTCAAATTGTTCAAACTGTAAAGATGAGAAAGTTTGTAATTTCTGTATTGGTGTGTGATGCTAGTGTTTTTACTCTCAGTGTGTTCTGAGTGACAGTGTGTGTTATCTCAGTGAGGCCTGTGCATACTGTTTGGCTGCACTGAGCCTGTTTTGAGATGTGTGTTAAGAGTTGTGTTGCTTGGAATGAGTTTTGCAGGTGATGTGAACTGTTGCTAATGCAGACTGTGGTTTGAGTTTTGCACATTTGACTCCAGTTGTGCCCACTGTTGTTTAGCAATCGAAAAAAACTGTAAATATGAGATGCAAAAATCTACTAAAAGATGTTGAATTTGTAGTTTAAGTTAAAGTGGCTGTATATAGGCCATTAACAGGATTCAATCTCAACTGCTTTAATTTTGATACACTAGCATAAAGTAGATCTAGTCCGAAATGCCAATGGGTCATGTTTTATTGTGGTGTTATTTTATCAATTGTTTATTGATAAAAACACAAAATTGACAACATTACACATCATATTAATTTGCCCCTATTTTTCTGGACACAACACAATGTAGCTTTGGACTTCACATTCAGCCACATCACCCTGTTCACTGCCTAACATAGTCTCCAGATGAGAAGTCCTGATAAAATCCCAGACAAACCATTTCTCAGAAGGCAACCGCTCGCCTTTGTCAGATGTTGGAACATGCGGCACTTACCGGGCAGGAAGGCATTAAGAGCAACACCTCATCGCTCTCGGCTAGTGACATTACTGTTCACAAATAAGGCTTTCATAATTAGAGAGAGTCAAGTTTTCCCTGACATGTGGCAATGAGCAGTGAAAACTATTGCAGTGACTTTCATTAGTCATTGTCCACGGAGCCAATTTAACCTGCTATTGGTTTCTAGGCAACAACTCCGCTGTGAAGGCATCATATGCTATTCATATTTGAGTGGTTGTGGTGTGTGAGTGTCAGTCACTTGTATCTCAAATAATAAAGCTGAACATTTTTGTTGCATTGTATGCATACATTTAGAATATTTACATAGCAATACATGGTATATTCAATATAAGGTGTGTGTATGTATATATATATATATATATATATATATATATATATATATATATATTTTACAACATTTATTTGCATCAGAACAAGCAATTTGTCAGGAAGGCATGTTGCCTATGCTTGGTTTCATACTTCTAGTGTTGTGTATGATTTCATATCCAGCAGCCTCTCATGTCACCTCCATGGCTCTGCCTTTGATTCCCACCTGGTTTGGATGTTCACAGAGCAGGTCTATCATCGGTCATGCTGCGATCCTATGGCACATCAAAGCACGTTTTGATTAATAAGGTCTCGATGTGACCTTTCCATGTCTTACTAAAAGGCATAAATGCCAACAGCTGTATGAAGCTGGAATACTGATCCAGAAAACAATTGTTGGATTGGTAAAAAATGGAAAGACTTAGTTTGAAGTTTTAAAACAGGTTGTGTTTTTGGTGATAATTAGTTGAGATGTCACTGACTCTTTAAAATGTTTTTACTTGATTAATTTATTTGTGAGGAGTATTCACAAACAATAGTAATGTGTTTGACAGTTATTTGTCTTTCGCCCACTTCCCAAATTTGTGTTTTGGGATTGCTTCTTGTTTTATAATATTGAACTATTTGTATTTAACTTCAATTCATAAAATAATTATTTTGTTCTTCTTTTCAAATATTAGCAAAGAAGACCAGTAGTATGCTCTTACTACCCTGTCACCCATATTATGGCCATGATCCTAATTAGGATTCAAATTCCTCCGATTCCCCTTTTGAGGACCTCAGCTGCAAATACCAGGAATGACACCCTTTGCTGGTAGGAAACAATAACTTATATACACTGAGCTGACCCAAGACATATGCTGACATTTGAGACTGGAAGTTAACAATAGACAAACAGTTGTACACAGATCCTGCAAAGCAATTCAGTTTTGATGACCAAAGATTCACCAAGAAAAAAAGTTGTTTGTTAAGCAAACCTCCTCTGGATAGATAAATATTACAGAAAAGTAGGACAAGCTATACAGCAGCAGTTATCAGCTTCCTTGTTGGGGAGGAGGGCAACATTGTACACACAATACTTTTTCTTTATAAAAAAAACCCTGATTTTGTGGGACATTTTCTAAATGATAGTTGTATTTCTTTCTATTTTGCCTTCTTCACACTGCCAGGACGTGACGAGTCATAAACACTAACGTTTGATCACGCTCCAGATTTTGTGTACGAGCATGTTTAGACCGGTATGTTTGCATAAATTGAATGACCTCTGGGGAGTGATTAAACATCACAATGGTAAATAGAAACTATTTTTAAGGATATTTGAAGGAGAACAATGAACAGGAAGAGAGAGGCTGCACGTAATGGCAGCAGAGAGCATCGTCTCATCTGTCTCCTCTGATTAAAGTACTGAAAGAACTTCCTTTATTTAAGGCAAAAAATCTGGCTCGCATGGTTACCACTGACCAACAGAAATTCAGCCAAAAAATGCGAAGCTCCATTTGTTAAAAATCAATATTTCTGTCAGAATAGCCACTTTGTAAACACTTGTCCGACTGTTTTTGGCATGTCTGTTTATGCTATCCGGCCAATTGAGGAAAGGCCAGGGTGTCAGGTGGAGGGAAGCCAGCTGTGGACACAATTATCCAGATATACAGAAAACAAGACTTGTTTCCTGTGAGGGAAACTTGGTAGAAGCTGTTTACTTACTAAGAAAGGAAGCATGGATCTTCTTGGCATTATCCCCACACAATGCCCAATCAAAATCTATTAAGAATATATAGGAAAAGAGCACCATTAAGTCTTGCTTCCAACTCTGTGGGGTAAACATGTTTTCTTTGAGTAATGGCATTCTTTCAGCTAACGAACAGCAAACCGATGCTTGAAGTCATGTTTCATGTCTGAGAGACTGAAGTGTGAAGTGATTATTCAGAGGTGTGCCAAGGAACAATGACATTCATATGCATGTGCAGTTTAATTATTCTGCTTCTTTGTTTGGCCTCTCACTTCCCTCCAGCAGGTTTTTTTTCCAGAGGTCTAATGATAAATAAAACACAGAGGACGCAAAGGATAAGTCCTTTGTTGCCGTTGCTCTTCACAAACCCCTGTCGGACCAATTGATCTTTCTTCCTGCATTCATCTCACTAGCAGCTCAGTACATACTGTCGAGAGACTATATTGATTTTCTGATTGAGTTCCTTCTTGTTCTCCTTTGTCGTTGCAAAAAGATATCCAAGTGAAAAAGAAAGCAATGACCCATAACAGTTTGTCACAGAGCTGATGCAGTACATTTTACACAGAAATGTATTGAATGGATGGCTTGCGTTTGTTTTCATGTGCAGAAAATTCAGTGTCAAATTGGTACAGAGAGCCTCTTTTATGGCAATGCTACTTGTTTTATGACCCTTTACAATAAGATCTGTCTGTTTTCTGGCATCCTAACTTGGAGTCTTTCTTTTTTAAACTATTTGGAGAAACTTAATCACTGCCTCCTGAAGTATTTGCTCAGTCTAGATTCTGACTAATGACCTTAGATCATGTTAGCATATATAGCCAGGCTTTCAGAGGCATGCTACTTAATGATTGGCATGTCTAATGAGAGCCAGTGGGAATTTGAGATATGTCCATCAGAGCTACAATACTCCCGCCATTCCGCCTTATGTAGAACTTGTAGCTGCATGATCAGTTGATACTGGCTGGGATTGCCTGATGCCAATTTTTTCTCTTTTTTATTGCTGACAATGAACATCTCCATCCTTTATTGCAGGTCTTAACCTTCTCTACCCTATTTGAAGGGCTCACACCTATTTCTGTAGGACTTCCCCTCCCATACATCTCTGTGATATGAGTACCAGACCCTTGTGTTATGAGGTCAGATGGCCAGAGATAAACTGAACCATAGAGGATCAAGGGAGTTGGGAGGGTTTAGCTGCTATAGGAGAAACTGGTCGATATCACCAGCTCTTTGGAACAATGTGCATTACTAGAATACTGTGACATGCTGGTATAATTACTAGAGAATTACTAGAGATGTTCGATACCGATACCAGTACCGGAAAAGCCTCCGATACTGCCTAAAATGCTAGTATCGGAAAGTACTCCAGTTTATGCACCAATCTGATACCACGTAATTTAGCCCATATGATAATCTACTTTAAAGTATTTTATTTATCTTTTCCGTTAAGACTGTCAAACTGTTTCACAAAAGCTTTAACCTGAGCTAGGCCGTACAACAAAGACATAAATCATATCACATCCATACAGGGTTAGTAGTATACAGCTGTTAAAACATGATAAAATATATAACACACTGGTAGCGGATCGGTACTTGGTATTGGCCGATACTCAAGTTCAGGTATCAAAATCGGTTTCGGGAAGCAAAAAATGGTATCGGACCATCTCCAATAATTACTCATAACGCTAACAATGACGTTGAAATTATTTAATGATGCAATAAAGACTACAAGAGTCGCTGGATGAAGTAATACCACTGCCTTATTACATTACACAATTAAGATTTCATGAGGTGTAACACTATTTTTCAGCAAGAAACTGAATCATGTGATGAGTAAATTAGACAAGATTTAGATAGATTAAATAATCAAATTAAATCATGTTGTACTCCTTATGGAGTCTAATAGACGTCATTGAAAAATTACAGTATAAAAAGTATTTTCTTTCTAAAGTGTAATGGAGCCATGCAGATATGGTTTTATTTGCCCTTGTTTCGAGATATCTGTCTTTCTTTGTTTAGATTTTATTGGTACAGATACATTTCCATTCAACAGCTTTACAAGCTATTACATTGTCTGTATATATTTTAAGTTATGAAGGGGTGGGCAGCTTTCCTCCCTTTAACAGAACTATTTTGTTTCACATTATTTTAGACATCATAATAACGGCATCATCCCAGAGCTTGGCAGGTGATTATTGCTTAGATTGGCAAGAGATATAAGTTCAGAATTGCTCAATTTTTTAGCAAATGTAACACCAGAGATTTCTGTGCAGCAACTGCATGAAGCACAAACAAAGCAAGTGAAACCATCCGTGCCGTGGTTGTGAAAACAGGAGACAAAGCCAGTGTAGTATTCAGTGCATAAATATGTATATTTCAACATATATGTATAGTATATTTAGATTTTTTTTTTATGTACACAAGCCATTACAGACAAACATAAATCATGTTGAACAGATTTACATATATTATTCCTATATACAGATATTTAAGTGCCTTTTATGTACAAATATACCATACAGTCAGATAGAAATGTCTTCATACATCATAACGTACATGTTCTCATGTTGGTCTGACAACCGTTACTGTCCACATGCACATCGCATTAATGTGCAGGAGATTGTTTTTGTCTGGAGTGCAAATGAAGCCAAAAAAACAGACCACCCCCAATGGTGCAGGATGTCAGAAAAAAAATCAGGAAATGTGTTGACGTAGAGTGTGTGGAATGTGTGAGCTTCTCCCCAACATTTTGTGAAAGCCGTGGGATGGGTGTGCGGGTCGGTAGGTAGACTCCTCCAACTGTGAAACACCCACCGCCCCCCTACACTATGTGTGTGTGTGTGTGTGTGTGTGTGTGTCTGTAGGTGAATGTCCTGCTATTTTCAAGGTGATCCCATCTGCCTCCACTGAACAGAAATGAAAGCCAGTCGTTAGGGACCCACACAAATAACTGCCAGCTGCAACATGAAATAATGGGGAAAATGTGGATGCACGCAACGGCCTGACTAAAAGATGTAGTCTAAACCCCACACCCATTATTTTTCTTTTTTTTTTATGATAGGTCAAAAGGAAAGGTTTCTTTTTACATAAGCCACTAAAATGTGGTTCTGAGAAAAACAACAAAATGGAAAGCTAAACAAAGGGTGAGGTGACTGCCTCAGTTACTTAGAAACGTGCGGTCTGGAGGAGTCATTTTCACCAGCACGCATTTCTGGCTGCTATGTGAGTTTTATCTTTGTAAACACTCTTAGCAGGACAGGGTGTTCGGCAGCACTGAAGAGAAACCTAACCACTAGTAAAAGCAGTATTCCTGGAAAAGTGTTTTTCTCTTCAAAATGTATCAAAAAGGAATCATGTTGGGACTCTAAAAATCAGCTTGACTACTTGGGACTGTTGAATTTGTTGAAACTGTTTCAACAAAATTATGTAAAATAATAATTGTCAGCATCTAGTGATTATACTAACAATTGTAATGAGCTTGATAACTTAGAAGTAAAACCTTGGAATTTCTCTTCTTTTTCCCAGTGTTTTTTCAAATATTTTTTGCTGTGGTTACGTAAAAGAAAAGAACACGTTTGCATGCAGAATCAGGCAAAAAACACAGGTAATGTGTCCATATTGACTGTCCTTGTTGCAAATTCTCAGTCAACACGACTTCCCTCTTGTCTCCTGATTCATATGCAAAAAGCTTAATTTGCTTTATAGTTTTGGACTTTGGGGGTATTTCAGTCACTGTCATACATGCCCAAAGTTAAGATGAGTTGATGCTGTATGTGTAACTTGATGCCACTCCCAGACATGTTTTCATTCCCACCCCAGTAAACAGAGTTGTCTGGCTGCAAGTTTACTCCGCCTGAATGGAAGATTTGGGAGAATTGTCCATCTCTCGCCAGTTGCTCGAACTACCCGTAGGGCTCCGATTGGCCATCTTTGTCAGCAATGTTGTTCTGCGGAGACTGCTGTCTGAGTCCTCCTTCTTGAAGTCAGGGTTCATTTTGAGGCAGCAAGAGAGGCAGTGCACAAAATCCTGGAGGAGGTGGCCGCTGAAGACCATGTATATCCACGGGTTACAGCAGCTGTTGAGACTGGCAAGGAGTGCAGACAGAGTCACTGCTGTGTTCTCAGAATCTGAGGAACAGGGAGAGGAAAGAGGAAAAAGATGATTAATCCCGCAAAACATCTGGTCCAGGCTAGACTGCAGAAATGCCTGTCAAAATCAACTCATCTGGTGTTGAAATGTAAAACCTATTTTTTCTTTAAAGAAGAGTTTCTTTTGCAAATCAAAGACTTTTTGTGTCATTCTCTTGCTATGAATGAACTAATCGGTCGTTGTGAATGTGTCCCAGAAAAGTTCATTAAGCAAATCAATCAAGTGTAACTTTTTCACCAAATTACAGTAGTTTTGTTTCCAGATAAAATATGTATTGACAGAATATAAGACTCAGCATGAGGTGAAGGGTGGTGGGTGAGAGCACACAGTTGAGGTGGCTGAAATTCGGAAACAAAGAAAATACTTCAATAAAGATAGGTTTCTGCAGTATAACAAATTATTCTAAAAGGTCACAGTGCTGCACTCGCATATTTCATGTAACTGAAGTAGCTAACAATAGTTCATTTTAAAGGTTTCTTTTTTAATTCATTTTTACTTTTGTATTCCAAATAAATCCGTGCGTGAAGGCTGTGCTCACGTTTGTGCACGATGAGTGTTTGAGTTTTTTGTAGCAAGTGACCAAGCGCTTTCTCTGGGCTGTTTTTGTTTTGGCAATATATCACATAATTCCTAAAGCTGTAAGAGTAATACATTCAGTAATACTGAATACACTTATAGTTTCATCACATTAGCACTCACCAGCCCACTGAAAGTTTTCATCCCACACCGACCACATCTGCACTGTGAAAAACGGAGCCCAGCAAACAGTGTACGCCAAAACAATCACAAAAGTCATCTTAACAGTCCTCAGTTTGGCTCTTGATATAGTTGTAATGCTGCTGACTGAATTCTTCCCAATCAGCCCGTTCTTGTTCGCAACACCATCCGTCGATTTCCTTTTCTTATATTTGATATTTTTCCATATGCTGTGGCAGATGAATCCGTAGCACATCATGAGAATTACCACGGGCACGAGAAAGATGCCCACAGTTATCCAGGTGATGTACGCCTTGGCGCCCCACGGCTCGATAAAGTGCGCCCAGCAATCGTTAATGTTCGAGCCGTTCTGGATCTCGCTAAGGGAGAAGATAAAGTACTGCGGAGTGCTGAACACCAGGCTGCATATCCACGTGGAGATGATCATGATGTAGGAGCGCTTGGTGGGCTGCTGGAGGGTTTTCAGAGGGTGGCAGATGGCAATGTAACGGTCCAGGGTCATCATCACCATCATGTAGGTGGACGCAAACATCCCCATCACCTGTAGGTGCTTGACTATCCTGCAGAAAAAGTCCGGACCGTAGAAGCGGAAGGTGATCTTCCAGCAGAGCTGCGGCAGCACCTGGAAGAAGGCGACCACCAGGTCAGCCAGGCTGAGGTGTTTGATGAAAAGGTGCATCCGCGACATCTTCTTCTTAGTGTTGTACATTGCCAGCAGGACGCTCACATTCCCAATCACAGCAACCACGAAGGTGATGCTCAGGACCATTATCTCGATTTGGGCCACTTCTTCGTTTCGCGCAAACGGATCGGATCCATTCGGGTGGACGGTGTTGTTTCCGAGCGTTTCCATTGTTCGGTCATTAAAGGGACTGAAACCCAGAGACTGGTTCCCACCGCTCAGAAACTCATAGTCAGGAGTGTGCATGGCACTGTCCCTGCGCGCGCCCTAGCAGATACAGTGCCAGAGGGGCTGCGAGGTGCCGCTACATATATGGAGCTACTGTGCGTGATGCTCACAGAGAGGAACCCGTTGGTCTCCGAGTTGTGGCTGCTACCGGGGCGTTTTAAACTCGAATCCAATTTCAGAAAGCATGTGCGTAAAAGGGATACACTGCAAAAAATCCAACACCTTAAAAATGTATTAGGTGTAGTAAGTCCTAGAAAACATATTCATCAAACAAGACATGTGCGCCCTGCAGGGCATGACATAAATAAGGAATAGTTTTAATGAAGTAATATAATTAGATTTTCATGTTTCCAGTGCAAATTAGAAGATGCATTTTCTTGAAATTGCACCGACATTAGAGCCTTCAATCAAAATGTGTTAAATCAAGAAAAACAATTTTTTCTTGCTTTGGGACATGTTTAAAATTACATAATAATGGCTAACTATTTTTTGCAGTGCATAGCCAAGCCCTTCCCCGTGGTGTACACTCAACCTCCACATCACCACAAGTTGAGGATAGTTTGCTTTATTGCGTTCACATAGCAGTCACTCTCCAGATCTCCTCTCTTTCATTTCCGCTGGCCCTTGTAGTGAGTGGTGCAAACTGGAGCCTCCTTCCTAAAATGTCCTGCTGTCCGCTTGAACTGACTTAGTGGTATGAAGTTTCCTCAATTTTCATGTTTCCAGTGCAAATTAGAAGATGCATTTTCCTGAAATTGCACCGACATTAGAGCCTTCAATCAAAATGTGTTAAATCAAGAAAAACAATTGGCAGTGCTGTTATTTTTTTTTCTTTTTTCTTGCTTTGGGACATGTTTAAAATTACATAATAATGGCTAACTATTTTTTGCAGTACATAGCCAAGCCCTTCCCCGTGGTGTACACTCAACCTCCACATCACCACAAGTTCTCCCACTTATAATGTGGGCCACTTGTTGTAGAAAGTAGTTTTGTTTGCATTAAAAAGTCACACACCAAAAATTGCAAAAATTTCAAGGGAGTAAGTTGAGTAACAAACTTTTACAGCAACAGGAATACATTGACCAACACACTGGAATGTTGTTTGCTTTTACTAAGGCCTTGTGCAATGCTGATCTGTTTAAAATCGTTTATCTGAAATGCTTTGCTCAAATAATCACCAGACTTGATTTATTCAGGTACAGTGAAGTCAAAGGTCAAAATGAATACACCATTTAGGCTGCAAAAACAGATTTTGATCATAATGTTCAAATGAGGTGTTCAATGTGTTTGTTCGTGCTGTGTATGCAAGCATGCGGTTCTGCCTTTAAACAGTTGAGTTTAACTTGCGTTCATTTTGTCTGTGTACCAAGCTCACTTATACCAGACACCTCAGAGGTGGATAGCTCAGAATCTGTGCAAATATACCATCAGAATTAATCTCTGCGCATCGGAATGTAAATGTGTGTGAATGTTTATCTGATGAGCAGGTGGCACCTTGTACGGCAGCCTCGGCCACAGTGTATGAATGTGTGTGAATGGTGAATGGTTCCTGTACTATGTAAAAGCGCTTTGAGTAGTCGTTAAGACTAGAAAAGCACTATATACAGTATATATATATATACACAGTCCATTTACATTTACAATAATCTTGAAATTTGGATTAATTGAACTTTTATCACCCCTCCATGAAGCTCATTAAAGATCCCCACATGTTTTAAATCCTAATGTATATAAAATGCTTTGCTTTTATCTTATTATTATTACATCAGCTTTTTTTCATTTCAAAAGTTAATTATAAAGTCCATTCTCACTGTATGTGCATAAGAGGTTTCAAGTTCCCACATACACTTGTGTAAATTGCATTGGACTATATTGTTTTGGATTATGATTGGCTTACAAACTACCTCAAACAGGAGACACTATTTTTTATTATTATTTAATTGACATGATGGAGTTTCGAAATGTGAGTCTTGGCGATAATTTAAGGGAGCGGGCGGGGGGGTGGGGGTGTAGTGATACCACGAGTAGTACAGAGATATAACCCTGATGTCCAGATGCTAGTGGTGGTGGAGAAGAGATGAAGAGAGTTGGCTGGAGTGGGGCTTCTGGTGAGCTCAGTGGAAGGAAGCCTGTAGGTGAATGGGTTGGAAGAGGGGCAGTTTTAAAGTTTGACAGCAACGATATGATTGGCTCAGGGAGATAGTGGCAAAGTCTAATTGGTTTAGCTGAAAGAGTGAACGTCTGCTGATTGAGTAGAAGTGTGAGACAAAGAGACCGAGAGAGAGTGTGAATGAACGAGTAGAGAAAAGAGTCTTCCTGACTGAACTTCCGCTAAGCATAATTTGTGATGTCACAAAATCATGCTCACGTACATGTTTTAAACTTAGATTAAAGATGAGCACAAACACTGCCTTCAGTGTCAAACTCTGCACATACATCCTTCTGCACACATGAACACATTTGAGTGGAGGGGGTCGTTTAATATTTCAACTTTACCAACTAGCGTTGGCTGCTGGGGCGCTGCTCAGCGGGCGACTAACATGTTTGCTCCTAAACAAAAAGGAGCACAAGGAGGTGCAGTACCACCGCGCATACTCAGGACTGGCCCCCCCCACCAACTCAACACGCACTGTGATAACACACACACACACACACACACACACACACCCGTCCCCCACATCTCCTCACACCAACATGTGATCTGTGTATCATTGTGGGACTGCAATCATGACATTTTTATGTGTATTATATTAATGTGTGTGTGTGTGTGTGTGTCACTGAAAGGTGTGTTGGGTGACTATACAGATGTTTTTTTGTTTGTTTGTGTTTTTTTATGTTATCTGTTGATTGTTGGAGCAGACAATGCAATGAAATATTCTGTTTGAACAGACACTAAAGTTGTATCTTTTCTAATCTTAGCCTTTTGCACTGCCTGAATGTTTTCTCTGTCTCTCTTATAGTTTCCCATGTTAAGAGCGTCGTTCAGGCTCCGCTGTTGCACATTTGTCTACCTGTTCTTTGCTTCAGCATCCTTTGGTGACCTCAGTTTCCAAGTGACTTATAACAATGTGAATTGTTGATTACAGTTTCCATTGCGAAAGCACATAATTGCCAACTGGCTGTTAGTATCCGGCAGCCATTAAGCTCATCTGATCCATGTGCTGATAGTGAGGATAGTTTGCTTTATTGAGTTCACATTGCAGTCACTCTCCAGATCTCCTCTCTTTCATTTACGATGGCCCTTGTAGTGAGTGGTGCAAACTGGAGCCTCCTTCCTAAAATGCCCTGCTGGCCGCTTGAACTGGCTTAGTGGTATAATGAAGTTTCCTCAATTATCCCGATGTCAGTCTCTGCTGATCTTCCCATCAGAACCACAGCCAGGGACATTTTTGATCCCTTGGGCTTCTTTTGACCAGCTAACCAGTTTCCTCATATGAGAGCCATGTTATGTGTCTCATTTATGTCTCCAACCATCCGCTCTGTTACAGTCTTGTCTTGTCCTGGGGGTTCAAGGACGACAGAACGGATGTCTCCCTTCACGCTGGACTGAACCGCGTTTACCCTCATCTCCTGTTTTTGAAGACGTTCACCGGAGACGTGCTGTTATTACTGCTCCAGGCTTGGATTGTCTCATCAGTTTAATGAACTCTATTGACCATCCTCAACTGCGGACGGTGTGTCTGGGTCCGGGAATCATGGGAATGCATATTGTGTCTCCAGTAGCCGCAGCAGTCAGTCTGAATCATTTCCGTGAGGTTTCCCTTTCCTTCATTCTGTAAGAGCTCCCCAGACTCTCTGGGAGGAGTTTTTTTTTATCATTGGGGATAAAGAATCTTGTTAAGGAGTTTTTTCTTCTTCTATTTGCTATCAGAAAGCGTTGTGAATATCTAAACATCTTCTTTACACATGTTAATTGAAACATGTAGCTTGATTAAAGTCCATTTAAAAAAAACTTTTAATTTAAAATTTAAATGTTTTTAGTTGGCGAAATATGTCAGTTAAGGTTATTCTGTGCTCTGTTACAAAACAAAAAAGGTTTCTTAAAGTTGAACATCATGTCAGAGGATTTATTTACGTTGTTTATGTCTCTGCCATATGTAATCACACGCATGAGAAGAATGTCTGCTCTTAACAAGCTGCATAGTATGCATGCTTCCCTTGTTCTGTCTGGCTTATATCATAACCACCTCATGCATTATAATACCCAGTCAGTTCATCATGCTACCAATAAGACATATAATGTGCTTTTGACGTAGACTGCAATCAAGAAGGAGCACCTCCTGATTCAGAGAGTTCTATCTTTTCTTTATAGTATTCATAAAAGCCCAAATGTGTTTGTCCCCTGGGCAACTGCAGCCCTACGAAGTTCACGTCAAACAAAATATTGAATTACCTGTTTACTTTATGGATGAAGTTATGACAATCACCAGGACCTACACAGATGTTCCACCTATAATACATTTGTTATGTAAGTGTAAATGTAGGTTTGAATGTTCTCCTTTGGCATTGTGGGCTGATGATAAATCAGAGCTTCAGTAAACATCCAGGTTTATATTCGTGAAAATCCGTGTCTAGTACACGGTTGTTATACAACCTGGACCTACGTAGATAATATAAGAAAACTTCAGTGCAGCTGCTTTTGTTTGAAGCCATTTTCCTTTGACTCTGTGTTTTGAGTTTGAAAAAGGGCACAGTGGCCTACAAACGAATATTTACAAACCGCAAATATTGAGTGAGTATTGGTTGGTTTGATAAAAAATTATGTTTTTTTTATCACTTTCTTTGGGGTTGAATAAAATAATGGAACTTTACAAAGGAAGGTGGCGCAAATATGTTTTGCACCATGATTATGATTTTTATCAACATAATGAGGAAATGTTGTTAATTAACGTATCTGATAAGGCGTAAAAGCATATCAGCTTGTTGTCGTTGTCGTTTACAGACATTGTATTTCATTTGTGTTACCTACAATCTCGTTAAGTAACTCTGTAGAAAAGGCCCCAAAGTTATGTTAGTGTTGCTATTATTTAGTACAGTTGACCATATTATGTTTTATGTTTCACGTTTACTCCTGTTTATTCAGTGTTGTGTGCTGATGTCACACAGTTAATAAGCAGTATGATAGTTAGTCGGTCAGTTGGATTGTAGTTGTGAGCGGCATCTTTATTCAGAGTTTGCGTAAATGAGAAGAAAACCACACTCACACTCACACTCAAACTCACACACACAAGAAAGAGGAAGAAATAAACTGAATAAGAACCATCTCTCAGCTCTTCATTTCTTACTCAGGAATATTTGGCCTTAAATGGTGTTCTGAACACACCTGAGTGAACCTGGTGATAAACCCAGAACTAGCACCTAGACTGAGCGTCTACCCATTATCTTCACTACAAACTCTGTTAAAGTTAGGGAAAAATGTCTTCTTGGTTTGATATTGAAAAAGTCCACAGTGATTTGAAGCATGAGACACGACATTTTACTCTCATCAACTGAAACTAAGCTATTTCCCTAACCAAAGTGTCTATGTTGGCTGAACCTAAGTCCGAATGGGAATCACTCCAGCGCTTACACCCACCATCCAATCACCACCAGAGATAAATACACACACAATTCTGATTTTTACTCTATTATCATATAAACACATAATAATAATTTTTTTGAGCAGCCTTTCCAACATGACACCTACTAAGACCTGATTCTTAATTAACAAAATAGGAGAAATTATCTCTGTGTAAGGTGTATCTTTGAACAGGATTGTGATGTCGTTACTTTGAAATGAAATCACTCCTTTATCCACAGAAAATGAAAACATGGAAGAGTTTTCTCTCAAAAACAGAGGCTCAGATCATTTGCTCAAACAAAAATAGCCCAGCTAAAACCTAATGGCTTCTACATTCTCAATGAGTCATAGAACAATGACATGTTCGAGACCATTTCCTCAGCGGACAGATGCACTTGTCCAGCGTAATGACTGGCTGCTCTGCTCTCACACGGACATGGAATTCTGATCCCATCTTATGTAAGATCCCTGGGCCATTAGTATCATTAACAGATTTCTCTTCACATTTAATTGCATTTTGGTTTCTTGTACAGTCCATTGCTTTATAACTTAAAGTGTATAATGAGCATATTTTGTAATATATAGTACACAACACAATATTGATATGCAGTATTTTTGTATACTTCTTTTTTCCTAAAACATATTCACTGTGATGCTTTAACATTAAACATATGACTGATGTACTCTGTAAAATGGACGCCAAAGAGCAAAGGTCATTATTACAATAAATTCCACAATATAATGTAGTGTCCTACATAATACCCTGTATTTAAAGCTCCATTAAGAAATATATTTTTAGCCATTCTTGCGTCATGGCTTTAGGGATGTAAATGTCACTCTGTGAGTCGGGCTACCTGTCGGTCACCACTTTGGGGCACACTGAAATATCTTAACAACTATTGGACAGATTGTCCTTACATTTTTTACTGACATTCAGGACCCACAGTGGACGAATCTTTCAGATTTTGTTGACCCCCTGACATTTCCGTTACATCCACCATCCGATATAATGACATATGTGGTTTGAGTGAAATGTCTCAACAGCCAGACAGTGTAGGTTGAATTTATATAATCGGGGGGAGACATTTGTCCCTCTCAAGATGAATTGTAATAATTTTGATCATCTTTGATCATTTAGCTAGCGACAGAATTCCAATTTGTCAAAAGATTTTCACCGGGTGTGTATTATTTTGTTAAATATATACGAAGTGTGCTTTTGTACCTGTCCTTCAATTTTTTTGAGAAGAACATAACAAATCCAAATGCTTCCATGTGAGGCACAAGGGCTCACTTGAGGCTCACTCGATTGGTTTTACGAGTATGACAATGATGTGAATGAAATATTGTGGCATTAAAGATCTCAAAACAATGAGATACTTAAGGGAGTGTGATTAAATAATTAAAGTTAATTCAATTCAATTTTATTTATAGTATCAAATCATAACAAGAGTTATCTCAGGACACTTTACAGATAGAGTAGGTCTATAATTTACAAAGACCCAACAATTCCAGTAATTCCCCCAAGAGCAAACATTTAGCGCGACGGTGGCGAGGAAAAACTCCTTTTAGGAAGAAACCTTGGGTGGTGAGAAAAACTTCCTTTTAGGGAGAAACCTCAGACAGACCCAGGCTCTTAGTAGGCGGTTTCTGATGGTGCCTGTTGGGGGTTTGATGAACAATGGCAATAATAGTCACAATAAAGACAATGGAACAATGACCAGAAATAGTATTTGTAGTAGTTCATGGCATAGCAGGGCACTGCAGGGCGTTACAGGACATAGCAGGGCACAGCAGAGCATAGCAGGGCGTAGCAGGGCGTAGCAGGGCGTAGCAGGACGCAGCAAGACGTAGCAAGGCACTGCAGAGCGTAGCAGGGCGCGGAGCAGGACCACCGGGATAGCTGCAACCATGATTTAGGTGCCACCCTAATCCAAGGAAACATGCTGGGCAAAAGTTTAAAAAAGTTAACATCCTAAAGTGCATTAATATGATATAGACATTACTAAGAGGTTACATGTTTTTAGGAAATGTGTGTGTGTGTGTGTGTGTGTGTGTGTGTGTGTGTGTGTGTGTGTGTGTGTGTGTGTGTGTGTGTGTGTGTGTGTGTGTGTGTGTGTGTGAGTGAGTAGATAATCAATGGTGCTCTTTACAATATGTGTGTAAGCTTGATAAGATAACCAATGGTGATCTTTGCTATTTGTGTGTAAGCTTGTTTAGATCATTACCCTCCCTGTAAACACATGATGAACTGGTATTGACAGGTTACATCAGTATGGGACAGCGTAAAAGTACTAAATACCTAAAATCAGGATGAGAGACATAGGTTGTGAAACAACTGTTATGAGTGTGGTCATGTGCGAAGTCATGTAAGCGTTTAATGAATTATAGGTACACTCCTCCCTATGGGAGCAACTGAAGAACCATTGGACCAGGAGAGCGCTAAGAGGCGTGGACACGCCTGAGCGCCACCAGAGGGCCAAAAGGACCTGGCCCCAGCCAACCAATGGGAGAAGAATACGGGCAAGTAGAATAGTATATAAACTAGAGGATCTACACACTTTCTGTGGAGTCTGAGAGTGAAGTGGAACCTGTCCACAGCTGTGAAATCTGTACTCTATTTTTACTTATTGCTTTTGAATAAATATTAATTGAATGGGAGAAGTTGAAGAGATGTTATTATACTTTTCTTCACAAACGAACACGACGGGAGTCAGTATGAGCAACATGTTAGATGAGGCTCTCCACACCACCACCACCACCACCATTAAAACACCAAATAAGGGATTCTTTTTTGTTCATCCCTCCAGTAGACTTTGTATTTGATTTAGATTAATTGTCCTAGATGGATATTTGTTTCCACAGTCAGTACACATAGCAACACATAGCAACATACAGATATACACATAGCAACATACAAATATAGTCAGTACACAAAATCTCAATAAATGCATTCATCACCGTAGCTCACAACAGTGTGAGCAAGGGAGATTGTTCAGGGCGGCTGTTGCAGAGGGGACAAAACTCTTGCTGAAAGGAGCTCTTCGCCATTTGAGAATTCTGTATCTCCGGCAAGATGGAAGAAATGTGAAGTGTGGATTGAGGGGGTCATCAGTGTTATTTGCTATTGTAAGTGCTAGGCATGTGACGGCTCTGAGGTTAATATCTGAGAAATTGGGAGTAGGCTGGCAGATGTTTGTTGGAGATGGTTAACATGGTGAAGAAGCAGGAGGAACAGTCATTTAGAGGTATAGAGTTGATATGCCAAGGATTGGTTGCAACATATTCACACTACCAACTACTTTAACATGCAGGGTATGGTTAGGTTTAGGCAACAAAACTACTTGGTTAGGCCTAGGAAAAGATTGTGGTTTAGGGTTAAAATAAGTACGTTTGTAACGTAACTTACATAGGCTACGTGACGTTAGTTAGGTAGACTTTGGTTTTACATGGGATGCAAACAACAATTTGGGTGAACGTCAGTGTTGTTTTACCCATCCATCCATTCTGACTTCTTCCCCAAGTGGACTTTGTCACTCTTTATACCATGTCATCTCACTGAGCCATGGACGAGCAGTTGAAAGATCGGTGCGTCTCATACAGACGCTAAAGGGTGCCTTGTGCGTCGGTTTCAGACTCTAACCATAGTCCTCAAATCAACCAGAGTTTAGAATTCCAAGATAAAGGAAGCGTTAGGTAACGGAAATCCAATCAAAAAAAGGACATATGGCGGAATTTTGGCGGCAACGGGGCAATCCTAGAAGTGGAAGGTCGTGGATATAGACTGCCGCAGGGCAGGTGGGAGCGGCAGTGTCTGAAACCACAGGAGAGTTACTGTAGGAGGAAAACACTAAAAACACTAACTAAAGTGCTCCTGCTAACATTTACATTAGCAGACATGAAAACTGACTTGATGCCCTGTAAGATATCTGGGATATGAACTACAAATCGCAAATCTAAACTTAGTCTCAAAGAAAAAGAAGAAATACGACTGCAACAGTCAAGTGTGTACAGTATATCCTATCTAAATACCACTTGGAAAATATTGTCAAGGCAACTTTGGAGACAGAGATGAAATTTTACAATGAAATATTCTACCAAACTATGTGTTCACTTTACACATACAGTATATCAAATATATATCATACAGCCATTTCTCTGAAAGGTTTATATTTCTGTGTGTGCATGTGTGTCCTGCAATAACAACTTATGGGAAGCTCTGACGCTCGAAAAAACTCATCATTTATCAGGAGAGTTGACAGCAATGTTCTCACTGCTGTTTCTTTGAAATCACACACTGTGACCTAATAACATCAACCCTCTGGGGAAGCAGCCACAGTCTTCACATTGATCCCGTATGTTCATTTGGCAAGAATGCAATTGGGCTGTTGTCAAAAAATGTCTAGCTATATCACAAACAGCTTTTTTTTTTCAAGGTTCTAGTCCTCCCTTTCTATCTCCCTCTCTACCCTCTAATTTGTTTGCTTTTCTGAGACTTAGGGACATGTTTGTGGGGTTACTGCTGTGGATAAGCTTACATTGTTGTCTTTTGAAGAAAATGATTCATTCATTAATAAAAGGTATATAAAATCAGCCACATTTTCAAACCTAGACGGGTGTATGTTTGTGTATGTTATGGAGCACCACTAAACATTACGCTAAACAGTCCCTATCTTAAGGGAAACAGATGGGTCCATGCATTCGGTGTGTGCATCGTGTATGCTGCCACCAATGCAGACACCAGCGATGGTTTCAATTCAATCAGGAGAGACGTTCGATTTATTGCACATAAGCATAATATGAAATGTACAGAGTCTTTGGGGATTAGACTCCAACATTAAAAAATATTTTAAAGGGGTGGAGAAGCCAGACATATTCCTCCCGATGGAGCCTAGACACTGGTGATGGTGGAGAAGGAACCCGGAGACTGAATGAAGGAACTGTCTGGCAGAAAGGGACTCAGGTTGCCGTCGTTGACGATGACCAGAGGTGGAAGGGGAGGAGGAGGGTTGCGCGTTTGCCTGAAAAGACAGCTGATAGCAAGGAGAGAAGACATTTAAAGCAGGAAGTCATGCTGTGATTGGATCATGAATTTCGTGGTCAATTTTGGTTGGTTTTCTGAAAATTGAACGCCTCTTAACAGTTGAATAGTTTTAGAAAGCGATAGAGGTGATTTAAGTTATTTCGAAGTCTTCCTGAAAGAATTTGCGCTGAGCTCCATTTCACTTTTCGGTCAACAGCTGCGGGAAATAAAATTGAAAAAAATTGGAAAATTTAAATTAAATCAGAATACCAGTTCTTATTATTCTATCTTTTTTATTTTGGAAGAATAACAGATGAATTTCAGTTTCAGTCTAAATTTTAAGCTGGTGGCTAAACAGAGTAGAGTCCCTTCTCTCTCTGTAGACAAACATAGGTAGCATCCTGCCTTAAGACTGCAGCAGCTTGGAGCAGAACCATGAATATATGGACACAGGTCAGGACAAAACTAAATAGTAAACCCCTCATGGATGAGGATTATTTTCCTGTACTGTATATCAAATTTGATGTTACTCAGTAACATCAAATTTCAAAAGCCAGAAGCTAAAATAAATCTGGGGATTTTTAATGAGCACATAAAACGTAACATTAAAAAATGGTTAGAAAAACTACACAAAATATAACAAAGCTAAATGTGACCTCTCACCATGAAACAGAAGTTATTTGTGTACATTTAGTGGGTGACACTGAATCCGTTTAAAGGAAATTAAACAAATAAATAAACCTCTTTACTATACATACTTTAAATTCCTGCTTATTTTATTGTTACCTTACACACCGAATCAAAATGTGTTGGTGACTTCTCCTTCCCATGTTGCAAGAGTTGAAGGGCAGACAGAAATAGAGGTGACTGAGGTTGGAGTCATATTGCTGATAATGGCTCACAAGAGCACTTCAGCTTGGCCTTTAACCTAACTACAGTCCTCCTTTTCTCTTCTTGCTCTTATTGTGTGTGCTTGACTTGTCTACTTCATGCAGTCCATGCTAGCTGAAGTAAATATTAGACTGGTTTTGCATACCAGCAGAATGTCTTGAGTGTTTATTCTGACACTACATATGTGAGTGTTTATATACTGTATACATGAGGTTTAGCTCATTTGGAACCAATCCAGGTTTGGATACAGTGAAGGAAGTTTTCAAAAGCTGGAGTCCTACTTGGAGTTGTAGACTTTCAGAAATGTTTACTGGACTGTTGTACCCCAGAATTTCTAAAGACAGGATTGTGCCACGTTGGTCAGAGAAGTCATCACATAGAAGACGTCCAACATTACCGACAAACAAGAATGTTAATATTGGACTACAGTCTACAAAGCCTCAGATTATTTTCAATGACAATGTTTTTAAATGTCCCATGCAAATGTTTTATAAATTCTTCCTTTTTGCAATATCTGTGAATATCTGTGCATAGAAAACATGGTGTGGTTAAGGTCAGGGAAATATTGTGGTTAAAGCAAATAAATTATAGTTATTTAGTGTTAGGCAAGTAAAACACTTAGTTAAATATTGTGTTTACAGTTAACAAAAAGGCGACTGTGGATCTGTGACAGTCGGAGGACTCCAGTCTCCTGCATGGCACGAAAGTTAGATGGACTACACACTCATCCACCCCTCCACACCTTTACTCCCCGCCTCACGACTTAAAGGACACGCTGCCTCCCAGAACACTGGCAGTCGACATGAATTGTGAGGTGCAGATTCAGGACATAATTCCTAGGATACCAGGCTGAAAAGGTCACATACTGTAAAAAGACTTAGTTCTTTTCAATCAGTTTTAATGTCTTCACTGACAACCATCAGTCTTACTACAATGTGTCAGGGTAAAAGAACAGTCAATGTAAGTCTTTACATTACAATTTAATAGGTAGACACGTTTGTCCAAAGCGCATACAAAAAGTGCATCCAAATACAAAAGGAAAAAAAAACTAGATGTCATAAATAATTGGAATTTCAGCCACAGCTAAATGTTAAAGGCAGCATTAAAGCAGTTCTTCATGATTTCTAGATACTTGGCCTTATAAAACAGGAAATCAGAAACTGGAAACCCCTCAACTTGTCTTTTAAAGAAGTCTCAGTATGGAGCTCATTTTCTATTCTCCTATTGTGCGATTTGGTTGTTTTATTATGAAGAAATTAAAGGAATAGCTAATTGGCTGCAGCCTTGTACAGTATAGATATGAGAGTGGTATCAATCTTTTTATCCAACTCTCTGCAACTAAGTGCAAACTCGTATTTCCCAAAATGTTAAACTATTCCTTTAGTTAGCAATGCACAAAGTAATCAGATGTGTCATCCTATTAGCCATCGAGATTCCTGTCTTTCTCATGTCACCTCAATCCCATCAAGGTGCCTCTTTTTATGCCCAGATTTGGATTTCTTTTTCTTTGATTTATTTTGGGTTAACTACTTTAATTGAACAAAGTCGGTGGCAAACATCTCACTTAATGAAAACAGATGGTGTTGACACAGACAATGTGTTTATGTTTTTCTACAGTCTATGACTCCATTAGAGCTTGGTGATGAGTTGTTTTAATTCACTGGCTCAGCTGTTAACCACATTCAATTTAGAATTTAAAGTTTTAAGTGGGCTTTCTGCATCATCCAGTGATTGAATTGTGTCCTGGACAATCTTCAGCCTATACTATTCCTGACCAATCATAGTAGCACAGCATCACTTTTCTTCTGCCTGTTAACACAAGACTAATGTATGTATCAAACTACTGATTAGTGCACAGACATGCTTTCCAATACAGAGAGCAAAGCAGAACAGTGATTTGTGTGAAATTGTAAACATGCTGGTGAGAGGTTGACTGGACTCAGGCTGGTCACAGTAAATGGAAGAGCAGCCGCTGGGCCCCTGTTTTTGTCAGAGGATGACGAAGAGATCCGGTTCACAGAGTAAAACTGCTCCGTATCCACACCCCACATTGTCCTCAAGAGGAAAAAAAAACTCATCTTCTTTAAGAAGAATTAGCTATGGGGTAGTCTTGCATTGCTAGACCTATCTTCACAGCACAGTGTCAGCGCTGCAGTAGTCTGGCTATACTACTTATCTATTCTGGGATAGGGGAAAAACGCTCTCGCTTGTTTGTATTTCTTTAAACCAATCACAACAGGCATAAGGATTGAGATTGGTTAGGGTTAGGGTAAGAATACCAAGGTTAGCCAATCAGAGGCAGAGCCAGGAGAGCAGGGTGGGAGATGCTTTCGCCATTCTAGGACATGCAAATTCACACCCCAGATGCAGCAACGGTTCCCTTGCAAAATAGATAGGGGAGATAGCGGAAGGGGAGGGACATGTCAGGCTTTATTCCAGCAAAGTACATCTGTTGAGCCAGACTAGCTATAGGATAGCAAGTCTACAGTCACCCAAGGAGCTCTGTGAGGCTTTACTAAGGCGCCATGATTATTTGGACAAAAACCAAACATTTGGATAAATGACAGTTTTGACCTGATGATGGAGCTAAATAAAAAGTTCAGGATCAACAATTGATCCCGAGGGTGTCTGAAGTTTGACAAGGTGGTTGTTTTTTTTAAAGATTTTTTTTGGGGCTTTTTTATGGCCTTTAATTGACAGGACAGCTTTAAGACAGGAAAGGGGAAAGAGAGAGGGGACGACATGCAAAAAAAGGCAGTGGGTCAGATTTAAACGGGTCGCATTCAAACCAGCTGCCAAGGACTTAGGCCACATGGGGCGCACACTCGATTGGGTGAGCTAGAGGTTGCCCTGACAAGATGGATGTTTTTGTATGATAACCCGCAATTCTCGTGGGATCTTGTGATATCGCGAGAATCCTGCTGTGCAAGTTAAGACATGGATGTCTGTGCAAAATTTCTTGGCAATCCATCCAAAAGCTTTTTTTTTTTTTTTTTGGGATTAAACTGACACATTTACAGACACCTTTTCTTTTATACTTTACATCTTTAGTTTCATTATTTAAAGTCAATTAAAACAATTGAAGGCAGCTAAACCAAACTAAAGTTAAATCTGTTGGCATTATATAAAAGATTATTTTGTAAATAACTCAAGTTGATATCTCTCTGAGGCAATAGTTCGAAATGATCCAAAAATAGTTTATCTTAATCAAATCTGATGAGTGAGTAAAAAACACGCATGCAGTGTTTATTTTTAAACTTTCACATCCTCCTTGTGTACTAGCAGAGTTGCCAGAGTCAGCTGATAAGCAAGAAGCAACATTGTTCCTGTTTCTACATCAGTTTTCAAATTTCTCCCACATAAAGTGGCCATTTCACCCAAGTGTTTTTCAATGGCACAGTGTTGAACAGTTGAAGAGTAGATAGAATTTCGACAGTGTGAGGCACATTTTAGCTGTCTGAGTCAAGATGAACATTGGTGATTTTCCTGGTAACCACACAAAAGTCCTCTGATCCGTCTCAAGCAGGCACGACATTACCTCAGCACAGCAGCTTTACCATTATTGCTTTGGCTCACGCTACAGGGCTCAGCTATCACAAAGAGCGATATGTTCCTTTCTTCCTTGTAGTGTCTCTCCCATTTATATCTGCAGCAGCTCTGCTTGCTAGGATAGGCATTTCAGTGAGTGCCAGGGGAGTTTGAAAATCTCTCTTTCACTCTGTCTGACCACAATTAGTTGGACTCTAATCCTTGCCAAAACGATTCCTGTAGAATGTAGCTTGTATACCATGGAGACCATTTAGCATGGTGACCATTTAGCTTCTTGCATCCCTGTAGGTTCCCGAAAAATTATAATGAAAAGCCGATGACATGCATGTCATGCCAAGTGGTAGTCTGTTCTGTGGGACTGTGCAAGGACTTGATCTGTCCATATGGCTGCTGTTTTTCAGTGGCAGACATTTCCAAATACAGTAAGCCCTCGTAAAACCCTTTTCTAAGGGCACATTAACCAGATCCATATCCTCTGAAATAACAACTTAACATGAAACCTGAGATTCTGCGAGATTTACTTGGCTTATTCTGGACTGCTACATTTCCATTAGGTGCTGATAAATCTACGGTACAGGTACAGACTGAATTGTTAAGATTTGTTGCTATCTTATTACGACCGATATACAACTTACATAACAATTGTCTGTGAGCCGTTTAAGAGTTGAAAAGGGTGGGCAACTTCATCTCTATAAAATGTAATCTAAACAGTGAATTAAGGAATCTGCTAGAGGCACGATCAGACAGTAGGGGAAATCCATGGAGACCTTTAAGTTACCCTTGTTTTTTTGTGTGGAATAATGGTAAATTAAATAGATTTGAAGCACTTCAATTTAAGAAAGAAGCCAGTGAAGTGATGTTATCATATGATGTTTTTTTAATCTACACATAATCTCTTTTAGAGTGTCATACCATCCTCTAAACTCCAATTTATGTACAACCAGTCCAGTTTTGTCCTTCTTATGCATTCTATATCCACATACAGTGCCTTGCGAAAGTATCCGCCCCTTGAACGTTTCGACCTTTTGCCACATTTCAGGCCTCAAACATAAAGATATAAAACTGTAATTTTTTGTGAAGAATCAACAACAAGTGGGTCCCAATAATGAAGTGGAACGAAATTCATTGGCTATTTCAAACTTTTTTAACAAATAAAAACTGAAAAAGTGGGGTGCGAAAATTATTCAGCCCCTTTACTTTCAGTGCAGCAAACTCTCTCCAGAAGTTCAGTGAGGATCTCTGAATGATCCAATGTTGACCTAAATGACTAATGATGATAAATAGAATCCAGCTGTGTGTAATCAAGTCTCCGTATAAAATGCATCTGTTCTGTGATAGTCTCAGAGGTCCGTTTAAAAGCGCAGAGAGCATCATGAAGAACAAGGAACACACCAGGCAGGTCCGAGATACTGTTGTGGAGAAGTTTAAAGCCGGATTTGGATACAAAAAGATTTCCCAAGCTTTAAACATCCCAAGGAGCACTGTGCAAGCAGAAGATTGAAATGGAAGGAGTATCAGACCACTACAAAGCTACGAAGACCCGCGTCCCTCTAAACTTTCAGCTCATACAATGAGAAGACTGATCAGAGATGCAGCCAAGAGGCCCATGATCACTCTGGATGAACTGCAGAGATCTACAGCTGAGGTGGGAGACTCTGTCCATAGGACAACAATCAGTCGTATACTGCACAAATCTGGCCTTTATGGAAGAGTGGCAAGAAGAAAGCCATTTCTTAAAGATATCCATAAAAAGTGTCGGTTTAAAGTTTGCCAAAAGCCACCTGGGAGACACACCAAACATGTGGAAGAAGGTGCTGTGGTCAGATGAAACCAAAATCGAACTTTTGGCAACAATGCAAAACGTTATGTTTGGCGTAAAGCAACACAGCTCATCACCCTGAACACACCATCCCCACTGTCAAACATGGTGGTGGCAGCATCATGGTTTGGGTCTGTTTTTCTTCAGCAGGGACAGGGAAGATGGTTAAAATTGATGGGAAGATGGATGGAGCCAAATACAGGACCATTCTGGAAGAAAACCTGATGGAGTCTGCAAAAGACCTGAGACTGGGACGGAGATTTGTCTTCCAACAAGACAATGATCCAAAACCAAAGCAAAATCTACAATGGAATGGTTCACAAATAAACATATCCAGGTGTTAGAATGGCCAAGTCAAAGTCCAGACCTGAATCCAATCGAGAATCTGTGGAAAGAACTGAAAACCGCTGTTCACAAACGCTCTCCATCCAACCTCACTGAGCTCGAGCTGTTTTGCAAGGAGGAATGGGCAAAAATGTCAGTCTCTCGATGTGCAAAACTGATAGAGACATACCCCAAGCGGAACTTACAGCTGTAATCGCAGCAAAAGGTGGCGCTTACAAAGTATTAACTTAAGGGGGCTGAATAATTTTGCACGCCCAATATTTCAGTTTTAAAATTAAAAAAAATTTTTTAAATTTTTTTTTTTTTTTTTTTTTTTTTTTTTTTTTTTTTTAAAAAAATTAAAACAGTTTTATATCTTTATGTTTGAGGCCTGAAATGTGGCAAAAGGTCGAAAAGTTCAAGGGGCCGAATACTTTCGCAAGGCACTGTACTTTGCACGTCAAACATGCAGAGTCTGTATTTGCTTTTTGCGCCAACGGAGCTGGCCAGAATTAATGTTCTTATTCTAGTTTATGTGTCTCGCACACACAATGTTGAATGCTTGCAAGTGCTAAAAGGTGCCCTTTCTTTTTGATAAAAGTCACCACTATCTGAGCATTGCAGAATGAACGGCTGCGTTAGGTCACTGAGAGCGTGGAATAGATCTGTCACTGCACAGGCCTGCAGCTCCCCAATGTTAACTGAAGGGTCTGCCGTCCTTCTCTTTCTTTTGCCATTGTGGTTTTCTTTCAGGATCCTGCAGGCTATGTCACAAGGTTGTCCGCTGAGAAGAGATTTATTTTTTATAGGAGTGTTTGGTTTGGTTTGCCCAGTCGGCTGGTATCTTGTTAAACCTCTGCTCAGTATCTGAGGCTTGATATATGGTGTTGGTTTAAACCTGAGATTATTGACCCAGATGTCACAGTGCATATTATATAGGCCTTTGATAATGAAAATTTAAGCGTACAAAGCACACACACTGAACTAAGAACCTTTACACATGGATGCACACAAATGGTCAATACACTACCCTCAGCGGCCTTTTTACACCCAGGCAATATCATGGTCATTGATTCAGCATGGAAAATGTTCGTTACAGCTTACAATGGCAGGCTAATATATTCAACTAGTGCATTATTATAATTTATTCAGTGGTTCAATACGAGCATGCCAAATTCAAATTCATGAAATTCAAAAACAATCCCTGTTGGCACTAATCTTCATCTTTGCCTATCATACCGACACAGGCAGCTCAACACAACAAACAAACAAAGAAACAAATGGATTGCCTCCTATTCTTGTCTGAGCTGACGGGACAATGCTTCCTCAAGAGGCAACTAATCATATCTGTCTTGACATTCTAGACCCAAGCAACATCGTAAGGATGCAGAAAGAAGCGCGCCGTAAAGTGTGGCACTGCATTGATTTAAATGAAACAGGTTTTAAACATTTACTTGACTGTTGAACAGAAAAATGCTGAACTGTTCTTGAGGCGTATTTATGTTGAAAGGATTTTAAATCATGTCACAGGCTTTTGGGCCATAGATATTTCCACCTAGAAATCTTCTTTTCACATGTGTCCTTGGCAAAAACAAAATGCAGCAAGCATGAGTTTCAGACATAAAACAGCTAACACAATAATTATAAATATCGCACAAAATCTGAACTAAACAGAAATGCACGAATACATTTCCCCCCCAACATCATGGAAGTGCAATTGCTGCATTACTCTTTAAATAAAGTAAACCTTTCATCATCATGCTGCTGCAAGTGCTGGGACTTATCCTAGCAACTAGCAGTCCAAGCCAAAGGTAATGAAAACTCCCTCTCGGCCCCTCTGAAGCTCACTAATCATAGCTTGTTTGTTCACCCCGTACAAAAACCAAAGTGTTGAAATGACAAGTTAGACAAGAAGACAATTTTTTTGGCAGGGAGCAATGACTTCCTCCCTCATTTCTACACTTATCCCCCACTAATCTGAGAAGCTTCATCATTTCTAAAACTCCTAAAGTCCAGTTCCTTTTGATTTCTTTTCTTTCTTTTCTTTCTTTTATAATTGCGTTGGTAAAGGGCATGCCCAGAGATTCATCCACAATGGGGTGCATATCATTTTTTATACATAATTAGATAATGTATTGCTTTTAGACCTAAAGCTAACCACCGTCACTATGCTCTATGAAGGACGGAAATGCCAACTTGTACTAGCCACCTTTCCAGTCCGCATCAAGTGAATACTTGATACTAAACGGAAATCAACAAAATAATAACAAACCAAGTAATTTGCTTGTGTCAATCATTTCATTAGTTCAACAAGTCATTTTCCATCTGCTGTTTTTCTTTCATCTCTCCATACTGCAGCAGAGGCAGAGGAATGTTTTAATTAACTCAATTGAAATTCAAAACATGCCATAGTGTAACATTAGCTTTTACAAGGCTGTTTTCAGAGTTAATTTAGAAAACTATACCATTTTCAGGACCCGGGGCTCATTGCACTTCAGAACAGAAGCCTTTTTGTTGCAGAGATTTACATACTGTAATAGCTGTTGTGGATCAGGAAACAACTTCATGTGAGAATAAGCACATCTGTGCATGCATGTCCACGTATTCACACTGTCACGTGAAAAAAAAAGAAGCTTTAATAGATGTGACAGGAGTGGAGATGATTGAGCTAATTCAGGATGAAAGTCATTGCTGAGGTTTAGACGGATTGTTCTTGTTATGACTGCCGCTTCTGTGAGCAATTATCCCACCTTACAACACGTTCAACGTGCGTGCACACAACATGATTATATGGCAGCTTTTTTTTCTTACCTGAGACATGTACACTTTATCCATCCTAATTCGGTTTTAATTGAACTGCAGCAGTGAGAGGACATTTCCACCTCTTATTAAGCACAGTGAGAATTTAATGTGTTCAGTGTGACCCAGGCATCAACCCACTGACATGCAATCTTGGTCTGCTTAATATTCCCAGCAGTGTGTTTTACCGTTTGTTAGGATCTGTTGCTACAGACCCCTCAGGCAACAGTGTTTCATATCCTAAATCCCATCACTGAACGTCGTAAAGGACAGCAAATATTGATCCTTCTGCTTTGGTACATGGTGGCGCTCACATTTCAAGCAGGTCTTTGTTTCTGATAAGGTGGCATCAGTGGGAAAGGTCAACAAAATGTTGTCAACAGAGCAACAGATAAGAAAATCTTATACCTCAGGCTTGCATAAGCCCCAGACCTGACTTACAGTATATTAAAGCATTAGTAGTTAGATATGTGTGCCACAGTGTAAACAAATTTAATATATGATTTAATGAGGACTCAGTACTGCATGCATAAGCATTCTTGTTTGCTGAAAGTGAACCCAGAGGCAACTGTGTAAATTATATTATTAAACTTTAAAAAAAATAATCAGTTGGCATATAAAAATCAATCTTTCACAAATCTCTAAATGGTTACTGTTACATGTCTAAATAGGCAAATACATTGGCTTTCTAGTTTAAATGTTTGTTAAGTCTCTGTGTGCAAAAGGAGTGCAATACTTAATAATAAAGGATACAGAGCTTAATGCATGTTGATTTAATCTGAGTCATCATGCAGTATTTGTTTAACGTTAAGTAATAATTTGCAAATGAGTATCACGGCTTGACTTATACTTGAGGGGACAGAAGTCAGTATCTCATGTGTGGAGTAATGATTAAGTAATGATGAACCCTTCATGTGTTTTATTTTCGCTCATTGTACATATACTGTACATACAATGGGTGCATCTGTTCATCTTAAACAGGTCTGTCCATTCTCCCTTAATCTGTCTATTGGCACCTGCTAGATGGTTTCGGTTTTCTTGGTTCTCTTCCGCCCTACACTTCAATTCTTTCAACAGCAACAAACAAATGTGATAAAATAAAGAAACATTTATGTGTCTTCAACTGGTTCTATTGCCTAGCTTGTAAAGGTGACATATAGATGTATTGCTATTGGGTCATGCAGATGTTTGGCGTACAGCTTGATCTTATTGCTCCATATTTCTACGGGAACAGGTACTGTTCTGCTTTCAGAGAGGCTGATCAAATGAACATTTCCTTGGATCCAGCTAATTTAATGGCATGCCAATTCATGTATGACCTACTTGTGAATTAACATCCATTATTTGATAATTTATTAAGTATTAACTAACTACATAAAGCCATATAGTGACTTGATTATTGATCAATGATGAGCAACAGAAATCCATAACACATGCTGTATTTAGGAGTCATGCAATAGTTAATTACTCAGTTTGCGTACCCTTATTGTAAAGTGTTACTTCAATTAGAGAGTTTTATTCTCGTATTGTCTGTTCTAGACCAGGTTAAAAAAGAAAAATTCAGGAGATAACCCTGGGTGCTCTCCATTCACCCTCCTTTTTTCTGCGATCTTACTCATTTTTTTCCATCACCAGCCAGTAAATAGCATAAGGAAACAAACACTGTGCTTGTCATGTAATACATTTTATTGAAGTAATTAACAATGGAAACAGCATGAAAATGATCAAACACAAAAATATGACAACACTAGCTATTCAAGAATAATTATATAAAATAGGAAACTGCAAATTAATCTCTCCCCATCTGTTTTGCGTCTCTACTTGATGTAGAGAAACGTATGGGAAATGATATGCCACGAACAGGGAGTTGTTTGCTTGGTAATCTTTATATAATATTGTTTGTTTGTATACTAAGATCCCTATTAGCTTCTGCCTGTCTCAAACAGAAGCTACTCTTCGTGGGGTCTATTTTTCCATAAGAATATTACATTAACTGGAATACGTACATCCATAACATTCATACTCACAATACATCAAAAGTGTACATCAAAGGTACAACAAAATATAAACTTGGGGTCATTGAAAAAGAAATCCAAAGAAAAATGATTTGTCTTGAATCACCAGTTGCACCGAGTTACTCATTGCAGGCCCATAATGTTATGCTATTCCCATTGCTCTGTACTCAGCTGCTGAGAGACATACTGACAGAAACACACCCCTCCCTCCAGGTGACCAGTGGAGCCGGGCTGGGGAAAGGGAAAGTGTCTTTTAGCAAGGCAGCAGGCGTAACCTGATGAGAAGAAGGTCAGAGCTCTTTGAAACATATCCTCAGCACAAGCCTGCTCAGAAAATGTTTCTGCAAACTCACGTTTGCAACCGTCCAGAGAAAAATACACCAGATAGATTTTTGAATTGGACCGACAGCCCATTAACACCTTGTCCTCACAGAGGATTATGTTTGCCTGGCATATAGCTTTCTGCATTTCCCTCAATGTGTATTTCTCATCATTCTTTTTCCAGAGACCCATCTGAATAAGCAACCCCAGTGGAACACAGAAGAAACTAGAAATAGTGAGGACCAATAATAGGATAGGGTACTTTCTGGTCAAACTGTAGACATCAATAAGTAGGAATGTTGGAAATATAAAAAATGCTACCGAGATTAAAAAAAAAATTAAACCTGTAATGTAGATCAGTACTCTAAGCCAAAGTTGCCGCAACCACACTTTATTTTGAGAGACACTATTGATCATCCTCACGGCCTTTCTGTACTTGTCGTGGTCCTCAATGATCAGGCGCAGTTGGTCCGGCACCTCCATGTCACTGAACTGACCACAATCCCATTTACTGAGTCCCTCCTCGTTGACGGCAATCAAAGGCTGCAGGACCTTCCCGTTGTAGATAGAGGGAGGCTGGAAAGGCACCACAGTGGACCCTTGAAGCTGCTGGTTGGCGGTGCAGAGCACCTTCAGCAGCTTACTCTCAAAGTCGGGGTCGTTGGCCTCCAGGTAGGTGAGGTGGCAGAGGTGGAGAGGAACAGAGACTCCTTGCTCCAGCAGCACTGGGACGATGGGTTTCCTCTCCAAGCAATCTCTGAACAAAGACATGTTGGCCTCCAGGAGGCACCAGCGGCTCCTCACAAACTCCGGGCTGAGGACCAGCAGCACCTTCTGGCTCTCCTGGATGCAGTCCGACATGTTTTCCAACACGGTGCGGCCGGGAGTGAAGTCCCGCTCATGGTAGCAGACCTGCAGGCCGCAGGACTCCAGCTGGTTGATGACGGAGTGGGTCCACTGGTAGTCAGTGCTGCTGTAGCTGATGAAGACATGGTAACACTCACCATCTCTCAGTGGGGGAGGAACATAAATAGAAGGAGGCAGTGGGACAGCAGGCTCTGACTGAATGTCTGCAGTTTCAGGTGAATTCATTGGCTCCATTATCTATGAAAAAAGCTAAAGTGAGAAGACAATATTTAGATTATTTATGTAGGTATATGTTTCAAAGATTTCATGTAGCCTTTTAATGTTATTATACAGTAGTTCCTACTAGAAACACATTGAAAGGGCATCCTACTGCTCAGTGATACGCTGCTGCCCAGCATAACTGTTTTTTTTTTTTTTTTTTACAGATAATTTTTTGGGGCATTGTTAGGCCTTTATTGACAGGACAGCTGAATAAATGAAAGGGGAGAGAGAGGGGGAATGACATGCAGCAAAGGGCTGCAGGTCAGAGTCGAACCCAGGCCCACTACTTCGAGGAGTAAACCTATATATATGGGCGCCTGCTCTACCAACTGAGCTATCCAGGAGCCCGCCCAGCATAACTCTTAAAAGTCAATACAAGTTTGTGTATGATACATTTTTCTTTAAATAAAAAATTGGAAAATAATTAAAAACGTGTGTAATTAAATTAAAGTCATTATAGTTGCTTTTAGTGAATTGTTTGTTTTTTTGGAGCTCTGTGTTTTGAAGTATGATATAAGCAAAATGTTTATGCCACAAAAAATTTTTGACATACTCTAATTGCCTTACTTTAATTCAGAAGGGGGAAAAATCATTTACAGTAGGACATTTTAAATCAACACGGCTAATCTAATGGAATCAGCATGTTTATTTGAAAATAAGATTTTATGGGTTTTGAAATACCCCAAAGTGACTTTCTTAGAAGAGCACAACATTCTCAACTGAAAAGTATCATCAGATTAAACACCTTTATATATATAAAGTCCAGTTTTTTTTTAATGTAAATCCACAGTGAAAACAATAAGTAATTTTTTTTTTTTTTTTCTGAATTTACATTCTATTCAGTTCCTATTTTCACATTACAAATAAAGCCAATTTCAAAAGATATACAAGCTTCTCAAAGTCATCCAGGTAGCCTACTCATGCATGAAATTCAGAACAATGGATTTTAAACGAGTTTAGGTTTGTGTAAAACATGAATTCTGGTACTAAATGTTTACAAATGACACACTGTAAATCGTACAAAGACTGCAAAGACTTATGGTTGTTTTTAGGTAGCCTATAACAATATCCCAAATTTAAAAAGTGTAAACATCACTTAATGCAGTGTAATCAGTATTCAAACAACTCAGTGCTGCTCCAAATATACAGGAAGCAGCATTTACAGTACAGGCCAAAAATTTGGACACGCCTTCTCATTCAATGCATTTCCTTTATTTTCATAACTATTTACATTGTAGATTCTCACTGAAGGCATCAAAACTATGAATGAACAAATATGGAATTATGTACTTGACAAAAAAGTGTGAAATAACTGAAAACATGTCTTATATTTTAGATTCTTCAAAGTAGCCACCCTTTGCTTTTTTAATAACTCTGCAAACCCTTGGTGTTCTCTCAATGAGCTTCATGAGGTAGTCACCTGAAATGGTTTTCACTTCACAGGTGTGCTTTGTCAGGGTTAATTAGTGGAATTTTTTCCCTTATTAATAAAAAAAGCAAAGGGTGGCTACTTTGAAGAATCTAAAATATAAGACATGTTTTCAGTTATTTCACACTTTTTTGTTAAGTACATAATTCCATATGTGTTCATTCATAGTTTTGATGCCTTCAGTGAGAATCTACAATGTAAATAGTCATGAAAATAAAATAAAAAACGCATTAAGTGAGAAGGTGTGTCCAAACTTTTGGCCTGTACTGTATGTGTTAAGAAGTAAGCAAATAATCTAGCTTGCAGAGTTACCGAGAGAAGCCTAATAAAGATCCATAATGTAAAAACAAACAAACATAAAGTGTGCATTACAGACTAAAATGTTTATGGTGAAGTAAATCTATGAAAAAGAAATAGTTCCAGGACATGTAGGCTAAGCTTCCATACTTTCGTTACATTTTCTAAAAAAAAACAACAACAGAATCGTACTTCTCTTTTTAAACATGAAAACTAAAATCACACTAAGGACAACATGCTGAGCTATGTACATTCATACCTGTTCATGATAAAGTAAATTCAAGCAAATACAATGAAGACTGGTCACACCGTGTTGATGATCAAGAACCGAAAGTAAACTCGGAAACCAGAAAAAAAAAAAAAAACATTGTTCTGCTTTCAGGTCCGTTAAAGGAACAGTGTCCGTTCTGATGTCTGAGGGGCTTCTAACATGAATGAAGTTACTGTGCCTTTAATGACTCTCGACGCTCGTATGAGTCCAGACATGTTGATGAGGTGAGTTTTCATCAAAAAGTACCAACAGACAAACTTGTCCACACTACTATTCCCATTGCTCTGTACTCAGCTGCTGAGAGACGTACTGACAGAAACACACCCCTCCCTCCAGGTGACCAGTGGAGCCGGGCTGGGGAAAGGGAAAGTGTCTTTTAGCAAGGCAGCAGGCGTAACCTGATGAGAAGAAGGTCAGAGCTCTTTGAAACATATCCTCAGCACAAGCCTGCTCAGAAAATGTTTCTGCAAACTCACGTTTGCAACCGTCCAGAGAAACATACACCAGATAGATTTTTGAATTGGACCGACAGCCCATTAACACCTTGTCCTCACAGAGGATAATGTTTGCCTGGCCTATAGCTTTCTGCATTTCCCTCACTATGTACTTCAATTGATCCTTTTCCCAGAGAGCAGCCTCAATAAGCAAACCCAATGGCACACAGCAGGAACAAGAAATAAAGAGCCCCCAAATATTTCTATTCTTCAATGAATCCATTGTGAAGACAATCACCATTGTGATTAAAGCCAGCATAAGTAAAAACAATACTGTAAAACAAACACCTGTCAGTATTGTAAACGAAAGTGAGTGCATTTTATTTTGAGAGACACTATTGATCATCCTCACGGCCTTTCTGTACTTGTCGTGGTCCTCAATGATCAGGCGCAGTTGGTCCGGCACCTCCATGTCACTGAACTGACCACAATCCCATTTACTTAGTCCCTCCTCGTTGACGGCAATCAAAGGCTGCAGGACCTTCCCGTTGTAGATAGAGGGAGGCTGGAAAGGCACCACAGTGGACCCTTGAAGCTGCTGGTTGGCGGTGCAGAGCACCTTTAGCAGCTTACTCTCAAAGTCGGGGTCGTTGGCCTCCAGGTAGGTGAGGTGGCAGAGGTGGAGAGGAACAGAGACTCCTTGCTCCAGCAGCACTGGGACGATGGGTTTCCTCCCCAAGCAATCTCTGAACAAAGACATGTTGGCCTCCAGGAGGCACCAGCGGCTCCTCACAAACTCCGGGCTGAGGACCAGCAGCACCTTCTGGCTCTCCTGGATGCAGTCCGACATGTTTTCCAACACGGTGCGGCCGGGAGTGAAGTCCCGCTCATGGTAGCAGACCTGCAGGCCGCAGGACTCCAGCTGGTTGATGACGGAGTGGGTCCACTGGTAGTCAGTGCTGCTGTAGCTGATGAAGACATGGTAACACTCACCATCTCTCAGTGGGGGAGGAACATAAATAGAAGGAGGCAGTGGGACAGCAGGCTCTGACTGAATGTCTGCAGTTTCAGGTGAATTCATTGGCTCCATTATCTAAGAGAGAGAGAAGACAGGTGAAAACATCACAAAAATAATTTATACCCTACCTTAGTGTATTTAGAAGTAAATGGATCTACAACCCCTGTCAGTGTGCTAAAAAGACGTTTACTCCCACAGTGTCTTAGCAGTGTGGTTTTGCAAAGATTTACTACCCAAAAGAATGGAACATCAACACCTATAAAATATATTTGTATATTTTAATAATATAATATTATTATAATATTAATACTATATTGTATAATATAGCATTTGTCAGAGAGGTGTTTATTCAACGTCAAGGTAATTTTTTCTTAGTGAGTTGCCTCATATGGTCAGCCAGGTTCACAAAAATGCTTTAGATTGAATTTCATTATGTATTTTATGGTTGCAAGAGCACTGCACAGCTAACGTCTATTGTTGTCTTCCAATAATCAGGGTTAGAAATAAAACATGTTTCATCATTATCATTTCAAAATTATTGATATACTATAATATATATACTCAGTTAATTAGGTACATTTCACCAAGACTAATGCAGTCAAACAATGTCCTGTAACAAATCCTACTTTCATAAAAATTATGTTTGTTTTATCATATTGTCATGACGGCTGCCTCAGTTGTTTTTATTTTGCCTAGTTTGCCCCTCTGTCTCACTTCCCCCAGGTCACCTGACCCCTACTTCCAGGGGGTTACATTGGGATTTTTTTTTACCGTATGTGGGGGTTATCTGTGGTTTCAGGGTTTCCATGGGACTACAAAATGTGATTGATACCATTTGACAAATTGTAAATAAAATATAACTATTTAAATTATGTCATTAAATGTATCAGTTTCAAACCTATATGTCCCTACCTTGCCATCCACCTGTCACTCTCTGCCATCTGTGCTGTCTGATTGACTGAAATGCACTGAAGTCACTTTTCTTCTTTTTTCTATTTTATGGCGGGTGGCAACCAGCGTCAAGGAGGACGTAGACTGAGGTCGCAGATCTGCTATGTAGCTTTTAAGGAAACCTATTGACAGAAAAAAGGAAACCCTGTGAAAGTTCTGATGTTCGCAGGTTCTTAAATAATCTCATTTAGGAATATGTTCTCTACGGCTACGAAGAAAACGCATTTCAGTCATTGTTTGAATTATTAAGACAGAGAAAAAATTAAATATATACATTGTAAAAGATGTGCTAAGTTAAGTGTCCCCTGATGACATAGAATTGCGCAGGGCCATGTGCCGGGGTTTCTTCAACCATTTTGTCTTCTTCTGTTTTGACTTGATTTCTAGGCCTGTCATTTTACCATTAAAATCACTGAACTGATCCTGTCTTTCTGGTTGTGCTGCCTCGTGAGGGTAGACTAAATAAAGCAAAGAGCTCTCAGTAAAACCCAAATGCAATCTAATAGGACCGCAAACTACAGCCTCCAAAAATGACCATACAGTATGTTTGAATCCATACCTATTTAAAACAGTTCCAACTAAACAGAATATCAGAATTCAGATATCATTTAAAGTTGATATTTTTTTCCTAGTGTTGTATTCCATTAAATCATTATTGGTTTAACTAAGGATAGCTGAAAAGTAAATGTATTATCATACCTGTAGTTAATAAACTTCTAAAGCAGTGCAGCAATGGGTGGCCGACAACAGTATAAGGAAGTTGTAAAAATAAGCACTGCTCTGTTGGGAGTTTTGTTAAGGGCATATACTATATTGTCTTGTACCAATGGCTTTATAATGTGGGTGTGGTTGGTACAGTGACTGTACCTTTAATAAAAATAACTAACCAAATACGTCACCCTCACCCTCCATGCTTCAACCTGTCTGCATGGTTGGTGATGGTCCGACCTGTCTTGGGTTGCATATTTTTAAAATACATTGTAAGATTTATAATTTACTTAGGTGCCTGCTGTAGTATTAGCTTCACAATGGTGATACAGCTTTCTGAAGTGAATTGTATTAGTACACAAAGACTCTTACATGCACATTAGTAGTAGAGTGTTGATTTAGAATGTGCTATTTTACATAAAGCGTAAATAAACCCAGTTTGCTTTCTGGCTGCCTACATTTATCATACTGCTATTGTATTGTATGTGTAGATCATCAATATATGATTTATTATCACTTATTTTGTTTCACTAACTACTACGTAACAAGTTAATGACACACCTGTAAATGTAGATACATATTTAATATAAATGGTACATGGTTATATTTATATACCGTGTGGACGGCCGCGATACTTGTAATGGCAAAAACATAACTGCCACAAAACAAAAGTAGTGATCTTTGACATTTCTTTTCTTATAACAAAGAAAGACTATATATTATAGAAATATAGAGAATATAGAAAGAAATATAAATTATATCAGATAATGCCACAGATGCAACATCTGTTAATTATTTAGACAAATCCATTTAAATATAATTTATTTCATAATCTCGATCAGGTTGTATCATGTACATCAACATTTGTGTGTGTGTGTGTGTGTGTGTGTGTGTGTGTGTGTGTGTGTGTGTGTGTGTGTGTGTGTGTGTGTGTGTGTGTGTGTGTGTGTGTGTGTGTGTGTGTGTGTGTGTGTATAGGAATGACCCTTTAGGAGCACTGAGATAACGTCCAGGCGTGTTGTGTAGTAGTTCATCGATTCTGTTGACGTGTTATTTTAAATTAATGCTCATGGGTCATTTTTCTGTGGTGAACGAGTTGAACTGGGCTTGTTAAATGGCTGTATGTTGACCAAAAATAGCTGCAGATTTAAGTTCTAGAGGACAACCCGAACATATCTCATATAATATAAGGCTTCATGATTCATACTCTCTTATCCCAGTTGTGACTCCAGAAGTGACCCAATAAAGAAGCAAGGTCTGTGTCAATGACCTAGGGCCGTTTTAATATCTTTAAAATATTGAAAACCGAGGGGAATTTCATTCATCAAAACCACCTTCCTATCCCAGCTGATATTAAAGAACAATTCAGAGGATAGAAAATCAAACAGGGCCATCTCTCCTCTGACTCATGTTCACAAATTAGGTTCTCCAAATCATTAAATGAAGACACAAACAGAAAATATGAAAGTTCTTGGCCTCAGGGGTGTTTTGTTTTTTCCCTGCTCAGCTTCGAGTGCTTTCATGCAGACTGGTAACCACTTGTAATCTTTTTTGTGACATAACTGAATAAGTGTCTCGAGGCATAGAGGAAAGCAGCTCTAACAATATAACGTAGCTGTAATCTAGACCAACATCTGCTGCTCACTGGATGCACTGGAAGAGCACTCAGCGGACAGACAAGATGCTGAACGCAATAACAACCTATTAATTCATCAAGAAGAACGCTTCAATAGACTGTTAAACTGTACTTTCTAGAAAAAGTTAGCAAGATATATCTGGACCTATATCCATTAAGCAACATTTATAACTGCAGACTTACTTGCTTTTAACTTATTGTAAAGCATTAGCATATATTTGATTAACCATTACTAAAGCCATTGGTTACTACTTATAAATCATGATAAAGAATGCTTTATGGGACAGTGGTATTATTCTTTTGTATATTCCATATGCACAAAATTGTGAACCTGTAATTAGCAGCTCCACAAATACGGTACATGACAGCTTTGAAATGGAGTCATTCACTAACAAGACAGTTCACATATTCCATCTGCAGAGCTGATCAAGTATGACTTTTCTCCATGAACTTTCTCAGTTTATATTTTGAGTAAACTGAACCTACAACCTGCAGCAAACATTTCCACAGTGTCACACTCAAGCAATATTTCCACTTGCATAAGCATGTAAATCCCAGGTTCCGCAGTGCATAAACCATCATTCATACTGATTTTTTTTTACTTTGGCTGTGACAAACACATTAAAGCTATTTATTAGTTGTGACAGATTTAGGACAGGTAGATGGGTAATGAGAAGATGGAAGAGGCAGTGGAATATTATGCGTCAGTGTTTGTGTCTGCGTCTCCTGGTTTAGGAATTACATATTACAGCGTCTGAGCTGGGAGGATAAAAAAATGTAGTTCGTCCCAGCTTCTTTTATCACCACATCTGCCTGCGGAACATAAATTTGCATGGCTGCTCTGGTCTTTTTTTTTGTTTCTTTTTTTTGGTACCAACTGAGACTTATTTAATCATCTTTTCATGCCTTGGCATACATTAGTGATCTGGCCAGCTTGTCATAATTAATAGAGTATACTATCATGATGACTTGTGTGTCTGTTTGTACAGGCATGGCCCATGTGGATTTGTAATATGCATATGTGCATGCAAGCATGACTGAGCATTGAAATATCTGTTCACACATTTTTAATTCTTGTATCTATGGATGGCAATGGCAGTCTGTTGGTCTATCCGTCCACCACTTTGGTCCAGGCTGAAATATTTCAAAAACTATTGTATAGATTGCCATACAATTTGTGTTAGCATTGCCATTGTGAACTCTTTACATTTGCATAGCCCAAAGCATTGATGTGCCTTAGTATAACCTTACAAAGCCACATGACCATAGACTCTCAGTCTTGTTTAAGACATACTATTTTAAGGGGGAAATAATAACAATATACTGTATGCACACATAGATGATTTAATAATATGCCACAAAAGCTTTAGAAATTATTTACAGCATATATTACTCCCTTGCTGTTTTGTCTTAGGCCTGCAAGCATAACAAGTTCATTTTGATGTCAACAGAAGCAAATTGAGTATTTACCAAATAAAAAAAAACATGTACTAGATTCTCCAGTCAGTGCCTTTGATCAAGGCACTGGCTCAGATCTGGAGTTGGTCCCTGGGCGCTGTAAATGGCTGCCCACTGCTCTCTTGAGGGATGGGTTAAATGCGGAGAATGAATTTCGCTACATGTATGTGTATATGACAATAAAGTACCTTTACCTTACCATAACTATTACAATTGGGATACATATTTAATGTTGTGTGCATTAATCACACATAGTTTTACTGTTTACATTGGTACTGTCTTGTTATCATCATGTCACTCATTTGTAAAGCACTTTAAATTGCACTGTATGAAAGGAGCTACACAAATAAAGATTGATTGATTGCTTGTTTTTAGCTTTTATAATATAGGTTTTCAAGTCAAAAGTGTTCAAATGATAAGGCAGGTGTACATGGGGGAGAGAGGGGTTGAAATCTTCAAATGTATGCAGGATGTCAATGTCAGGCCCTTACAATGAGGTCGCAATACTAAGTTTTGAAGCCTTTATTAGTAACATAGCCTTATTAATTGCACAGCATGTTCCATTAATGTTTATAATGATGAAAGTAGTTAAGGTGATGGTACTTTCTTTCAATATGCAGCTTACCCAACTGGGTCATCAGAAATAAGCTTTGTGTGTACATAAGATGATAAGACTGCATTATCATATCCAATCCCTTGACAAACACAGTATATAATCACAGCTAATATTTAGCTTTAGTCTGAGTGCATAATCAGTCACTTTGCCCAGATCATGGAGTTTATGTAGTGCTATTTATTGATTTAATGGATAAAAGAATACAGTTTTTTTTTTTTAAAGGCCCAGGAGGAGCACTGTGTCTGTCCATATATAATATATATATATATATATATATATATATATATATATATATATATATATATATATATATATATATATATATATATACAGGAAAGGGACATGGAGCTTTAAAATAGTAGATAATCTGAGAGCAGCAAAGGACAACAAGTCCTTAAAGATCGGGAAAACGCTTTTTGCTAGACAGCTGGATAGTTATGTTTTTACAGCATGTCTGGATCTTGCACATAGCGAGAAATATGTTTGGCATTTTTAGCAGCCCTGAAATTTCCAGGAAGTCTTAACGAAAAAACAAAAATATAAAAGAAGCATATGGAATCAAAGGAATCTTACTGATTAAGTAAGCTTTTTTCATAAATTTCCATTGCAACATTTGTGCAAGCACAAACTTTCCATTCTGCACAAGTAATGATGCATCAATCATTTAGACTTGAAGAAAAGTTCACCTCTGTTTTAGTTGGCTCAAATGTGTGATCGCCGATCTGCCAAATACAAATACGAGTGTGCTGCTATTCATTCTCTAAAATCAGTAAACTTCCAGTACATAATCTAATTACCTGGTATCATATTGATAAGTAAACCAAGAGTTTTTGTGCCGTAATAGTGGAAGCCAGACATGATACAATGAAAGGTAATGAACACTTCTGCTTTGTGTTTACTCAGTGTTCCTATTTTGTTCATTGGCGTATATCCTGTGCAAATGCATTATGGCAATCTATGTTGACAGTGGGAATACACGACATGGGAGGGCATTATTTGTCCAGTTTTAAAATAGGTCAGCTTGCCACAGACAAGATCCACAGCACAGACAGATGGTCTTCAAATAATTTAATGAAGTTATGTGTTATAGCACAAATACAGTTTCTGTTCCATGGCAATACATAATTACTTTTTACAATAATGATTACTGGAGGGACAAAGGCATACATGTTACTAAAACCATAAAGAAAATGATGGATGAGCGGTGTGGATACTTTTGCTTTGCGCATTTTTAGATTTCTTTCTTATTATTTTACCATTACATAAATTGTAATGTAATGGGAATGTGATTGTTATTTTAAGAAACTAATCACATGTTTCACCACTTGTACTGTAACTCCAGTTACAGGTGGGGAACATGACCTTTACTTTAACTTTTAGCTGACAATTTCACATAATGAATACCATGAAAATCCAGTTCACGCTGTTTTCACAAAGACAAAGTTAATTGTAGAGAAATATTATGTTCACATATAGAATTAATAAGTAAAATAATTTACATTAGTGTTTTGAATTGAGAATGACATTTTAATGTCAATGAGACATTCTCAAAGACATTTCGTTCTTCTGTGATTTGTAACATTTGACTGGAATGCTGGGTTTACTTAAAAGTACTCCATTGATTTAGCATTGCAGTCCTACAGTATAACACTGTTGGACTCACTATAGAAAGTAAAAAAAAATACACTGGATGCAGCAGAACCAGAGATATCGTCTATTATATTCAGCACATTCTTTGAACTGTTACCCACAATGCAACTCGACCACTGAGAGCTTGGTCAGAGATTCAGATGTGTTATACTAGTAGTGTGTCACAATGTCTGCCTCAGTCAATTTCATTTTACTCGGTCGGCTCGTCTGTCCCTGTCTTCAGTCACTTCTCACCTCCCCCAAGCCCATACATTTCCTCTGAACTCTCATTCTCCATCCTTTCACTTAATGCCCTCATACTTTCCCACCAGTCACAACCTGACTCTTTTATTCACCTGTTCACCTGTTTCCAGCCCTGCAGTTTATAACTGGCATGTTTCCACTCATTCCCTGCCAGATTGTCATGTTTTGTCGTGCCTTGCTTTCTAGTGTTAGGATACTCTAAAAAGACGTGATCGTTTGATTTCTGGAGGAAGGAGAGGCTGGGGTCGAATTGAAAGTTAAGCAAGAGGTTTAATGAAACAACACGATGAAAACGACAGTCAAACCACAATCAAACATAAAACATAAAACACTGCCAGCAGCAGACTGCAAAACATGCTTCCCCTGTCGGGTCACAGTTAGCAGCCATGCGACATGACAAAACAATACACTGTAAACAGCGGTCTTCAAAATGCTTCCCCTTGCGGGGTCACAGATTGAAGCCCCGAATCTTTCTCCGGCTCACACATTTATTCCCTACACCTGGGTGTTTCCTCAAATGAAATCTTCCCCTATTGGTCAGATGTCTCTCAGGTTAAGGACACACCTCTGATTTCCATTTTGCTCCAGTTCACAGACAAAGGTCATTTATCATGGTAGTGCTGATTATATTCAAGTTTACAGAGATACACATTTTCTTTGTTCTAACCCAGTCTGGCCCAACAGGGGGTGGCTCCCCCAAAACAGATACAATAGATCTCCATGTGTGGAGACAAGGAGCTTTCTCCTGTATGCTAAATGACTGATATGACCTGATTAATTCTTTAGAAGCTTGGGTTTGGGGTGGGGTAGTCAAATGCTGATTAGTGTAGTTACTTGATTAGATTTAGCTGCAGGCCCCATTAAACAATGTTTTCAAAACATAAGCATGGTTTTAACTTTTTACAACCTAACACTAGCCACCTGAACCCTTATTTGTACCTGCCTGCCTAAGTTTACAGTATGTATATCCTTCATTCTTCAATAAATCACTGAACTGCTGCTGTCTGCCTGGATTGTGTGAATCCAAGTTCTTTTCACTGTTACCTCAAACCCTCCTGCCTGACAAGTGGCTAATGATAGCCTCGAACCGCTAGTTTTCAGCAGAGATGTGGAATGGGCTACAGAGGTCTGGTAAACTCACTTCTTTCTAACTCCACTCCCCCCAGATTTTTCTTCATTGTCAAATATGTAGTCTTCAGCCCCAACCAATGCTGACTCAAGTGACATTACTTGAGACAATTTATCAGATTTATCAACTCCCTCTGGAGCAACAAAGGCCTTTTCAAACATTTTTTCACTTAAGAACTCCCCAAGACCTGTAAACAGACTTTGATGTGTAAAATGTGTGGAGATCCCCTTTAGCTGCTATGTTCTTGTTTTGCATCTTGTGGTTATTTCTTTAGGACATTTTTTACTTACTAACGCTTCTGGTTTGGGAATTCAGCACAGCAGTGCTTACTGGAAACTGGCTCTGTGATAATGAGAAGCTGTTGACAAATCTAATCTCAGGCAAACCACTAGACACCACTATGTCAAATGTTGCCTCTCCAGAGGTTTCCTCCATTTACTTAATAGTTCCAAGATTTTGTTTTAGTGTTTTATCCTTGTCTTCTGAGAGCGCATAGGCTGACTCAGGAAGCCATGCTGTTTGTGGGCTTATACAGTCCTTTGAGACATAAGTGAAAATGAGTTTTAGGCCTACAAATAGACTTGACATAACTTGAATACTGCCTGATCTCAATCACTAAAGCTGTACAACAGCCAGCCAAAAGCATTTTAAAACCATCTATTAAAGGATTGAAATCAGGCTAAGGCACTATTTGTTGCACCTGCAGGATATTTATTGAAATATTAACCATACTGTACATGTAGTTGTTTTACCAATATTCACTATAATGAGCTCAAGCAATTGTTAGCAGTTTAAAATTCAAAGGTTGAGGATATTCAACCTGTAGCCACTTGACATTTGCATATGTTCCGTTGCAAGCATATTAGAGACTTATGCAGTATATGCAATCAATACTGTGTATTCAAGTGATTCTGTCAACATTTATTTAAATGTCACAATTTAATTATCCGGTTTGAGATCTCTCAACCTTAATATCCTCCAGGTATGCATCACATCAGATTGTACAGCAGGAATCTGCACTTTATTTATTTTCTCTGTTAGTGCAATCATCACGCTTCAAATGTCTTCAAGTTTAATCAAATGGAATCCAACCAGACTATATCTCCAACATTCAGAAATACGTCCAGCAGGAAAATGTGATTGCTACATTTGATTGATACACAATGCCATAGAGAATTGTTCATCCTGAAGGGCATATCATAAAATGGAATGTCTTTGTATTAATCCTTTATATTTTTTCCTCTCAAAGGTCTTATTTCAAGTCCAAATAATAAAAATAGATGTTTAAATTGTATCACTTAGTGACTCATGTTGATTTATTAACCAAGAGTGCTGGCATCAGCTCTTTAATGCAAAATAAAGAAAAACATACTCAAAAGTTCTCTGAACAACTGTGACTCTAAGAATAACAACACATCTGTCTGGAGTTCCAGTTTCCAGTCGTTAACCACATCCATCTGGTCTTGTGTTTAAATGTATTGGCATCTCATGCAAAGTGCTTAACTGTAGTGTTTGTATTAAAGTATTAATCTATGACTACCTATGCGTACACTTTGCTTGTCATATGGCGAAACGCACCAGCCTCTAAAATTTCAGATATGTAAACTTAGCCAGGGTGAACTCAATGTTGAACGGTAACATGACATAACTATGGAATTTTGGATGTGGTGCAAATTTCAAGGGACCTTAAAAGCCTGAAGGTGGAATGTTGAGCGCTTTTAGGATTTGATAAGAAAACAATCGGTCCCTGTTTTCGCCAATAGAGTAGCCTACTTCCCAAAATCTGCCTTTGGGAGTTGCTGAGGAAACTCCATCCTATTGGGTCTGTCAAGTTCATGAAATATCATGAATGCCCCACACACCTTCTTCTCTCTGGGCTCTCAGCTAAGTGGTCAAAAATATAAAAGGCACCATTAATGTAAATCAGTTACTTGGAAAAGACTGAAGGGACAATAGCCAAGCTTGACATACAATACTTTTTAAGAGATTTGCATAACCAACACATACATACACTGGTTTTCTGTCTACATACTGCATAAAACAATGTTTTCTATAAATTCATAGAAATCAATTATTGTGAGAATGTAGAATATGTACAGCATTAGTGTTTAGGCTCTGACCCCATAATGATGATAGACGCCTGTCCTATGGGAAGGTAGACTCAGAGCCTACAGGTAGATGTAGTACTGGCTATATCAATAGAATGAGATTGTTTTAGGTGAACGGTATGGCAGCAGGCATGCAGCAAAATAGTGAATACAACATTGACGAGTTAAATACACACTGCCATGATTAAAAGGGTGTGTTGGATATATTTTGTATGAGCAGCACAGGCCATGTGAAAATTTTGTTTTGGTAAGGAGATGTGCTTATATTGTAAGCATAATTGTTAGGTAAGGCATGTAAGGTAAACCTAAATTAACAAAAATATTCCTGTGGGTGGCCAAATCCAAATAATGCGCCATTGTATAACATGTAACAGAAAGGCCCTCAATTTATGACACAATTTATTTACTAATGTATTACCCCTATCCTGGCCTCTTTGCACTGGCTGCCTGTTAAGTTCAGGATCCAGTTCAAGATTCTTGTAATTACATACAGAGCCATCAATATTCAGGCACCAGCCTACATTAGTGATCTGCTGCACCCTTATGTTGTCAGTTGGCCTAATATCAGGGCTTACTGGCTGTTCCCCATACTAAGCTGAAAGCTAAAGGTGACAGAGCTTTTGAAACAGTTGCTCCTAGACCTAGAAGGCCTCTGTTGGAATCTTTAAAAAGCAGCTAAAGACACATCTTTGCTGGCAGGAGTTTGATTAGCCACATTGTTGAATTATATTACTATGTATCTTATGCTATTGTGTTTTACTATTATTTACTGTGATTTATTGTGCTTTTTATGATTATCGATTTGATGTAATTATTTATTTGGCCTGTGAAGCACTTTGTGACTATGTCTGTGATAAGTGCTATATAAATTAACCTTACTTACTTACTTACTTACTTACTTACTTACTTACTTACTTACTTATTTACCTATACTTACTTACTTAATCAATACACAGCAGTGCAAATACAGAGCACATACAAAGAAGCCATACATAAAATACTGCCACCCAACACATAGCAGAGACATTTCATACATATTAGGTGGTGATAACACAAATTGCTGCAATTTCATCTATTAAAAAATTGTGCAAAAACTCACCAACCAGCCTTTGGAACAGACAGGGAAAGAGAACCAAACTGAAGACCAAGAATTACAGTAAATCAAGGAAACATCTCCAGGTGCAGCTGTAGTTTGATTTATTTATTAAAGGGAAACTTTGGCATTTTTCAACCTGGACCCTATTTTCCTGATTTGAACGAGAATCTGTGTATTGAACAACTAGCCTCAACTTCAGCCTGTCCGAATCCAATGGTAGCGTCTATGAAAGCTGTACGAAGTATAGATCGACAAAAATCATGGGAAATTCAAAAGCAATATTCATATGATATTGAGCACATTCCTGACAGAGGGATAATCAAGAACATATAGGAATTTCAAATTAATTTAGTTATTATTTGTAGACATTATTTAACAGTATATGTAACAGTAAAGTTCAGGGAACTTCCCAAGACGATAACAGAGGTTCAGATATATTCCTTTCTTAAAAAGGTATAGGGAGTCTTTCAGCTGATGTGCCTTCACTGCCATCATGTCTTACACAAGAAAAGCGGAATGTGACCTTTCCAAGATATTGTCTTTGTTGAACAGTTTCTTTCTCATATTCAGTGAGAGTGTTAATCATCAAGGCATAACAACAGAAGTGAGATGCTCTGAAGCCCCGTGAGAATGGTCAACCTTTTTCCAAAATACAATCAGCTTGTAAAGTATTTGTTTTTCATTTGGCTTTGTTTCTGGTTACATTTGCGGGCTAATATCTCATTTGTTGTTATTAAAGTGGTATCATTTCAGAGCATGCATACATTTTTTCCCTGCTACATTTCTATTTTCATTAAAAATGTATGCCTTGTGATAAAAGTTATGAACTAAGACCCAGTGGAGATGAGACAAGGACAGTCACTCATGTCCCCATAAGTCGGTCCTGATGCTGTAATTGATCCAATCAGTTTTCATTGCACTTCCAATATGAGGTATATAGCTCTGGCAGTAGCTCAGTCCGTAGGGAGTTGGGTTGGGAACCAGAGTGTCCGTATGGACCAAAGTACAGAGTGTGGATTGGTAGCTGGAGAGATGACAGTTCACCTCCTGGGCACTGCCAAGGTGCAAGGCACCGTACCCAACCGCTCAGGGCGCTTGTCCAGCACTGGCAGCCCACTCACTCTGACATCTCTCCATTTGTGCATGAACACCATGTCAGCAGCACAGAATATAAACATGACAGACATCAAATATTACACAAGAAATAGTAATCAAAATATTCCCAGACTATGAAGAGATACCTTTATCACAGTGCAAGATGCAAGGACTAAAAATGGAGGAGTGTTGAAATGAAGAGGCAGAATTCAGAGTCCTTGTCGCAGCAGGGCAAAACAATTTTGCAGGCTGAAATGATGACAAACGCTGGTCGGTTTTATAACCCAAGCTCGCCAGTTAGAAAACACTCAAGCTACCTTTGCATGATGTTGTGCTAAAAGACTGAGGCTACAGAAGCTCATGTATTGCTAAATAAAGACAGCATTTTTCTTTTGTATTGCAGTTAAGAGCTGGTTAGTCCTAAAGGTATTAGTAAAATATGTTAGATCAGATTTTCAAACTAATTAAAATAGGCTTTTAGGATGACGACTAACAGATGTGTTGAGCAAACATAACACATTCACTGTTTAGGGAATGGTGTTTAGAAAGCAGTCAATTAATCGTCTTGTGACCCCCTCAGTTTTATTGTGTGACCCTTGATGGGGCCCAGGCCCCCAGATTGCAAACAACTGATTTAAAGTGGTCTTGAGCTGTCTGAAAGCAACCACCTTGAGTCCATGAGCAAGAAACTGAGCTTCCCAGCTTATAAACTTGAATTGTAATTTAAAGAAATCTTCTTGATCTTGCTCAGTGCATGTTACATAACTGTCTCCATCTAAAATGCCTTTTAGTGCACACTAAAACCCTCAAAACAGTCTCATCAAGCAACACAATGATTTACGAAGAACTTATTGGTTCTTCGTAAGTACCACCATGTGATGCACCCTAAATAAAATCTTTTGAAAAATCATCGTGATCCATAGCCATATCCATATCCATATGCACCACCTGTCTATACTTTGTATATCACATTTCACTTTTCTGCTTTTGTTGCACTTCTGGTTAGATGCAAACTGCATTTCGTTGTCTTTGTACTTGTACTCTGCACAATGACAATAAAGTTGAATCTAATCTAATCTAATCTAATAACTTTTATTGACCTCTGTGCTGCAATAGAATCAACAGGTGTCTGGCATGAACTGTTTTCGATACAAATACAAACGGCATATTTTCACAATACTAATGAGTAATTATTGGTGAAATACCCATCAAAAAAATACAAAATTCTTTCTAAAAATAAAAACAAAATTGCTTATTTGGCTTCAGAACACATGCATGAGCGTGCCTATTCCAAGCAAAGAATACGAGGTGCAAAGTGATTTCAGACAAACACAAGTCTCAGCCTCTGGCAAGACATGATCAATGACAAACAACAACCCTATTAAAACCCTCACCAGTCTATTATAGTCTGCTCTTATGAGGAAAGAATGATTCGTTGCAGCTTCCAACTAAGCCTACACGGTCAAAAACACTCTGAAGTTATTGTAGAACCCATGTTGAATTTCACGCACTCTTAGACAAAAAAATGATCAGAAAAGGACACTGGATAGTTTTTGCAAACCTCAGTAAAAAAATATTATTCAGGCTCTGTTTGACAGATTTACTATATCATGGAACATTTGACCTGCCTAGTTGGAGTACATCAGCTGCCAAACTGCTGATAAACTAAAGTCTTCATCAAAACCAGATTTTTTCTTCAGTTTTGTCATCAGTCTTCACACAAGTTCTGTTACTAATCAGAAACAAAAAGCACAAAGAAAAAGGCAGATTTACCAATGTTTGTTTTCAAGTATTATCTAAATTTACTAAACTGAATGTCTAATTCTTTCACAATTTCAAGCTATTAGAGTACTTTAAATGTTTAATTAGGGAGAGTACACCAGGAATGCTGTTGAACAGCAGTACCAATAATTTGTTACACAACTGACCATTCACTAAACCTCTCACACGAACAGAGATTATCCAATCATAGCCATTGCAACCGTTACCATGCACATCAGGTCCATTAAGCTTTAAATTTCTAAACATGTTGAGGTGGTATGTATGGGGCTCTCGTGAGATGTAATGAATGTACGCTTCAATCTTCAATCAGGTCTGCTTGTAAAGTTAGGAAGTTAAGAGTAAACATACAGCAACGAAGAGTTCCATAAGCCAAACAGTCGTGATTTTTAATAGTTATATAGCTATAGTAGTATATTCATAAGTATTAAGTTTTATTACTGACTATATTACTTTCAGGTCCTTAACATCTCTGTTCTACAGTTGCACAATGATAAAAACAGAGGAAGAAATTCCTTTTTTAACCTTTTTTACTGTACAAAATGATCACAAAGTTGTTATTTCCTGAAGTGATGAGTGATCTTGAATATCTAATTATTTTCTTTGCCAGTATTATATTATTAGGGCCCGAGCACAAAAGTGCCAGGGCCCAACGGTCCCAGTCAACACGTGATGCTGCATGTGCACACATCTCTCTGTGCACTTTGTGTGTGGATAGACAGATGAGCAGCAGTGCATTCCACTTATTTTGCCGTCAGATAAAGGGCCAAGCTAAGTGAAAACATGCCTCACATGATGACACCAACCTGGCATGCCATCCTCTTCACCCATAATCCCCCTTAATCTCAGCCTACTCCGGTCAAGCATCACTCCAAAGGAGCTGTCTAAAGGAGATAGCAACTGTCTTCAGTGTAACAGGGTTGCAACAAGTAAGCACAGAAAGTAGTTTGGCTTCCAAGGTCTTCTTATTAGGAGGATTGTATGCCCCTCACCTTCCTGTGTCTACCACACAGTGTCAATTTGCCCTCAATTTATATGATAATTGAACACAGGTTTTGTCAAATGCACTAGTGGAAAGAGCAACAGAGACATTTAATATGGTTATAGTGGGATTTGAAACAGACTTTTCTTAGGCCTTTCTTCCCCTCCACTGAATGGCTAAGCCTCACAGGCGATATAAATTAATGATATTGTCAGTTTGTTGAGTGAATCCTGGACCCTGTCTTGCTATTGCTCAACTCAGGTCGAAAAACACGCACAGGCCATGCAGAGACGCCAAGAAAAAAGGTCACCACAGGGTTGGCATTGATCATAACTTGGTTCACCAGGAGGTAATGACACATGATCCGTGTTACCTGACCCGCTGCTCTGAACATAGGTTACGGCCTTCACTAAGATTAAGCAGAGTCCCTAAGAAGTATCATATTTACTACTTTTAGAATGATATTTCTGTGCAGATGTTCACTGTTTCCTCACTTTTTCTCTCTGTAAGTGGTAAACCGAAACCAGAAAAGGGGAGGCTTTCTCATTCACAGCTGCAATAAACAACGTATTTGCCAAGTTCCTGGTATCATTCTTCGATCTTGAGTATTTAGCAATGTTTTGCAAGAACTAGAATCATCATATATTATTTTTGGGTGCCTGCCAAGTTTTATCTCTTTGATCTCTTTATCACACTGATCTGCAGAGTAAAATAAATAGTTAATGGCAGAGATGAAAAGTAACAAAGTAAGCAAGGGGGGTACTGTATATACTACTCATATAATACTGTATATACTACTCAACAGTGTATACAGTACTTTAATTAGGGGTAGCTCCACCAAGACCAGCTATGAAAATGCTCCTTACAAATTAAACATTAATGAATCAATAATGTAACACTAGAAAATCCCTTCTGGCTAATGAGCTAAGTGCAGTGCAGTCAAAAAGTATTAGGACTGTTTTTCATTGTTTTGGCTCTCTACTCAAGCACATTGGCTTTGACTATAAGGTTTAATCTTAGGGTGTTTTATCCATATAAGTGAAAGTGAAAAGACTCATAAGCATTTATACAAATTTTCCCCAAATTGTTGGACAATGATCCTAACCATTGACAGGGAAAGAATGGAATTTCTATGAAACAACTGTGAAATGTTCTTGACTGGCCAAGTCAGTCACTTGACCTCTGTCAAACTGACCATGTGTTTAACTTGCCAAAGACCACACTGAGGGAAAAGAGCCCTCCAAACAAGCATGAGGATGTCTGCAGTACAGGCCTGGTAAAGCATCAGCATAAAAGATGCCAAGTTTCTGCTTATTTGGGCTGTAATGACTGCCTGCACATTGACTGTATGGTTGAGTCTCACTGTTCTCACCAACCTCCCCATAAAAAAAACATAGGTTGTATATCCATTTAACCCAGATCCCAAAACTAAAATTCTAACCTAGGAGGTAGCACCTGTCTAGATTGTCTGTCTAGATTTTCCTGGGCTGGTTACTTCACTGGCAAATCACATTCATATGCTATTTATAGAACCTGTTGTTGGGATATTGTTCAGAACAAAAGTTGTAGTAATTAGTTTTCGTCAACTGTTTTTGCCACACTATCTACGTGGCTCTTTGGATGGCAATCTCGGTTGGTACACACATTCATATTCCCTTTGGTCATCCTCTGACTTTTCATTTAGCACCATCATCACATCAAAATACAATGTAACCACTACTTTTGTTACAACTAAATATATGCAAAACTATTGACATGCCCATTAGCCTTATCCGTACTTTTTGTTTAGGGCACAAAATGCTGACACACTAAGCAAAGATGGTGAACATTGGAAGCATTACCTCCTAAACATCAGAGATTTTTATATAAATTGTGCATGTAATCATGTTGGCTAAAATCCTATTTGTCCATCTTCTGATCATCTGTCAACAACTGGACTACATAAATACGCTGTGAAAGTCAACACCATCCATCACAATAAAATATGTCATCCAATTGTGCAGAACTGTAAATGTAAAGCAATCAATACCAAAAATCATTAATAGCTTTTTATTTTATGTAATATTGATTAATATACATGGTGGCAAACTGAAGCATACCATTTCAACACATGCACTTTAAGGTCCACAGTGTCACCATCTCAGTGTTTCCTGTAAATAGCTGAATGGATTACATCAACATGCTGGGCATTTACACCAGCTGTTAAGGCAGCTGAGGAGACGAGCGATATGTTGGTGTGGTGGCAAGAAAAGGTCCCAGTGGGATCTGAAAACAGCAAGCCAATACGAGCTATTGACATTTTTCTGAAGGGCTCATGGGTGAAAGGCTTATTGACTGCTAAATTGTTTTAATTTGTCTGCGATTACTGAAGCCCCAACTTTGTGTACATTTTGCATGTGGTCCTAGAAAACTGGGTCAATCAATGCAATATGTCTCTTAACTCTGCTCTGCTGTTGTCACCACTTTATAGAGTATTGCATAGATGACACATTTTTGTTGTTTCCTCAATAGTTTCAGTGTTGGCTCTGACAAAATTAGGATTACTCACTTGTTCCATTGAAGAATTCAATGTATTCTTCCCAGCTCAATTAGTGTAACCTTTCCTAAAACACAAATTCAAGCAGCCTAACTCTAATCTGTCAATTCACAGCAGTGTTCTGCTGGAGCTGCTACTCTGTGAATACCAGACTGATGTGTCTTCACAAGATACAAATTGTATCTTGACATTCCTGAACCACCTTGTGCTTTAATCTGCTCAAGAGCTGAATGGATGCTGACAGAAACATGGGACCTTTGTAATTCACTACCCTCTGTAGAGCTTTATATCTTTCTGTGACAATGGTATTTCTCATTCCACGCTTTTGTCTTGGCTTTCAGTGAAAATGGTAGATATTCCAATACATCCTAATACCTAAATTACATTATAGACTGATTTCCAAGTCTCCCAAAACGATACGCACAACCGTTCTATTTACTGCCGCACGGTGGCGGTTTAATCATGTGGACATCATTGCATCACGGACTAAGGTCCCTAAAACTTGGTTAATTTCCAAATGACTTTAGTTTAACATGGGACAAGAACCCCGGTCTCCTGAGTAAAAGTCCTGTGTTTGTTTGGCCCATCTGCCTTCCCAACCTCCCTACATGAAATTTGGCACTCTTTTACTTTGTCACCTCACTTTCTCGTTTTCTCGTTAGCTCGCTGCCTAACAAGAAACTTAATTGTCGGTCGTTATGAGCAGCTTGCATAATCGACCCTTATGGTCGATTTCTGGGCAAGGACGATATACACATATGGCCAAAAGTACGTGCACATCTCTCTCCACATACATGGAGTCTTATGCAATTTAGGCCCAAATATTGTTCAATTACGTCTATTAAATCCTGATAGTTAATGTACATTTTACAAGGAAATTAGTGTCAGGCGACATGCCAAACATATTAGTCTTGTATAATACTGCTGGACTTAAGTGAATGATTCATATGATTTGGGTGAAAGCTACTCCAAGTCAAACATGCTATTACCTCAGTGTGCCTGAGAATGTTTTTTCAAGTACAAACCAAGATGCCAAACTGTCTTTGTTAGTTAAAAGTGTATAGATATTCTCTTTTAGACAATGAATATAAAGTTGAAAGCACATAAATAAAAGTAAAAATAAATAAAGAATGTCATGTTTTGAGAATATTTAGAGATGTGTATCCATAACATGCTTGGATTCTCTGTAGTTTAATGAGGTTAAACCATATACTCTAGCCACACAAATACAATTAAGTGTGGTCAGAATCATTTTTTTTTTTTTTTTTACAATAGACATCCCATTTGTCATTCTCTTACTAATTAACCCTATAGCAGACTACTCCAGGAGAAACCAGATTACTGAAGTTATCTCTTCAATCCACCCTGTCAATTCAGATCTTCACCCTCCACTGACAAAAGCCACATCTCTCAGTCCCATTTCCCAGAACAGTGTTTTTTTGCCACAACAGCTGCCATACATGCGGTATAATTCTCAAGTGTTTATTTTTCCAGAGGCATTATATTCCAGAGATTATACTGTGGCCTCCTTGCAGATTATAATGGCATGGAAATCAGAAACCAACACAAAGTTTCATCTCGTTTAAAGAGGAAAAAAGAAAATAGAAAGATTGCAGTAATACTATGGATATTTCAGGTCAGGAAGCACCAATGAATTGCCTCTGAGGAAACCTCTGATGATAGTGAAGGTTGGCAAGGAAGCTAAACATCTGAAAAAGGGAATTAACTTCATCAATGGAAGTATATGAGTGTTATATGCATGGCTACACTGCCTGTGTTGTTGACAATAGACAAAGCCACACTGTCAATCAAAACTTGTACATGAATCTAGTCTTACTTCATTACTTCATTCAATTTATAATATAACAACACGTTTTTATGAATATCTGTGCACTTTCATGTACATCACACTTGACCTGGCTCATAACTTTTTGTGTGAGGATTGAGGAGTGATTTTGTAAGTGAGAAGTGTGGGCAGTGAGTCACTTTCCTCACATACAGAGCTGTGACATTCTCACTTCAAGAAAAAGAAGAGGAAAAGTGATGTTCTGTTTTCCAAGTTTGTGGACCCAGTATTACATTCTGATGATTTTCTCCTGGCACTGTGTTAACCACAAAAGCAGCCTTCATACTGTACATGATGGTAAGGTAATTTAAATGGTGAAATTGAATTGTGGTAAGAGATGTAGTAGGTGAAGCAGACCACAAGTAATCATACATGTGCCTCAGACTTTCCTAATTGCTGAACAATCTTTCGTATGACCTCATGTAAATATTGCACATAGTTATTTTCAAATAGGGTATATTAGACTTGCGTCCTATGCATACTAAAAGATCCTCATTTCCACTGCATGGTTCAGCTCGACTCAACTCAACTCAACTCACTTTTGGAACCAGGTTCTTTTCTCTGTTTCGTTTTTCACTGCAGATAGTAACCCCTAAGTGTAGGCAGGATTCTCAACTGATCGCCATTGCAGGATGCCATTTTTTTAATTGCATCACATTCATTCATTTTTTCAAACATCCAGCACTGCTCCTGTTGGGCCTTGTTTTGCCAGAGGTCTGCCAAATTATACAGGAATAAAATACTAAAAGAGTTTTTGAGTGTAAGGTTTAGGCTTAAGCAGAGTAGGATAATCTCATCTATGTCAGTTTGTACTCAATGTGGATACTGCAAGTGTAAAAGCATTGTGCAACTCAACTCAGCCTCAGGCCTTATCTATGAAGTTCTGTACTGACCTCCACCATTTGTAAACCACTACACTTAAAGGACCTCAAACCTGATACCAATCTGATAAAATGATCAATTGACCTAAAAATGAAGATAACCCACACCATTAACACATGTTAATGAAGTAAAGGCAACATTTTTCAATATGGCTGTTTTACCATTTGAAATGTTTTCCTGTTTTAAGTACAGACTGAATGCAAGACGTGTGATAGTGTGTTAATCCTCTCCACTGTGCATCATAAAATTCCATGGGATTTTACTTGGTTCCATATGTTCTGATTTTAGCCCATTAATGGCAGACACACACAAACTGGCAAACTGGCCTCCAATGAGAAAATGTGAGGATGAACAGCTCCTATACTGAGCCAGGATTCTCACTATGATGATTCCCTGAACACTCTGCACGACAGGTGGGAACAGTTGGACTTCATCAAATGTGTTTATGTTATGAGGATATGAAGTATGTTTTGGTTGCTAGGGATTTACTGTGTTTTAATTTTTGTTTCTATTAATCAGTAAGTAAGTCATGTGAGGGTTTGTTTTGAAAATGGTTGGAACATGTACATACAAAATTGCAATGCCTTACATGTATTGTTATTTTTTTTTCCCATTTGGAAATGATGTGGTTTCATTTTGTAACACACACACACACACACACACACACACACACACACACACACATATATATTTTCCATCTATACCCTCATTGGTATGAACTGGTTGGACAACATTTTATAAACTGTTCGCACGGATTCATAATCTGTACCCTCGAGGGAACGGATTTTAATTCTGTGCACACGGTTTAGTTTTTTTTCCCAGCTGACCCCAGGGGAGCTCCGTAAGAAACGCCTCTCACTATAGTGCAGCACAAATCAACAGCACAACAAATTACAGCCTAAAAAAATATATATTCAATTGAAACAACACCTTTCCAAAACAATTTCTTACATTATAACATCATACATTTAGATTTTACTTCAGTTATGTTGTATAGATGACATTAGCTGTAGGGACTGGCAACTGATAATACAATACTGTATAATTAGACTATATCTTAACAACTGTAACTACTTAGAGACCCTGCTGCTCTGTTATCCTTAATGTGTTTTCTCATGGTTAGTGTTCCATTGAGTAATTGCCCCCATACACTCCCACCTACTCAGCTGATGTGACTTGGGCTATTGCTGTGCTTTCCTGACAGCAAGCCAAGGTTCTCAGCCGAGCAGACGATGAGAAACAAAATCCCTTCCAGATGTTCCAACCAATAGCCCTCATTTATCGACCGAGGAGTAAAAAAAACAGGGGTGATTTCCTTTCATTCTTCAGCAGCAAGACTCTTCCCTGGTGTCCCCGATTGGGGGTGAAAATATACCTCACGCACTGACCCCCCCACGAATGCCTCATATATTGAAATAACAATACTTCAATGCACGGCTCTTAAATTTATTTTACCAGCAAACAATTTTTACATGTTAAAGAAAGGAACGAAAAAAGCACATCTGACCATCAGATCAGGTTGAACATTTTCAATGCATGAAAGGACATTGTTTTAAACAATCAAGAAGCTTACTTCATTTTATAGAAAAATTAACCTTAGATTTTGTGGCTGGTACTCATGTGGTTACAGCCATCTGCAACCATATAGCTATCTTTGCTCGTGTTGCTATTTCCTGCCTTTTACTACCTCACTGATGCTGCTCACCATGCCTCTGCCAGGCAAATGTGCATACTGTTTTCTTAAAATGAAAAGATCATGCCACCGCTTTTAATGTGGTTAAAACTCTATACCCAAATCACTGGAGATCAAAGATAACAGTTTTCCATTCAAAAAATGAAATGTTCCCCAAAGAATATTGGCAAAGATGACAGAACTGCTAAGTACAAGCTGCATTTGCCTGCTACCTGTGTGTTTGTGTGTGTGTGTGTGTGTGTGTGTGTGTGTGTGTGTGTGTGTGTGTGTGTGTGTGTGTGTGTGTGTGTGTGTGTGTGTGTGTGTGTGTGTGTGTGTGTGTGTGTTTGTGACTACTCAATGTCAATGAGTTTTGGTATAGTCATTAGTTACACATTTGTTTTGCCCCAATTAACTACAATATCAACTAAGATGGCTGGGCCCTGCATTATTAACTAATGATGTGGCCCTGTCTTGTAGAAAGCCCTGTCTCAATATCTAAGACTGTGTTGTTCACACTGCAAGGTATATATCTATGATGTAGCTGTTCTGGAGCTTTCTATGATGTCACATCATCTTCATCTACAGATGGCGCATGCCTAATTGTTATGGAATTATCATCTTGTCCATGCTGTCTAAAAACTTCAAGTTCATTCTTGACCTCCATTTCTTATTTTAGTGTATGGTACTCACTTGGTGCATGTTCCAAAATAAAGTTGTTCAATCAAAATCAACATACTTTCTGACACACAGATATCTTGTGACCAGGTAGTATTATTTCAGCATAGGAGTACTCAGTGGCGCAAAAAGTGGGTATACGCTACGCGGCGTATAGGGGCGCAGCACCATGGGAGCGCCAAAGCGATGGTAAAAAAAGAAAAGATTTAAAAATAATTTTTTATATGTAGCTGCTTTTGTGCGTTTCTAAATCATTTCTGCATTTCCTCAATGTTGCATAACATTGTAGAGGACTAACAGGCTAGAGTAGGCGCCCTATCTCATAAGATTCCATCATAGAATTTTGACATACTGTAGAAGAGGTATAGATATATATATATCTATATATATATACCATATCATTATTTATAATTATGGTAGGCCTACAGTGGCTGATATATAGGGGGGGGGGCACCAAAATAGTTGCTGCATACTCCTCTGACACTGGGTAGTTGCACCCCTGGGAGTACTGATTGGCCTTTGGTTTAAAAAAATAATGAAGCTGGTATTTATGGTCCTCCGTGTGCACTGTACTGTACTTAATTAAATTTTGAAGGCAACAGGGCACATGCACAGTGCACATGGAGAACAGTTTGGGGTTGCATGTGCTGGGCCAATAGGTGCTCAACAGCAAATGTTTGCCCTGGTGCATCCTAGCTGGTTAACCTGGCTACGTCTGCAATGTAATTCAAACAAAATTTCTCATGAATGATTGCACAAATGTTTTGTGTCCAAGAAAACAGACTCCTGTTCTGGTCAGGATGTTCCAGAAAGGAATTGCATCGAAGAGGTTCAAAGTGCCTGAATGCATCTCCTAATTTCTGCAGGCCACACCACACTGCACCCAACATTGCTGCTACTGTTTCGTCATCACTCTTTTGGACAGTCTTCTCAAGCCCAGTGAGCAAAACATGTTGTAAACACCATCAGTCATTTCTGCACGACACCATTTTAGCTTAGCCAGCACAACCTTTATTCAACCTTTTAGTGTTACTCAATAACACATCTATCATGTGTTTACTGATTAGTTTACTATTAGTCCCAGCGTTTCATCTCATCGCATGTTATCAAAAAATCTAAAACCCTGTCATGTGTATTGTACTTTCTGTGACAGAATTGGCTGCAACTGGTTATTTAGGCAAGTCTGTCATCAAAACAAAGCATAGTGATCATCTTTGCACTGATTGTCAAAGACTGAATATTTACAAGTTTACATGTCATGGACTGTGACATAGAAAAGATGGTCTTCCAAACTAAATACAGAATGACAAATGTTCTCATGACTTTTTCCAAGTTAACCTTTTTTGCTTTTGGAGCAGCTAGAACATTAATTCCTTACGTCTGTATCTAAGCAACAGTGACCATAACAGATGTTACACTAAATGTCTCGTCTCGATGATGTGTGGGTGAATTAACAGGGAAGACTACCTGGTGAATCAAATAATTTTTCCAGATTTGTATTGGTTATTGCTGCTATAAAATTAGGCTATTTTGTTGTGTAAAGCTCAAACGGCATTTATGTCTCATAGTTTTCTAACATCTTCCCAGTTTTACATCTCAGATCATCATCACAGATTCAACTTCTGTTTTACTGCTTTTATTTAGCTTTGGAAGATAGCTTTCACTGTTAAATCAACTGTATCAAATAACATGAGGAACATATCAGTTTCTAATTTCATCAGTAATCTCCTCATTTCACACTTACAGTCCTCCTGGAAAGTTCTTCTGGCCACATTTCAGCTACATTATTAGTATGTAAAATATTTAGATTAATTCCACATTGTCACCATATCTTGTTTTTGTTCCAGGACAAATTGTCTGTTTGCAGTGATAATTGATTTGTTCAGAAAATAAACCGTGCAGTGTTTGGACTTGGAATGCAGCTAGCATTGGTGGGTTGAATGAAGGAAATACACCTCTGAATGAAGCGATAACTCTGCTGACACCTGCTTCAGTAATCAAAGCATGTTCGACTTAATATATTAAATCAAACCCAGCTCATATTTATTCTTTTAAATGACCTACTAAAGGGCAACATGAGCTTTGAATAATTTATCAACAATTATATGCAGCAGAATGTTTGAGGAGTATGGCAAGTGAACAAGCATGCAGGTGGTTGTTATGATCCCAGACATGTTTGATTTAGTTAGTAGTTATATAGCAATTCCCTGAACTAACCGCTATATGCACCCATTCATCAGATGATGAAGATCTTTTATACCCTCATTGTATTATGCATTGGATTTTTTTAATCTTCAAATTTTCTACAGACCCGGACAAACCTTCAAGATCATGAATACCATATGAGCATCGACTACCCAATGTTTAGGTTGTGATCTTGCAAACAGTGACTCAATTTAACAAATGGAACAAGGTAGACTCAGAAGAGTGCAGAGAGAGCCAACAATCTCCCAAACTTTGCCCTGATGCTGGGGCCACGGGGAATAAGTGATGGTTCTGGAGGAAAAGTCATTTGGTCTCAACAGTCAATAGCTTTCTTAAGTAACCTATTTTGTGTCAGTAACAGGTCAGGTGGTATGTTTATTTGAGTATAAAAGTTTAATGTCAGTGCAAGAAAAGAAGTCATAGAGCCAAAAATGTTTAGGCTTTATCCTGTTGGGATTCTCAATATGCCCAACACATTTCATATTAATGTGATAATTAATTTCCAAAATGTGTTAGTCAATGACAGACAAACAAGTAATAAGATGTAAGTAATAACATAACCTCTAGTTGTTTGTGAACATTAAATGAAGAAATACTGTTAAATAATAGTAAACTAGAATATTATTGCTGTTTTGTTTTTTTTGAATTTATTTGAGCAATAGTTCAAAATGTTCAGTCAAGCGTCAGTTGAAGTGTATACATTAATCAGTCAAAGTGATTTTTTATTAAGTTTTTCACCTGGTTTAGCCATGATTAGATGATGATTCAAAAAAAGGGTATTATCACCTCTTCTTGAAACCTCTTTTGATCCAGCGTGCCTACATCTGATGATGGGCTGTACAGTACGCCTGGCTGATTGCATTGATCCAACGAGGTTCCTTTGGTGCCAAAGACAAAATTAGCACCAAAAAGAGCAAATTGAGTGTTTCCCTGGAAAAGTATTGATGTACCTTCTTTTTTTTTGTGGCAGCACTGCTCTAATTTCATAAACACAGTCTTGTGTAAATGTTGTATACATGAGTATTTATATTATATCCTTCTTGGGGCCAGATGGGAGCTGGGAGATGGTAATAAGAAACAATTTGTGGAAGGGAATATTTCTACATGTACTTCCTGACAGCTTGCCCCATCTGAAGCTAAAAATAAGTGCCCTTAACTCTAAAGCCACTTTTAATTAATCCATTCCACAAATGCCTTTAACATGAATTACATCAGCTCATGGATAAAAACAAATGGTGCAGATAAGGGACATCATTGACTTCCTGCTTTAAACCCAATTGCCTCAGAGCAAAATGCAACTCCATGGGAATATTGTGCCCTCGTTCAATTCCCCAACTTCCAGTTTAATGTCGCTAACTCACACTCATGTATACCATCAAATAAATGTTAAGCATGTAGTCTAGTCGCTGGCTGCTAAATTGCAAGAAACATAAAGATCATGTGTTTAAAGGGAAACTTGAGAATCAGTGTCCCTATGAAGGAAAGACATTCATCTGCATTTCAAGCAAAATGATGTAAGATTAAAGTACCATATATTGAATATGGCTTATTAATGCATACTCAATCCTTATTTTTGAGATGCATTTATAGATAATCAGCCACTAAGGCAGGCAAAAGCAATCTCCAAGACTTCATTTCCTGTATTTTTGTCTTTCATGTCATGAACTTTTTTCTTTTAACGGCTTTGACCAACTGGGGGGATTTGGAATGTTTCACTACAGACAATTTGTATGTATCTTTTTAAAATTGCACTGTACTGTCTGTTAGAAAAATCAATGTAAAACATCTTTAGTTTAGGACTAAATGTCTGTAAATATTCCCATAACCCATAATATTCCCATAACCTTTGGCTGTACTTTTACTGTTTTGGGCTAATTGCCAAATGTTAGCATGCTCACATGGTAAACATACCTGCTATAATGTTAGCATTATACTTGTGAGCATGTTAGCATGCTGACGTTAACATTTAGCTCAAAGCAACGCTGTGCTAGATATACAGTAGCCTCACAGAGATGTGAGCGTGTACAATACAAGATATTCTTTGGGATTATGGAGGATGAGAGCCATTCTCCACAATCTCATATTGTGGAGTTACATATTGAACTGGCAGGCTGGAGCTTCTGATCTCTTACGATATTCCCTTTGTCCTTTATCCTCTTTGGTATAAGAGGTTTGTATGCACAGCGTGAAACTGATTGTTGTTTTTCATAATTCATGTGTGATTCGATACAACCAGAATTTTCTTGTTTTTAAACTTGAATTAAAAATGTCTTAAACTTGAAGCAAATTTTTACGGGTCAGACAGATTGGATTTTAGGTTTGTACCTTCAAATCACACCTTACGTAGACCAGACACAAAATGACATCTGAGGGAGAAGGCTGGCTGATGGCTTTGAAACAAGTTTGAGAACATAGCTAGTGATTACAGATGAATTGGGTGAAACATTCAGTTTAGAAACAGTAGAGATTAGATAATATTATTTTTTTGCTTGGAATTTTCCCTCAGTACTTACTACAAGATAATCATAAAAAAAGATATGATTCTCATGTAATTGACTTTAAACACGTATTAAACCTTAAATGAATAGATGATTGATGGAGTAAGGTTTGCAGTATAGGATACATCTAAGAATGCAAGCTTTCGAGTTGAGGTGTTTGTCTTATTCATAGCCTATGAGTCAATATTTGATGGTGCTCTCCAACAAAACAACTATGATTTACTGACCATAGGATTTGGGGGGATTTACTGTAGAATGGAGCCTGTGTCTGTTACGTCACCAATAACTTGTTGTGACATATGATGTCAAAATTAATACCGTAAAAGGCCTCAATGAATTTCCAATATTCACCTGTGGGTTGCATAAATTAGAGGATAATGATAGGGCCAGCACATCTGTTAAACAGAACTGAGGACTTTAAAGTATGGGATTTAATTATTGGCAGAAAATCTACCTGGATCATTTTTATTTGATAAATATTTAACAAAAGCAGTGGTAGAGAACTTGATAATGTGTTAAGTAAATTTTAATTTACATATAACTCATTGATCCCTGGCTCGAAAATATCCCATATTTCAGCACTGACGACATCACAAGCATGGATTGTTCACTCCAGATATTTCCTCTCATAACAGGGCGGTTGATCACAATGGGCCCACAATTCAATTCATGCAAGCGTCCCTCAACAGTTAGTGCGCTATAAGGTGTACAAGTACGACATTCCGCATTGGATTTTTAAAAATGTATTAGGTGTATTTTTTTTTTTACATTTTTATTATGAAGCTTTATTTTAAAATATGAAGTTACAAAATAGTTATTACAGTGGAAAAGAAATTAATTTATAAATGTATTATTACATTTTAATATTATTGTATGTAATTCTATTACAACAGTCTCTTCTTTTACAATGTATCTTAATACATATAAATACTACTGTAGTATTTGAGCGTGAAAGTACGTTGATTTGGAAATAGTAGACAATAGGGGTGCACGATTCAGAAAATGTCACGATTCAATATCGATTTTCAGGCTCAAGATTCGATTCAAAATTGATTTTCGATTCAAAAACGATGCTCGATTTTAAAAAACGATTCACAGTATATGTAGTTACTTTTCCCATGTGACTGCAGTAGACATACAATTTTTTATTATTATTAAAAAATATGAATTGATTTTTGAAATTCTATGAATTGATTTTTGGAATTCTATGAATCGATTTTTGAATCGGTAGAGCTTGCACCCCTAGTAGACAATTAAAGAAAACGGTCCACTGGTAGTTTTTTCCAGAGCTTTTAAACAGATCTCACAGTCTAAAAACGACTAGGCTGTTCATTTACCCTATGTATTATTTTTACTCTGAAAGTGATGAATATTTTTACATCATTTTTGTCAATGACAAATTTCTTATCATCACAAACTGTGGGTGGAACTTGTCTAATCAAAATCTTTGAATCTCATGAAGGTGTAACCAACAGCATTAATGTCATCCCTTGTGACAATGCAATATTGCTTTACAACACCAATAAATAAATGTAATTTCTGACAATGTTGTTACAACATATTCAGCTGCAGCACAAAGCAATTTTGAGCAGCTGTGCTCCGGTGCAAATTAAATACGTTTGTGCCAAAGTAATGATCTGTAGCCTAGCACATTGCTCTGTACCGTTTTGTTCAATTATATCTCTGATTCAGACACTTGAACAAAGCCAGTCAGGGGTGGCTTTTATTTTCCATCCGGCTATAGTTAGACACTTGGCTACAATTATCAACCTTCATTTGCACATCTTTTGAATTTGGACATGTATGGCAGTCAGTCACATTGCTATCTTCATAGATATATCTATGGCTATCTTGCTGTGTATTCATCCTCTCAGGGCTGTAATTGCGTCACTGTTTGACTCAGACGTTTAAATATCTTACTAGTGGCATAATTCTGTTAGTACCTACATCATTTCGTATCCAAAGTACATAATCATACAAATAATTAATTCTTATTTGCACATGTATACATGTGCAATGTGCAAGAATTATTTGTATGATGTCACATATCTCATTCTGCAAATACTGTATATGACAACACATAATTAGAGTAATAAGAATCAATGTGTGACGAATGGGAGATTCAAGAATATTATTCTATATTCCCCTGGAAATAAAAACAGCTCTTAGAGGATTGTTTTGATTTATAATAGCCTATTAGCGCTTTCAAACATTTGATTTCAAGCCAACGTCACCATCAAGTGTTATATTTTGGTCATTACACAACAAGCTTCATAGTATATAAGAAGCCTTCTTCGCCTCCATGGCTTGTAAACCAACCTTGTACACACACCGAAGCCGCCTATTGGTCAGTAAAACCACTCGTTACCTCGAACTAATTTCGGATTGGTTCGTTGAAAACCCAACAGCCAGCATTCCTTTTGATCTAGCTAGCTAGCTGTAGCTCAACTCTCTGTGGTCTGACTCTGACAATCAACAGGTTAGTGTTTGAGTTAATATAGCTACTGCAAGTTAGTTAGCATGAATTACACACATGCTTGCGTGAATTAGCCGTGACCTCCTTTGTATTTGTCTTTAAGCTATCGTCCTTAGTCACTTTAACCGTTACCCATCTGGGCTTTGATTTTAGCGTTTGCTAATTAGCATTGAGTTAGCAGGGTTAAGTATGTTTCCACCTAGGTTAGCAGTAGCTAACGACTCCTGCACGCGTGGAAACAAAACACAAGTGTCCTAGAACCGAACCGAGTCTTGCAAATTATGTTAAGTTAGCTGTAGCGACTGTCCCCGCTGTGCTCGTCTCTGCTACAAATCCAGTTTAAATGTGGCGGTTTGCATTTGTGAAGTCACGACGTGGGAGGCGCAGCACTGAGCCAACTGAGGCTAGGTTGCCAGGCAACAAATAATCCAGAAAATAAGCATCGTTTTTTTATTTTACACTAACGTTTATCAAAACGTAATCTTTTATATGATATAAGTATATGTAGCAGTGTGTATTACATAATAGCACTAAAACAGTAAGGTTACAGAATTCTCAACTGGTACCTCTTAACGTTACGTTAGCATAACGTTACCATTTGTACAGTCAGTTACCATGGTAACAGTCCACAAGATATAGCTAACGCTAGCTAAGTCCATATAACTAGCCATAACTAGCTAGCTAGCTAAACAACGAGAAGTAACGGTCGGTCATGTTCGGTTCTGTGCATCGTAATCGCATCAAAATCGTACTAATGAAACGCTAACACGCTTTGGTGCTAGCTAGCTAAATAACTCCGAGGGCGTCCTGCTTTAAGGTATGGTCAAGAAAATGAGGTTAACGTTACACGTATCATCTCTAGCTATCTGAGTTTACTTAATAACATGACATCTGTGTTTTAACGTCATCTAACGCTTCATTTAAGTAATTCGATACTTAGCTAGCTAGCTAGATACGTTATGCGTATCATGACCCTACATATGCAGATGATTGCAATGCGCTTAAGCTAGGCTACCTTACTTTATATAACTGTGAGGAACATTATATGCGGTAGCTACATCCTTTAGGAAGAAACCCCGCAGTGTTCTCAGCGCGGTTTTATAGGCTTCTAATCCGCTTGGTACGTCTTATTTTTAGAAATGGGAGAGCCGCCTGTGGTGATCCTCCAGCACCTGGTGAGTGGCAGGTAGTGACGGTGCAAAGGCAGTGTTGTGCTTTCGTGTACAATGAAGAAGATATTCAGCTTTACTAAGAAAAAGAAACAGCCGTCGGGTACTCCTGACAATGGGAGTGTGCTTTCTGTTGGCTATGAACTGAAAGAAAAGGACCTCGGGAAGGTTCACAAGGCTGCCTCAGTGGGAGATTTGGCAAAGTTGAAGCAGCTTGCTAAAAAGAATGATATCAATCAACTTGACAAGGAGAACAGGTAAGTAGGATAAAAGCACTTGTTGTCACATCCTTCCAATTGTTTGCCTTTGCTGGATTCATTGCTGGCTACATTATATCACCTTGTCTGCTGTAACCTGACTGTCTTATTGGCTTTATTAGCCCTTCTACACAATCTGGACTGTGGTCATAACATCTGCTCTTATAAGTTATTCCCTGTCATATATTGTTCTTTTAATATTTAATAATATAAGCTATTGCACTGTTCATTCCCTGCACTTTTGCACTACCACCATTGCACACACTCTATCATAACACCTTATCATGGTCATTTCATAACATGGTCAATCCATACCAGACCTTTGTAATCACTTCACAAATTGTTAACTATTTAAATTTCTGTGAGTGATTTTTATGTATGTGAGATATATGTGTGTTTGTTATGTTTGTGTAAGCTACTGGATGCCTAAAATTTTCCTCGGGATGAATAAAGTATCTATCTATCTATCTATCTATCTATCTATCTATCTATCTATCTACAATATACCTTGGTAATGCAGTCCACCTGAATAGCTTAATAAAATGTCATAATCTCTTTATCTATATATCCTTATCTATATCTGCTTTGATGACATTGTTTTGGAGCCTCTCTTTCTCCACTGTTTCACCAGTGTATTAGAGTATTTCCTCAATTAACCCTTGGACTAATAGTTATAAAATTTAGTTACAGGATTTCTTTAACACTTTAATTAGTTGATTAGAAAATATATATATATATATATATATATATATATATATATATATATATATATATATATATATATATATATATATATATATATCTATCTCTATCTGCCACAGATGAATGCAGCCATGCAGATGCATCACTTTCTTGTGCTCTTGAAACTTTTCCAAAAAAGTATTGCAATGCCAGATATATAATGACAGTGTGGCAGCCCTAGGGTATATTGGCATATAGTATTGTATAGTTTGGAATATCTTTTGCATAGTCGAGCTGGGTTGTGGTAAAACAATGTCCAGTATTTTTACTGTTAACAGCAAACTGCCAGCTGTTTTAAGCACCAGGTAAAATGTAGATGACACCCCACTGTTTCTTTTCTACTAATGTTTCAAGGTAAGATCTAGTTAGCATTCACAATTAGTGTGTCAGAATCAACTGAGTGGTGTACATATAGTACAATTTACAGAATAGCTTCATGATAAATTATCATTAGTATGCAGTATGTCAGGCTCTTCAATGAAGTAATGAAACTTTTATAACAATAAGTTGCTTAGATGGACAAACTGGCAAAGTAAGGCCTAGATTTAAATAGCTGTACAAATCCTTGTAAAGGTCAGTGGAAGTTTTTTAGTAAGAACAAGAATGCTTGCATATGAGAAACTCTCTCCTTTGATATTACAGAACTGCACTTCATATTGCTTGCGCCATTGGACATGTTGAGGTGGTGCAATTCCTCGTTGAGAGCAAAGCCAAGCTTAACCTATGTGACAATCAAAATAGATCCGCCTTAATGAAGGTAATCCTGGAGGATGAGACTCCACCACAGAGTGATTCCTTATTTAATGTTAAACATATTGTGATAATCATAGTTGGCTACTTCCCTCATACATTGTTTTAAGCCTTGTCCATACCTCTGCATTCATGTCAATTCTCCACTCTATCAGGCAGTGCAATGCCAGCATGAGCGCTGTGTGAGCATACTGGTGGAGAATCATGCCGAGCCTAACCTGGTGGATATCAATGGTAATACAGCCCTACATTTAGCAGCAAATATCCCATCCATTTCCACTACTGTCCTGTTGCTGGAGCATGGGGCTGACATCAATGCTCAAAATAAGGTGATTCTGTCTTTTTGTCTACCCCAGTACAAACATCAAGGCAATCTTCAGTTAAAACTGACCTAGTGTCATGATCTTACCAGACACATTTAAAGATCCAGTAAAGACGCTAGGGTTTGGACAATATTTGGCATACCCCTGTATCTTGCTTTAAAAAAGCACTAACAGTTATCATGCCATCACAGCTCATTCTATATATCATAATAGAATGTATTGCCATAAACAAATATAATCAAATAAAATATCAAAATGTTTCGGCAATCTATATTTGAGATACTGGTGTTCCGATGACACCTGTCCAATGAATGATATTGTTGACTGTGATGTAATTTTTAGGAGGGATTCACACCCTTGACTGTGTCAGTCCGTGAGGACCATATCGAGATGGCTGAGTTTCTCCTAAAGGAGGGTGCTAGTGTGAATTTTATGGACCAAAGCCAAAGGTCAGTACTAAACAATGACACATTTGTAATACATGTCAAATAATGTTGCTGAATTTATTGTTTACCGTTGGTCATGTTGCTATCATTGATTTTACCTACAGGTCCCCATTAATGATAGCTGCTGGGAATGGACAAATCAGTATGTTGCGGCTGCTCTTGCGGTTTGACGCAGATATCACACTAAAGGATACCAAAGGATGGTCAGCTGATGACTATGCAGTGATGAATGGGCATCATCCGTAAGCTGTGCTTTTTTCTTTGCACATATGTTCCTACAATGGCATTTCTTCTGCAATTTATGCATTTGTGTTGTGTGAGTGGAAGACAGAACTGAAACAAACAAACAAAACCCGGTTCATTTTATTTTTTCACTGTTTAAAATGTTCCTTTTTTTTTCTTGTTTAGGCTTACTGCATTATGACATTTTCACTGTCTTGACTCTCTTGTAGTTGTTCTCTCCTCATCATTGAGCACAGTACCCAGAGGAATGATGGGCCCTCCCTATCAAATCAAGGTTCGAGCAAAAAGAAGACAAAGCTGCTGTTGGGCAGTCCTTCCCAAGTTGTTGAAGCCGGGTTCTCTTTGGGAGGACCAGCCACTGACAAAGATGGTAAGGAGACCATTTTTCACAAAGTAGTGAATGAAAGTGGTGTGGGGATATTATTGTGTCTATTAATTATTGACTTTGATTATTTGATTCATTCCTCATGCATTACCTCTTGACTGGATCTAGAGCATGGAGCAAATGAAGCAGGGGGAGGTATTACTTTGCTCCGATCAGCTTCCTTAGCAAAATCCGTCAAAAGCTGTCAGTTTTGTGCCTGTAAAGATCAATAACAGTTACTTAGGATGGAAACTTAACCTACTCCTGCTGCTTAAATGTAGTGCTTTGTACACCGTTCTTTTTCTGCTTTTTAAGATTTAGGTCCTCTCAATATCCTGCTGTTTGACAGTTTTGATTAAAATATGACCTGTACCTTTCTAAAACTAATTAAATTCAGAATGAAAATAAGCTCTACTGCTTTGTTGCAGATTTTGAAGACAATTCTCAGTCAGAGTCACTAAGTCGGTGAGCACAATTTTCTTCTTGTGATCTGTAGCTCACAATAATAATTGACTTCCCGGCTCAGTCTCAAAGCATTCTTCTTCCCTCCTCAGGGTTTCAAAAAGTGCTGCAGATGAATGGGCTTCATCAGAAGATGATAATGAATCGGTTTTAATCGAAAAGGTTTTTGCTATATTTCTTCTTATAAAGTGTGTTTTTCCTAAATTTTGTTCTCTCCTTCATTTGATATATGCTGTCTTTCAGAAACCACAGAAGGTAAACCTAAGGAAAATGATTGCATCTAAAAGGAGAGAAGGTACTGAGAATCTTTTAGCTTTATTCCCTTGTCAGTGTCCCTCCATAGTTTGTGGTTTTTAGAAGTAATCTTTTATCCCTGCCTGCCCTGTAGCTTCTGCACTGTCTGACAGATCCTTGAGCGGTACAGAATCTGAGCCAGAGAGTGAGAATAGAGTCCAGACAATTTCATCCCTCCCAAAGGCTTTACCATCCAGCAAAGCTCCACAGCGCCCAGTAGATCCCTCTCCCGCTTCCTTCCTTCCCAAAACACCCCAGATGACTTCTACCCCTCTTCCAAGCTACGGAAAGGTAAAATATTTGTGTTGAAGCTTTGCCACTTGCATTTCAATGACATCTTTCTCTCCTTCTATTTTTCCCCCCCAAATGGTTATAACAAGCAGATGAGCAGGAGAAAAGCAAATACTCAGAGCAGCCATCAAGTAGTAAAGCGATATCAGACTCTCAAGAGGGAAGCCCAGAAGCCGAGGACTCTGAGGAGGAAGCTGGAGAGGAAGAAGAAGAAGAGGAGGAGGAAGAGGAAGAAGAAGAAGAAGAAGATGAAGATGACGACGACGACGATGATGAAGATGACGAAGAAGAGAAGGAGAAGAAGAAGAAGAAGAAGAAGAGGAGGAGGATGAGGACGATGATGATGAGGAAAATGAAGAGGAGGATGGGGAAGAGGATGAAAGCGAAGAGGACAATGACAAATGTGTGGCTTCTGTCAAGGCCAACACTACTGAATTTGAAAATGTACAAAAACCCTCTGTTACTGATGCTCAAAACATACCTGGTACTGACGTCTCTTACAACAGTGAAACTAGTCCTGGTATTGTAGCTGAGAATGTAGGTGCCTCAGAGGAAGATGCCAATACTGAGACTCAAAAAGATGAGACCGTCTGCCCAGCTGCAACAGCAAGTTATGCAATTCCAGCAACATTAGATGTAGAGGAGGATTGTGTCGTGTCAGCCATTAGGGTAGAATCAAAATTTTCTGATGAAGATGACAGCCTTGGGAAGGAATGCATACGGTCATCAGACCTGGGTTCAACAGGAGGCCCCACGCCATCCAGACATCACACAGAAACTTGTTCACCTACTGCAGTTAAGAAAGAAGGGTTTGAAAGAGAGATGGAAAAGGATGATGATGACTCCTGGAGCAATAAACAAAATTGCGGTGATGCAGTGAGCGATGGCAGTGGTGATGATGAAGAGGATAATCAAACAGGAGGATTTGGTTGCAACACTGTACTGAATAATCAAAGTAATGTGGTGCCTGAGGATGGATTGGAAAATACAGACCGTTCTTCTAATGCTGAAGATTACGCTGGGTCAAACAAAGGTGCTTTCAAAGAGGTGAAACGCAGATCCTCATGGGGCTCTTCATTAGAGGACAGCGACACTGACCTACCCAGAGAAAATGAGGTTAACGAGGAGGCGCTTGATCCAAAAAGTAATGTTCAAGCACCAGAGTTACAACCAGAAGCAGCAACACTGCATTCAAAATGTTCATCACCTCAACCAAATGAAGACCGCCCGGATACCTCATGGGATTCTTCATCACCAGTAGTACCATCTCCAAAACGTGTCTCACCTCAGGCAGTGATAAATGAACCTATGTCCTTACTGGAATTATGTTCACCAAGCACCCCTGAGTCCAAAAACGGAACAACAAAAGCAACAGTAGATGAATCAGAGTGGGATTCTTCCTCTCAAAATAATGACCAAAATTATAATAGCTCCTTCACTAAAGGTGATGTGCAGTCACCAATTCCTAAAACAGATATTGTAACAGCAAACCAGACTGGAGAGCAGCAGTGTTCTGATGGCTGGGAGGAAGAAGATGAAGAAAATGTTGAAAAAGAGTCAAATGACCCCTCCCCTGCAGCAGTGTCACCGGTACCCAAGGATGAAATAACAACCAGAATACAAATAGTTGATAACGATGATGTTGAATTAATTGGTCACTCATCACAAATGGAAGGAAAATTGGACTCCGAGAATGAGAGAGGTGATGATAGTAGTTGGGATGATGAAGAGGAAAGTGATGAGTCAGAAAAGCAGAAGACAGTGGCAACAAAGGATGATGAAGTTTCAGACTGTGGTAACGCCTTGAAGACATGTCTTTCAACCCCAACCAAGTCGAGGGCCACAAGTGCCATAGACAAGAAGTTGGAGGGCGATGAAGACAACGAGAAGGCCCCCCAATCTATTATTGATGGAAGGGATGAGTCTCCAGAGGATAACAGACTGGAGGAGAAAGACAATCCCTGCAAAGACGATGAGACAAGTGAGGACTCTGACAGCCAGGACCAAAAGCTGCAGTACAATTTTGCCAGTGCCACAGTCAAAGTGTCTGGCGGCGACCATGAACACGAGGCTCGATTAACTACCTATGTTCCCCTGGAAAATAGTGGGAAAAGTGCCATCATTCCCCAGACCAGAATGTCATCAGATGACCCCAATGAAGAACCAAGAAGGGAAACTGTTTTTTCAAGCCCTCCCGCTGCTGGTCAACACCATGATTCGGACGGGAACACATTGTCTGATGAAGCGTTACCTCAGACTGACATTGATGGTGTTGACCTAGACTCGCCTGATGAGGCAGAGAGCATAGGCATGAGAAGTCAAGCGCTCAGAAACATTGAAGAGCCTGTTGTTAAGGTAAAACAGAAATATTACAGGTAGTTTTGAGTTGTAGTGTAGCTGAGATGTAGTGTGGCCTCTTCAAGCAGTCTGCCAGCACTTTCATCACATTGTTTTTTCATATGCTTGTTCCCAGTTTGCTTTTCCTTTCATCAGAGGATACCTCCTGTAGACACATGCACTAGTAGATGTAGGTTTAAAAGTACAGGATTATAAGTAAACGTTTCTTTTACTTTTTTTTTTTTTGTTTCCACAGAAAGAAGATTCCACTGAGGATGAGGATGATGATAATGACCAAGAGGAGGAGAGAGACGAGGAGGAGAAAGAAGAAGACGACGTCTCCGATGAAAATGATCAACCTGAAGAGAGTGGAGAGTCACTTGACGCCACTTCACCTGCTCCTGAGGAAGAAGTCTCTAAAGATAAGAAAAGAGGTAAGAAGCAAATCATTTATAATGGATGTTCTGAACATGCTATGAACAACTGCATTTACAATGCAACAACCTCAATGTGTAGCGTCTATAGGGAGTCTGTTCTTTAGTGTACAAGAGCAGCATAATAACCCCCCCCCCCGTTACCGTGGCTACCTTGAACAACTTCCTGACAACAACAGATGGCAAGTCACTTTGCTCCTTGATGTTGTTTGAGTTAATAACTGTTCCAAACTTTTGTAATTGTTTCCTCTGTATGAAGACAGTCTCACTGAATGCAGAAATTATATCACCATTACTATCTATCAATTATTTTAATTTAATGGCCTTCAGTAACTATGTTATTGTAAATGTGGTCATAAAGTATGAAAAAGTAAAGATGCATCAAGAGTGTTTTGCATGAAACGAAATGAAATCAAATAGTGGGAGACCCAGATAGTTTACAGTATTTCCTGCACCTATCCAAGACATCCTGCATTGCTCTGCAACTACCATTGCTTTTCTGTTATATCATTGTAATGAATCTACATCCATTAAAATAGATTTCCTGTCCGAGCTGGGTCTAGAGAAGGGAGAGGAGGAGCAGGATTCTTGGGACTCTGAGGTACAGTAAAGACACATTTTGGAATATGTTGCAGGATCAGATGATTGCCAGACATATTCTCAAAGATTGATTTTCTCTTTCAGCCCTACTCTGAAGACCTCAGTGTGCCACATAAAGAGAAACAAAGCTTGCATACTCAGGATCAAGAAGAGATGTCCACTGTTGAAGAAGAGATTAAAGAAAGTAAGTCTATTTTATTTATTCCTTTTTCTTTTCTTTTTAAATCATTCCAGGCACCATTTCATGCTGCAGAAACAGTGTGACCCTATTTAATCATTATCATAAAAAACTGTGCTTTAGTGTATTAATGCATGCATTATTAAGGCTGTGCAATTAATCAAAATGTAATCGTGATTATGATTTCGGCTCCCAATGATCACAAAAACAGAATAATTAAAATTAAAATTATAAAGGCAAAGTTCACAGTTGTATGTGTGTGTTTTTTGTTTTTTTTTACTGTTGATTTATTTAAATCTTTCCCCCTTTTTTAAGTTCAATAATTGCAACATCTTTCCAGAAGTCAACGAGTAATCGTGTTAAATTATCGTAATTTCAATATTGACTGAAATAATCATGATTATATTTTTTCCCATAATCGAGCAGCCCTATGAATTATATTATATTAAATATGTTTGCAAGTAATGCTTCCTGTTTTCATTCTAAATATGGTGTAAAATGTGCAATGCAATAGAATTTCCATCAGTCAAAACAGCCTTTCCAACAATATGTAACATTTCTTTTGTAGACTTGTTTTATATCCCCTCTTTTTTGAGAGGGGACGGAGGCAATAGGATGGCAGTCGTAGAGCCTCGGAGGAGTGTAGGCAGGCCAACAGGCAGCCAGGGAGAGGGTATGAATGTCTTGACTCATAGGTCTGAAGAACAGCATGCTAACACAACCAGAGGCCTGACCATCACCTTATGATCACCATAACAGAATGCATGCAGCATACTGTACTTCACCCTGCCTGCTACCCATGAACCCTGTTTTCCCACATCTGGGGTCACAGGTTCTTCTTAGCTTGCTTGGTTTCCACAGGTTTTGGCTCAAATGGTATTAATAAGTAATTGCAGCACTCATCGGCATTCTTGGCTGATGCTGAACTTGTCTCCCAATAAAACCAGAACAAGGAATCTAAATGCTCGTCTGATGCCTAACCATGTCTCTTCATGCTAATTAACTGTGAGCTCATTTGCATGGGAATGCTTTTTACATTGTTCTGGGAAACTCATCCAGCTTCATCAGAACTTTGTTGTGCTCATTTGTAAGACATTCATTGTGTCTCTGACGTGAGCTGACATGTCTCTTGCAGTTGGAAACGACAATAATGGTGATGATAATGGAGGCGAACATGCTGATGAAGATGATACTATACAGAAAGAAGTAGGTACAGCAACTAAATGCCATAGAAGGTTTAAGAAATGATGATCCGTTGGAATCAAAAAGCAATGTTTTTCCTTTCTACCAGACTGAGAAGGCAAAATGGGAACCACTTCGTGTTTTGAGCAAACTTGAAGGAGATAACGAACGAAAGACCGGTAAGTAGGAACAACGTGGAGCGTCGTGGATCCTGTTGGTTTAAAATGTAAAAATGTATTTAAAGAACAACCATTTGTATTTAACATGGTGCTTTGTTTCTCTTTCACAGACTTGATGGAGGAGCTTGGTCTGGGTGATGTTGATGATCTTGAAGGTAAGATGAAATGATGAATTCTCCACTTTGTTTTAATAGTTTTTTATTTGTTTGTGTGTTCACAAGGCAGTTGATCATCTAATGCCTCCATCTGCTCCTAAACCTGATGCACATGCATCATTTACGTGGTCACTGCTGATATCTACAGAGTAGCACCCAACAGCCACGTTATGAAAGCTTCAATTTCAAATATTTAGGAGCGAGCTACTGTCTTTGTTTTTAAGCTTTTGTTTAAAATGGTCTATCCACATGCAACACCTGCTTTACTACCCTTTGTATTTTTCTGTCATCACACATTTTGAAGCCAAAAAAGCAGGTCAGTAAACATGAACTAGCTGATTAGACCGGGTAAACAGTTTACACTGGTAGCTGTAGTTTATTTGCAGTAGCTTTACAGCCTATCCCCCTAATCTTTTCCATTGACTGGTGTTGTCAGGTGTTGTGATTATCCCAATGTAAACTGACCTCCTACCCTCAGCAGCATCAATGTCATACCTGGTTCATTCACCTACAACTTAATGACACAGATGCATCGGACTGGGACTCAGCCAGCACTACCAGTAAGAGAACCCTGCCCAGCCGCAGAATGCCCTCCCCTGGACTTGAGGAGTTCCCAGAATGCTCCTCTCCATCTGTCAAAGAGCAGGATGAAGTCATTGCTCCAGCAGCCCCCCTGACACCTCAGGGGAGCATCAACTCCAACAAGACACTGCCAAGCACACCTCCTCAACCACAGCCTCGAGCAAGGAAGATGGTGCTTCAGAAATCGGAGAGTGAAGAAGGTAAGGCATATTAAGTTATTTTGCAATCTTGCAAACACACACATTATATAATAGACGAAGGATATAATTACAGTATTTCTCTCTTTCTTTCTTTGACTTTCTCTCATTCAGAATCAGATTGGGAACCAGACAATGTCGCGTCCTCTTGCAATACAGCCAAGATTGACAATCAATTGCAAAACGTAGCTGAGCTTCAGGCACTACAGGTTACACCAGGTAAGGCTCTCTGGTCTTCATGCATATAGATGTTTGTGTGCATTTACCCTGTGCTCTGGATCAAGAATGTCTGTTTCCGTAGGTTCCCCTGAGCTCTCACCGATGGCAAGAGACAGTAAAAGTAATCTAGAGTCTGAAAAGCAGCAACAAAAGGTGAGAAATACCCAGAATATACCATCTTTACCACAATCTTTTGTTTTTTGTTCTTGGCGTTTTTGTCCAAGGCACAACATCACCATTCATGCTTTCCCAGTCACAGGGAAATTAAAATATATCAAGTCATATCTATTGGAAAATATGTTCATATTTCAAAGTAGAGTTACTTGGGTCAAGTGAAACAAATGTGAAAATGCAGTATTTCAGAACCTCTAGGCAAAATTGAAGACTCCCCAACTTGGCTAGTTGTAAGTAACGTGGGTGGTCCATCTGTCATCCCAAACACTAGGGGGGAAAAAATGGGTATAACATTTAAATGGGCATTTGCCAATTTCTGTAAGCATGACAGCCACATCTGTTGTTCTGGCCTTTGACAACTTGTTTAGACAAAATCTTTACTGTGCCAGAAATCAAAGGTTCTGTTTCAAGTTGTTACAAATATATGCTAACTCATCCAAAATATTATTCTTTTTAATAATTTGCTAACATTATAAGAATGCAGTGTTGAAATGCCTTCATATTTAATTGAATATTGTGTTTTGTATTTGAAGTCCAAACTTGGTTTTTGCATTTTGTCTTGTCTGTTCTGTGTTTTTCTTGTCCACCCATGCCATCAAAGAGGATAGATGAGGCGGTAGATACATGCCAGTTAGATCTGAACCCATGTCCATCTGGCCATGTGGGCTCTGACGGTGGAGAAAAGGATAATGACTTTGAAGATGAGCTCAGTCCTGCAGAAAGAGGTAAAGCGGGTAATGTCCCGTGGGAGAATCGTTACGAGAAGCTCTGGGTAGAGGTGGAGAAAAGGGAAGTCAAATCCACTTTCAAGAATGTTGCTGGTGAACTAAAAGAGAAGTTTGGAGAACTGCTCAAACCAAGACGTTCTACAGAAGAAGAACAGGCCACGGCTGAATATACTTCTGCAGAAGAAGAGTCAAGTGATGAAGATGAAGAAGGGGAAGTCATTGTGCGCCCCATGGCCAGAGCGAGGAGTACCGTCCTTCTCACTATACCTGAGCAGAGGGAGTCTGGACTAGAAGACTCTGTGACTGAGTCAGCTGACAACTCCTTATGCGAGAACGTGATGCAGGTCTGCGAGCCCCTGGCTAGTGGGAGCGTCATGTGTCCAGAGCCAGATCTACTCACTGATGATGTTCTGGAGGAGTCTCTATCACCTCAACTCGCCACAGCACAAAGAGATAGCTGCTTATCTCCTGTTACCACAACTTCTACTGCTAATCATACCGTACCCATGTTGGATGTAGACCAGAGCACATTCTTAAAAGATGAGGCCAAACTCGGGCCATTCCACAAACCACATCTGGACCTCATCTGGAAGGACAACAGTGCTAATGGTGATGAAGCTGAGAAAAACAATGCGAGTTCAGACAAGGATCCTGAAGAACTCACCAAGTCTCGTCCCCCCTCACTAAGCAGATGTTCAGCATCTATCCAAGGTGTTTCTGATGAGGAGCTGGAAGAGGACATGGAAAGATTTAATCTTAAGGTAGGGATGCTGAAGGTTGTCCTCCTGGATTTGGAGAAAGAAAAGGCCCAACTCCAGAAAGAGGTAGAGGATGGTCGCACCTCCTTTTAGTCCCTTCTTGATCGCCTCTCTTTCTCTTTGTTTAATCCATGTACTTAATTTCATTTCTTTTAATTAGCAGTTTCAAAGGGCCCACACTAGCCATACATCATTACCTCATCTTAATTCTTTCGGTTTGATGTTCATTTTCCATGTCTTGATATTTATTTTCTTTAGCTTCGATTTCAAGTAGAAGAGTTCATCTTGCATGTTTCTCCTTACATTTTTGTGTTTTTTTTGTGTTAACTCACATGTAGAATTAAACTACCATTTGTTGAAGGCCATTTGCACTTGCACTCAAATAAACTTTGTTGGTTGGTTGTTTGGCATTCTTGATTGTTCTCCAAAACTAAACTGTCTTATGTGTTCTTTAGCAGTGACTTGTCCTTCATCATGCATGGTCCTTGCATGTATCTTTACGTTGAATAGGTTCTGTTGTATGAACTCTCTCTTTCTAGGTGATGTGGTGTGAAGATGATGTAAATAATATCCTTCTTTGCCCTAAAAAAAAAGTGCTGTTGTGGTGATATGGCAATTGCTGGATTTCTTTTCTTCTTTAATTGCATGCAGTGTTTAAAAGACTAAGAAGACTGATCTCCAGGGGATGAATATGAATATTTTTGGCCAGCCTTTTGTTGAGTGTTTTGATATCTGTGGAAAGAAAGCATAGAAGAAACGATGCATTTAGTACAATGTTATGCAACATTATTTGGTGTTTCAATTCACAGAAAGGAGATCAACTAATGTCTGTGATAGTCAGTGGGATGGCAATGTAAATAACATATGAAACAAATGTTTAGAGATAATACTTAAGAGTAATACTGGAGTGTTGAGCATATTTGGAATAAGTAAAGAACCTTTTAAATTCAATCAGACTGTCCAAAACTGATGAGATTTTTCTCAGTTCAGGTATGCCACAGCAAGCATTGTAATGTATCGAATTGTGCATCCTTCTAATTAACTGAAAATGGCATGTCTAATAGAGTAACCACACTAAGGTGTTAGGTCTCCGAAGGGAGGGGTGACACTAAATTATGAATGACAAAGTGTACAAGTCCCTGCTCCAAAACGCATCTTAAAAGGCTGGCCCCAACTTGTTTCAGTTTGGAATAATCTCCAGCTATCAAATATTAACTGTACCCTTCTCTTTTCAGGTTGGCAGGGAGACGACAAGGACTGCTATGCTAGTGCACAAATTTAGTACTTCCTGGGATACTGGTGGAAAGGCATTGGAGGAAGTGTGTCCTGAGAAACCTGAGACCAGAGCAAGAGCTATTTGCCAGGAACAGCAGCCTGTGGCCACCAAGAGGTATGCTTTATTTTGCACATTTGGACAGGTTTAGGTCGTGACAGTTCTCAATAGCAAATGTTAACTGTTGCTCTCATAATTTCTGAACAACACATCCACAATTTAGAAGTCAGGTATTATGAACAACAAAATATTTTATTTTTGCTTTTGTGCGTGTGTGTTGTTTACCTCTAAATCATTTTATAAGGCTCTTTTTGATAAATGCTCTTTAGCTACATTTATTTTTCAATGACACATTGAACAGAACGAGCCAAGTCTGAACTTTATTTTATTGATTCCATTTAATGAGGTTTTCTTGAGCTATACCTCCAAGGGCCCACAAGTGTAGATGTCACAACTTATTGACGATCAGGTTTATTGCTCTCCATAGCACCAACGGGGCACCAGTGCAATTGCATCTCCCACTCCAGCAGACCTACAATAGCAACAGACAGGAGGGCCAAGCTGTAGAGGAGACCTTACAGCTGGAGCTGGTCAGAGGGGCCCAGGGCAGCAGAGCCCCTCAGACCAACACTCATGTCAATGGAGATCCTCTTTCTGTGTTTGATGATAGCACTTTAAGTGAAGTGTCGGACGATGAAGGAAGGTATATATGCAGTATGCCACTTTTTGTATCAATTTCACCTCTCAGTCTCTCGTAACTCGTAAGGTGTGTTCAGACTGAATGCAAAGTGAATTATACAGGCAGCACGACTGAGTACAGTCAGTGAGTCAATTGAAGGAAGTGAGTGGCTGTGAACAGTCACATATTTGCTTTAGGGAGAGCAAATGAAGGTTTGTGCAAAATGAAAAATGGATCAAATCAAAGACAAAAATCATGCTTTTCTGAAACCTGTAGTACTTCACTTGATGAACATACAAAGGTAAGACAAAAACAGGAGAAACATACAGGAGTTGTCGGTAAGTTTAGATCATGTTTGTGCATTGGTGGTTTGTGACAACGAAGCATAGACTTCTAATGAATAAACCGAGGTAGAACTATACTTTGCATTCAGTCTAAACAAACTTTTACAATATTGGGGGTGGGTGATCAGTAAGGTGCAATTCTTCTTGATTTTAATTATTTTCCTCCCTACATAGTTGCATGACTAACCACTGGTTTTTCAAACTTTGAATAGTATACTGCATTATACCATTACACTTCCAACAACTCTTCAATGCAGCTCTCCTGTCTTGAGAACATGCACAGTGCTCAGTTTTCCAAATAACCCCTTTTCTTCTTCCCTGCGCTTGTTGGGCTCAGGTTTCCAACCAGCGGGAAACAGAAAACTGAGGTAAAACACAAATTCTGTTAGTAGCTGGATGGAAGTTTAAGTAGACAATACACAATGAGTAACTGAATAATATTAACATCCCAGTTTGATTCCATATTCAGAACCCTGAAGTTGAGATGGCAGAAGACTTTGATGAACTCACTCAGTCATCCGACACAGCTACAGATGACATCGACTCTCCCACTTCAGGCTATCGTCACGCATCCCTCCTCATTCAGAAGCTGGACTCAGCCACTTTGGGTATGGATTTATGAATTTATGTAATAATTATTTCAGATTTTTAGGACTTTGTAACTTAATGTTTGTTCATCTAATTTTCAAAATAACATGTACATAATCATGCACAACATCACACAACAATGCAGCTCGATTGTGTTTAAGCCCCCAACGTCTCCTTCCAGTCAGCGCTGCAACCGTTGATTTCAAGGCACCTAACCTTAACCATAACCATTGCCTATTCCTAGTGCCTTTCAGCCAGCACTGCCTGGAAGGAGACGACTGGGGCTTAAAACACTGATAAACAACAATGCATGGGGAAATGGGGTTGAAAAAAACTGAAATTACCCTTTAAGGGGTGACAGCTGCTATATTATATCTCACAGACTCGAGAAGCATGGTGAAACTGCAGAACATTTTCCACGAATATGAGCGCTCCATCCAAAAGGCAAGGAGTCGCCATGGGTACCTGGCAGACAAGGTGAGCCATCTGGAGATGGAGAGGGCGGAGTTGAAGAGCTCTTTGGAGGAAGTTAAAGATGTTAAATCTGCCTTGGAGCGCAACCAGCTGGAACTGCAGACTGAAGTCACAAACCTCAAGTGAGACCTACTTCTCGTCTCACATTTTTGTGCATCATATCTGATGTGATTTTATGTAGTTTTATTTATTTATTTATTTTGATTCAATGACTTGAAAGTTCTGTCTGGAACTCTGTATAGATTTCAGCTGAAACAAGAGCAGGAAAATCGCCGCAACGCCACCATGATGTACAACACAACCCGAGATAAGCTCAGGAGGATGGAGGAGCAGCATCAGCTGGAGGTTCAGGAGAGACAAAAGGTGGAGCTCACCCTCAGGAATCTGGAGCTGGAGATGAGAACACTGGTCAACAACATTAAACAGGTACACCCTCTTAAACTTCATTTCGTTATTTTTCTTAAGTGCAGGGATTTTGTTAATGACGTTTTCATTATGTTGATGTTGGCTGATGTTTATTTATAATGTAATATGTTTCGATATTAACTTTGCTTTATTGTTTAGATAATTTCACATACAGTGCGTAGTTTTTACGATAAGTAATATGGCATTTATTTGGAATCTATGGTGATGAGAGGCTTTTGAGTATTTGATCAGTATCTGGCTTGTCCAGTTGTTGTTTGGTGTATATATGGTTGTAACAGTGGGTTATATGTCAACAACCCAGCTCGAAGAGGACCACAATGAGAGCCAGAGACTGCTGGCTCAGGAGCGCAGTGCTCGGACGCTGCAGGAGAATCTGCTCAACAGCCATCTCCGTAAGCAGCAAGAGATAGAGGACGAGAACAAAAGAAACATGAGCAAAAGCAATGAGGTAATCCTCACAACGTGGTATTCATCATTTTATAACACATATGGTTTATGGTTTAGATGTTGTTCTTACAGTTTGCACCCATTGATGTTGCAGTACGGTGTTGCAAATAGAAATTACTATTTTGGGTACGAATAATACATTTTGAAATCAAATCTGTAATGAAAACCCGCTGAATCGAGGCAATCTTAATGGAGAAAATCAAATATCACGATATTTTGGACCAAACCTCTCGAAAACAATATTGTAGTGTTGACTATTGGTGCTTTCACAAAATATTGAGATTTTTGACAAATTATCATCAGTAATGTGGATATAATGACTAAGTGGGTAAAGGGAAATAATAAAATGTCTGGAACAGTCTGGTAAATTCAAAAAATGACATCACTTTACTGTAATGCAGCCTTTAAAAACAGGAAAAGACAACACTTAAGCCATATTACGATATAATGATATCCAAAATCTAAGATGATATCTAATCTTGTATCACGATATCGATATAATATCGATTTATTTCCCAGCCCTACTTGACTTGTTTTTTTCCTGTTCATAGGCTTTGTCCCAGCTCACTGAAGCCAGTGACAGGGAGAGGGAGTTGCTCCAGCAGACTGCTACCTTCCAGGAGCAGCTGACCAGCCTGAGAACAGACCTCGAGCGTTCGCAGGCCAACAGCAGTCTCAAAGAGAGCCATCTTTTGGAAGAGAACGAGGCCCTCAAGGAACAGCTGGAAGACGCTCGTCGAGATCTCAAACTCAACAGTGAAGCCCTGACCCAAACTGTCTTCAACTGCAATAACCAGGTGACCACGCTGAAGTCTGAGTTAGCTTTAACAACAACCCGGCTGGAAAATGAGCGGCAGACTCGCGAAGCGCTGGATGCAGAGGTGGAGTCCACTCGTACCCGCCTGGCTGGAGCCATGAAGGAGGCAGAGCTTTGCCGGGCAGCTAACACAGACACCGAGAGAGCTCTGCTCTGGGAGAAAGATGAACACCAGCGTCTTAAAGACAGATTCGCAGGTTAGTGGTGGTAGGGATGGATGGACAAGCTCACCCATGCCAAGTGTGTGCTTTGTTTCAGACACATTTCATGTATAGAGACATGAAAGTAAGTTATCTAAAACCAATAAAATAAAACAATTTGGGTTGTAACTACACAGAACCATTATCAGTTTACCGTTATACTGTGGGGCTGTTTGACGGGTTGCTCTGTCTGGGCCAGAACTGCTGTGGTCTGTGCTGGCTGTGCTGGCTTATGTTTAATTGTATAAGCAGTATTTTGTTATGTGCAGCTTCTTGCCCTGCAGTCTTTTTTTTTTTTTTTTTTTTGCTTCTAACTCCTAATGTGTTTTTTTTTTTTTTTTCTACAGCTGAAGCAGCCAATCAACGCGAGGCAGTCAGCACCCTGTCACAGAAGCTGGCCAAGGCAGAGACTCGTGCGAACAGCATGGAAAATGAAGTTCATCGGGCCACACTGCAGCTGAGATCGAAAAGAAAAAAGGAAAAAATCAGCCGTGCGAGGTTTCCCAGCACGCCAAGAGGCCGCGCAGGAGCGACTTGCCCAAACCCAGAGTGAGTGCATGCTACTGCGGCAACAGCTAGAGGAGGCCCAAAACAAAGGTGTTGCAAAGGAGCGTGCTGTTACAGATGCCCAAGAGCGCTTCAGTGACATTCTGTCCAAGCTGCACTCTGACAGCGAGGAGAGAGTGCAACTAGTGGAGGAGAGAAATAAGGAGCTCGCCAGTAAGGCTGCTGATCTTCGAGATCAGATCTACAAGTTAGAGGAAGAGAAGAGCGAAAGAGAGGTGAGATTAGGACTCTGCAGGGTAAGAGGATTGCCTAACCTCTTCCTCCAGACCTACTTTTAGCCTTTCTTCCACATGTCAGTTAAGTATCTCTCTTTGTAGCTAATCAAACCTTGCTTTCTTTGCATTTTGTCTGAGCACAGACCAGTGTAAGGCAGCTGCAGCAGGAGCTAGCTGACTCACTCAAGAAGCTGTCAATGAGTGAAGCTTCTCTGGAGGTCAACACACGCTATCGCAATGACTTGGAAGAGGAGAAGGCTCGGCTCTTTAAAGACTTGGACAGGCTCAAAGGAAAGGTAACAGCATAGAGCAGTGCCACCTTGTGGCAGCATATTTAAACCACATCTATAATTCTAGCTGTGTTAAAGGTCCCATGACATGGTGCTCTTTGGATGCTTTTATACAGACCTTATGACCTCGTAAGGAGCAAGATTCCAGATCTTTCATTTTCTCAAAGGCAGAGCAGGATACCCAGGGCTCGGTTTACACCTATCGCCATTTCTAGCCACTGGGGGACCATAGACAGGCTGGGGGAAATCATATTAATGTTAAAAAAAAAACTCATAAAGTGACATTTTCATGCCATGGGACCTTTTAATGATTATGGAGCAAACACTTTAAGCTGCACTGAAATTAGATGGAACATTATCACAATTCTTATAGAGCAGCAATAACGTTTCCCTCCGCATGTACACTGAACTGACAGTTTACTCCACTGTTACATTGCTGATGAGACGGATGCTTTTACTCTGTCATGTAGCTGGAGGAAAGCGAAGACCGGTATGTGCAGGCTGAGAGACGTATTAACAGTCTAAAGAGCTGTCTGGATGAAAAGGAGAAGCAACTCGCCACTGCTGCTCAGAAACAGCAGGAGGTGCTGTCCGCCTTAGCAGCTTCTGATACCACCACCAAACAGCTGGAGGAAGCTGTGCAAAGGTACAAACACATGCTGTCCACACACACACACACACACACACACACACACACACACACACACACACACACACACACACACACACACACACACACACACACACACACACACACACACACACACACACACACACGCACACACACACACACACACTTGGGATTGAAAGATTGATGATTTTGTTTTATTACAGCAGATACTACATATACAAAAGAATCCTGTGAAATTAATCATGTAAAATAAACCTAGAAATATAAGCCAACTCCAAAACACAGAAATAATTATTCACTAATCATTTACACTAATGTGTTGTCAGCCATGTGTTTTGTTGTGCAGTACAGGAGTATATAAATATTTATGATGCAGTGTCAATGTAATGTCACATTAGGCTCGAGATAGAGAACGCCAGGCTGGAAGCTGCTGCAAAGCAACAGTCCAACAAAATTGATGCACTTCAGAAAGGGGCTCAGGAATTTGCCATGGTGAGTGCTGCAAACCATATCCAATTACCCACACACACACACACACACACACATTGTACACAGGATCTCGCTGGCACCATATCTCCTTTTTTGTGACTCAAAAAGCAAAATACAATATCTCTGTATTGTGATAGTTGGATAACTCTCTTGTGACATCAAATGGCTGGCTTTACATTATGAAGTCATTAAGGTATCCAATCTTTTTCCAGCTATCTGATCGCTCGCCTGGAGGAGGGGTTGGTATTGTGGATGTAGGCTTAGTTTCTCTGTGTGGGTTTACTATTATCTGTTTTGTTATGTTTTTAATTTTATTATAAATTGACAGAAATCAAAAAATCATATTTTATCTATTTACAAAATGAAGTGCACTTGGGCTTTGTGGCCTTTTTGCACAAGCTGCCAGAGCAGGAATCCAAACCTACATAGGAAGTAATAACTTTGTGTCGGTTTGGGTTTTTCTTGGTGACGTCAACATTTGTTTTCTCCTTATAGCCAGATCTTGGTATGTGGGTTCTTTCTCTCCTCTGTCTCAATCTGCATGACACACGTTACTTCCTTTTAATCTAAAGTGTCCTCTCAACTTTCTGAAATAATAAGCAAAAGACAACAAACAAAAACTCTCTTATTATTTGTTACCATGTTAATAATAATAATAATAAAAAACATATATAATATTTTTTCCTATTTCTGTAGGTCCGAGGTCATTTGGAGGACTTGGTTACAAACCTCCAAAGCAGTAAGATGACTTTGGAAGACCAACTGAGTCGAGAGGTTGGTGGCATGTTTTGTTCCCTAACTAAGAAAACCTTCAGCTTAGATTTCCATTTCTTACTTGAATCATCTTTTCTACTCTTTGTGTACGTAATTCACCTAAGCCCAGTCTGAGCAGGGAGTTCCTACATTTTTGAGCAGCCAGCCAAATGAGGAAAGTAGCCATCTGCTCAAGAGAAAGAATCAAACCTTTTTAAAGCATGTTTTTATGAAAACGAGGCAATTAGAAAACCAAACAATTTTGAATTCAAACAGAAAACAGAAAAGTAGCCCTATTTGAAAAAGGGAAGCATTGAACAAACTATTCATTGATTGTGAATGTTTTTTGAAGCAGTGCACTGTATAATAATAATAATAATTAGTAGGCCAAAACTAAACTATTAAAGCAAATAGTTTCCCTTTCTGAAAAAGAAGAACCAAGTGCACGTATTAGTCCTTTCAGACATTCTCTTATACATTCTAAAGAAAAAGAAAATAGATCAGGTTGAGAATGAGAAATAGGCCATATCTTTTACAAAATCTCACAGGTGAGATGAACAGTTGACTGTTTAGCCAACCGTCTGAAATTTGACCATTGTAACGACGCTGACAGAAACTTCTTCTTATTATATTATTCTTAGGTCCAGAAGCAAAGCATGCTGTCTCACACAGCCCATGACTCCCAGGCCTTGTGGGAGGAGGAGCTGAAGAGCCGCTCTAAGTTAGGACTGCGCCTTGCAGAGCTTGAAAAGGAAAAAGGAGACCTGAGCACCCAGGTGATGATTGAGATGCAGTTATAATGCAGGATAATGTTGTATGTGATGAATTTAGTATCCATCCATCCAAATAATATACCGTGGTTTGGGTCTCAAGAGTTATCTGTTGCGTTGCCTGTGTTCCAGATGGAAATAGAAAAGAAGAAAGCCAAGAAAATAGCAGAGCAGAAGAAGGCTGTGGACACCCGGCTGGATCAAGAGATGAAGAGAAACACAGAGCTCCAAAAAGAAATGTACAGGTGACTCCTAGCCTCCTCCTTCCTCGTGCCCTCCTCACCCACGGCATTACTTCTTCCTACCATTTAGACACAACTAAGATCCAGTAGAGCGCAGTTTGTGGCTGTGGTGCACCAATGTGTAAGGGTTTCAGGTTTTTTTATAACTCAACTCCTGTTCATGTATAATAAGTCCCTGTGTTTGTTTAGTGTTTTTGTTTCGTGTGCTCACTTAATTGTGATTGGTTATGTGTTTCTTATTCTTTGCAAACCTTATACTGTTCCGGATTTTTGTGTTTGCCTTTAGTAAGAGGTTGTTTGTGTGTTGTTTTGAATCTTTGAATGATTTACATGTAGTCAAAACAGGTTGTAACCTTGTGCACTATATGAATATTAACACTTTTTGGAATAATGGGTTAACTTTGCATATGATTAGTCAAGCTGATATATACAGTACTGTACATGTAATCTCTGAGAAAACCATGTGCCATTACTTTATTTTCACTTAGCTGGTCTTCAGAGGACAGGTTTGTATTAGATCTTCAGTTTGTAGGGCAGGGACGATATGCTTTTGTCCCAGTTCAATTCTTTCACGATACATGGTTGCCAATTCGATTTGTATTGAGATTTTCATTTATTGCGATTCTAGAAGTATTATGCAATGCATCGAATTTTATTTTAATTTTTTTCCCCACCCCTATCAATATGTATGGTTTATTTATATGTTTACTTTTAGTATTTGTCCATATGTGTTTAAGGTTGCGTACTGTATTGAAGACTGCAAAGAAGAAATTGCGGGATCAGGACACAGGTGGAGCAGAATTTGGCTCTCCTATGAGCAGTCTACGGGTGGACCAAGGCAGATACAGCCAAGCAGAGGGTGCCCTTGGACGATTGAAAGAAAAGGTCTGTCTGTCTGGTAGAGTATGATTTCAGTATATACCCCCACATAATAGACTAATAACCGTTATTACAGTTTAAAACTTTGTCTTTAGCAGCCCCTGGAGTGCCTTAGATACAGTGTTATACCTCAAACATTTCTCTTTCTTACGTTCCCAGGTGGATGATCTGCAGATGCAACTGGAAAAGGAAGGGTCCCGTCGCAGCCAGCTAGAGAAGGTGAACGGGGACCTTAAGGATCAGCTGGCCTCCCTGAAGAGCTTGAGCCGCAGTAATGAGCACCTGGAGAGGGGTAAGAGGCAGCTGGAGGAGGAAGTGCTGGACCTGAGACGCCGAATGGAGGCCGCTCAGATGGAGCAGAGCCAGGTGGAGCAGTACCGCCGTGACGCAGAGGAGCGGGCCCGTCAGGAGATCCAACAGAAACTGGAGCAGGTCAACATCTTCCTGCAGGTAAAGGTTCTGTATTGGTTAATAATAACAAAGTGGCCTGATCCCACATCACTAAGCAAACCTTTGATTACACAGCAGCCTATTAGACAGAGTGCACAACGGAAACAACAATAAGACTATAATAAATAAGAGATAAGATAATAACTTACTGAATAAGTTATTGTGTAAATATGTACATAGTTGCTTTAGTAGCTTTGACCATCACTAAACATCACTAAGCCTGATTTAATGTGATTGTATCTTGTTTGTCTTTTCAGTCGCAGGCAGCATCCCAGGAAGCATTGGATCAGATTAAAGCGACCAATGAGACCAACCTGCGTTCCCAGCTGGAGCAGAAGATCCGGGAGCTGGAGGGGGAACTGGGCCGGGTCCGCACCACCCATCATGACAGCCTCAACCAAAGAGAATCCACACGCACAGAGCTAGAGCGATACCGCCAGCTCTACACAGAGGAGCTGCGCGGCCGCAAGTCCATGGCTGCCAAACTAGAGAGGTGAGACCAGCTTGTTCTTCAGTTTAGTGCCAGGTTTTCTAGAGCGGATACTCTGATCAGTGTTTTAACGCCGGATTTCTAGGGTGTAATCAGACATAGACAGTTCTGATGGTGACAGACCTGTATTATATCAATGATTCTTCCACCCAGGGCCAACAGTCGTCTCGCAGAAGCCAATTCTAAGTTGCTTAACGAGCGCAGCAGGTCTCTGATCACCAGCAGCATCGCAAACGGTAGCCTTGGAGGGCCCTCGCTGGACCTGGGCTCTTTGGGTTCCCCAGCACACTATGGGGCCACACTGGGGCCCCTCAACAGGAGCCTAGGCCTGGGACTCTCCCTCCTCAGCCCTGTAACTGAGGGGCAGAACAGCCGGGTGGAGGACTACCTTGCCAAGGTCTGTACAGTCATTCATTGAAACATGGTGATTATAGTGGACTATTTGGTTACACTTTACTTTAAGGTATCTACATAAGAGTGACATGACACTGTTATGAACGTGTCATAAACATTATAAACAGTCATAAACGTTTATGACATAACGCTTCTTTTAGTAAGTGTCATTCGGTTTTTGTCAAGACAAGTTATGGTTAGGGTTAGAGTTATGGTTAGGGTTCATGTGTCATGACCGTGTCATGTCACTCTTATGTAGATACCTTCAAGTAAAGTGTTACCATATATTCTTTATGGAGATAAGTTTATTTACTTTGATCCATTTTCATTTCCATAGTGTTATGCTTGTTTGTTATTGTTATTGTGTAACTGGTCTTGTTTTGTTCAAAGATGTTTTTTATACACAGGTTAATGTGTTGTTACATTGCCATAATTGCAGAGATGTATTAATCTGCATTACGAATCAGATACTACAGATTATGGGTAAACGTACTTAAAAGAAATATGGTTATAAATATTGATCTAATGGCTTTCTAAATTCGCTTTGCACCTGTCTACCCTCTACAAGAAAACCTTCAAAACTTCCCCTTCCTGTTCTTTTCTTCTTCTTGCACAGTCGATCTCTGGCCTTTATGGTAGTGGGGCTTTACTTCTAACCTGTCTTCTATTTCTCACTCTTTTAGCTTCTAGCTCAAAAGTCTGTCTCTCATCTCTCCTCTCTTCAGCCAGACCCATAACCAGGTGTGTAGATGTGTTTAGCTCAGTGTCTGATTGGCTGCTGTTCCCTTCACACTGCTGGCGGGCCGACACGTATGGCTCTGTTCACATGCAAACCATGATGTTCAGGGTTCACACATTGAAAACAAAGTTGTTGTTGTTGTTGTTTTGGTTACAGGAAATGTATATATTTACTGAGCTTTCCCAGTACTGCATTCAGAGGAATATATTTATTTTTATGAAACTGAAAGTATGAAAATTGTAACCCTGTAATCAAATCAGTTATTTAAGTGGAAATGAGAGTTAAAACTGTATTTTATAAAAACAGAGCTTTTTTCGGCTCGATCTTTCAGGAATTACATACTTAAGGGATTCATACAGTTGGCATAACAATTGTAATACATTTTCTAAAGTGATATAACCAGTGTTCATAACTTAAAAGAGTAATGTCAAAAACTACAAAAAGAACTTGAGGTGAAATGTATGAATGGTAATTTCAAGAGGTCGAGAATAACCGTTTCAAAGGTGAAATGTGCAGGAACCCTGATTTTGCATTGTGTGGTTAGTGATATACAAAGTCTCCGCCTTGATTCTCTGCTTTGAGTTGACTTTCTCCATGCTCTGACGTTGACTGATAGAGAGAGACGATGTGACTTTCTTAGAAAAGTTTCTTAGAAAGTTTCTTATTCCGTTTTAATTTGTCTATTCTTAAGGTGATTTTGGTATGCTCCACACTCCCATGAGTGGGGAGCATACCAAAATCACGCATTTGATAAAAACCAAATCAAGTTTATTTAATCACACGTCCTTTCATTACAAGCATGTGTGAAAGGACTTAACAGAAAATAGAATACCTAAATCGTATTAATAATCAATCGGAATAAAATGCAATAATTTGTTGTCTAACACAAGACACCACATTTGAGCAGCGCAACACACAAGACATAAGATATATATGCATATTGGAGATATAAAAGAAAACTGCTCTATTTAACTACAAAATGACAGATCTCACTTTTTATTTTAGCACTCAAAACAAACCATTAAAAGCTAAAGTAAAGAAGTTAAGCTACACAGGAGCTTTGAATAATTTAAACTAGTGCTGTCAGTTAAACGCGTTATTAACGCAAACCCATTTTAACGGCGTCAATGTTTTTATCGTGAGATTAATGTTCTTTTTGACCTAGCAAACTTTGTAGTTTTTTTTTCACATGCTGTTGCAACAACTAGTAACGTTAGAAAAACTACAACACCACACCGGATCTAGCTAGACCGGAAACAAAACCACAGGCACGCTGCACACACTTGTTTGGGCTTCCGAGCCGGCCAAAGAGTAGTAGGCTAACGTTACGTTTTGAGTGGATGGCGAGCGCGAAATGCCGAAATGGATGCCAATAAGATTCTAAATGGAAAGTTTACTTTTAAAAAGTTTCTGAATGGTTCCATTGATAAGACCAAAGTGATGTGTGTGTTTTGGCATTGTGAACTGAGCTATTATCGCAGCACGTCCAGTCTGAAATGCCACTTGATGGCCAAGCACACAGCTGATGCAAATTCTCCGCCCCCTCGTCAAAGCCAGGCGACAAAAGCACAAAGCATGACGATCCACTTTTCCACGTTAAGAGCATTAAAATGAGAAAAAATAATGGCACAAAAAGAAATCAAGGGACATTTAGAATAGATAAAAATATACGATTAATTGTGAGTTAACTATGACATTAATTCAATTAATCGCGGTGAAATATTTTAATCGTTTGACAGCAATAAGTTAAACATTTTTGACATGTTCATTTGAACTAATACAAAAATATTTAATAAGTAGCTGTACCATCTAGAAATGTCCATGTCTCTATATTTGTGTATCTACTATAATAATAATAATAATAATAATAATACACCTTTTATATATACAGCACTTTTCAAAATAAAGTTAAAAAGTGCTTTGCTAGCACCAGGATTTAAAAAAACAATTAAAAAATAATAATACAAAAATAAAATTGAGAAAATGCGTACCACATGCATATATATATATATATATATGTTTGCGTATGTACACATGCACATCTTATTGTGCATGTATAGCGAAACCCATTCAGTTCTGGAATAATAACAGTTTGGGAATTTCCCAAAACATTTCTGTAATATAAAATGCATTCAGATGGCCACTAAAAAGCATTTTATCATTAGTTTAAATCTTGTACCAACTATTTGCTTCATTTGGGGAGAAATCTGACATCAGTTGACCTGTTGACTCAGCTGTTGCCCCTTGCAGTAGGATTTCAAAGACAACATCAAACAGCCTGCAGAAACTCTACACTAAAGCAGAGCTTGCATGCTTGGCATGTCCTGCTGTGTTTTACAAAGTACTCCTGATTTTCTTGCAGTGTTTTTTTTTTTTTCCCACTATCCAAGTATTTTTCATTAATATGTGTTGCCATTTACCATAGTATTGTGTTTGGTGGTGAAATGTCATCCTTGTTTCTTTGTCTGTTTTTTTTATGTGTAAATATATATTTTTAAGGCCATATTTCTTCAGTTTATGTTAGCTGATATTTGCCACAAAAACATTAAATCTCAAATCTAACGACAACTTTGCCTCTTTTTTTTTCTTTTTTTTTCTCCAGATGCAGAGTGAGTTGGATAGAAACATATCAAAGGAATTAAACAATGGTGAGTGCACTGGAGCTGGAAACACGGCACAAAAAAGTCTTGAATCATTTTCTATGGTAGCAGTATGTGTATATCTAGCTGCTGATGGCAACTGTCTCTGGTCCTCAGCCACAGCAGAGCTGGACTCGGCTTCAGCGCGGATGTCACCGGTGGGCTCCGCCTCCAGGGTGGAGCTGGACCCCATCAGCAGGGCCACGCAGCAGTACTTGGAGGTACTCAAGAAGAACAATATGATCTGAACACACATCACAGCTGCTCTCATTCATACGTTGTATTTCAGCCAATTAAAATCCTGACTGAACCAAGGCCAAAGCCACTGCCCAGTCATGTAACACTAAGAATCAACTTTGTATGTATTTACTCTTCCTTCTTTTATGAAAGAAAGCAAACATATTGCACATTGCACTTAACCACTCAGGAGCAAGGGCATGATAGATAGATAGATAGATAGATAGATATCTATCTATCTATCTATCTATCTATCTATCTATCTATCTATCTATCTATCTATCTATCTATCTATCTATCTATCTATCTATCTATCTATCTATCTATCTATCTCATTGATGGTACAAGTAGAGAGAACTTGGGAAGTATTTGTTCCGTCTGACAAATTCTGTTCAATCTGTAGCTGTTTCGTTTTCTATTATATATATATATATATATATATATATATTAAAAATCGTGGTTTGGATTTTTATTTGTGAGTATTGGTGTTGCTAAATTTGAATTTGATGTATGCATCATTAATCATTTTGCCAAGATATTACATTTGGTACGTGCCATCAAATGGTGCAATATCTGTCTTGGTCTTACCTTATTAGACTCGTTGGAGTATTGTGTTTATAATTATTTTATTTATTCATGAATATTGTTTTTTATGAACATGATAATACTTGAATAAGACGAGCTGGAATACTCTCTGGCTACTGAAACAGGGTGACTTCATTTGTACAACTGTCATTTCAGCTTTTGATTGGCTTGCTTTTAGGACCACCAAAGATTAAACAGACTTTTTGTGTTTGTTAGTTTTTCTTTATTCATAAATACTGTAACAGAATACATATAGGAAAACATTTATTACGCCTGTACCTTACAGAAGACTCTAAAGTTGTAAATAAAAAATGAAAGTAAAAACCCTGAATTGAGTGAGCTATTAATGTCTGGAGTGGACATGTTTGTAAGTCCATCACTAGGTTTGCTGTTAAGGAGTTTTAACATCTCATGTGATTTGGTTTTAATTTGTCCTAAACTACATACATGTAACACAGAAAAAAGAGAAGAAAACAACATGGAACATGGGCATGCTAAAACAAAAATTATACAAAATTCAATCAAATAAACTATGTATAGGCTATATATATGTGTGTGTAAAACAAACACACATAAAACTGAAGCATGACATTGAATAGATATTCTAAAAGTGAATATAACTCTGCAGTGATCTTTACCTGCTCCAAAGAATCATAACAAAGACTGTTGTGCCTCTGCTACAGTACAGACTTCAATGTTATAACATGAATATTTAATTCTTATAGGTGTTTCTTATTATACAAATGTACATATACTCGTATAGAGTACATTCACAGTATAGGTCTCCCCTTTTTTCCCCATTTACTGTAACAAAAGCTTTTCACACCTGTTTTTAAAACCTCCAATAGATTCTGTCAGTATCTGACTGAACAGTTCTGAACAGGTGATTAACTGAAACCGATACCAGCACTGACAGTTCTGAACAGTATTTGCTTATTAAATTCAGTTGAGCTGTGGAAGAAGAGTATATATCTAGTACTGACCTCTCCCATCACTCCTTATTCTGCAGTTATTGTGTGCAGAACTCGCTTTGGATTCCAGGCATCGTAAATTCAAGATTAAAATGCAGCTTGCTGTCAGTATTTCATGCATAGCCATTTTTAACCCAACCCTCATTAGCTATGTTTTGATGTACTTCACTTTACCCCCCCCCCCACACACACACCCTCCTCTCTCACTCCCAAACACATGAAACTTGATAATATGTGCTGGTTTAGAAACTGTTCCCCTCTCTTATTAAAATGAGACAATGTGTTTATGATTGCCCCCCTCTGGTGTGTCTCTCTTCCCTTTGATCCGTCCTCTCTGCGTCAGCCTCAAATGTTAGATATTCAAATCTGGTTACATTTATTTTTGTTTCCTTTTCAGCAGATGGGCACATCTGACAGACTGACTATTAGGTGTTATTATTTCCCCTTTTTTTTTTTTTTTTTTTCAATAGACTCCACTTCATACACTACACGTAAACCTTGTTTTGATTGAGGAGGTTACAACCATTGTCATAAAGCTTTGGAGGCAGGCGAGAATACAAAATAGAAAGATTCTGATTAAAAAAAAAAAAAGAAAGTGTTGAAAGGGTTGTTTTTGAAAAGCAGCTCAGGTTTAAAACAAACCGCTCCTCACTGGGTCATCCTCCATCTCTGTGATGCCCACTCTTGTTATCTCAGACTGCCAGTCCAACAACGGAGTAAAAAAAAAAAAAACTGTGTCGGTTTGCGACCTCAAGTTTCCGACGCATGACGAGGTTGTCAACTGAACAGGCCATTGTATTTATGAATCTTATTGCCATTATACGAATGTGCAAATGCATCTCTCAAACTTAATTTTCTAGCAATGCTGCAATCAGAGCATTTTCTCTTTTATTTTACATTTAATAAATGCATATCGCACCTAACGGCCCAGGTTGTCAACACTTGAGGTATGACCAAGAGCCCTGTGCAGCGCACTTGGCGCTAAAATGTCTCTTTCTAAACCTTAAAGTTTAAAGAGGACAGACCGTTTCAAGGGAAGTAAACGGTGGATTCTTTCTTCAGATTTTTTGGATTGTAGTATCATTGTTTCCTGTCTCGTTCACAAGGAGAAATTGAAGTAATAAGTAACTAGTTCTATGTAATCTTAGACAGGATTAGTGAACATGCAGATCAGTATGTCAGGCATGGAGAGGAGCGGCAAAGACGACTTGAAACAGCTTATGAAACGGGTAGGCTTTGTAGAATGTAAACTCACCCTTGATTTGCGACACCCTTAAATTCAAGAAAAACGAAAATAAAAAGTGGACATGACTTGTGTGTCCTCATGAACACAGAGGAAATCAATTTTCAATAAAGTGATAATAAAATAAGGCATATAATTTATCCCAAATATCATATTAAGGGGGATTTGACATGTTAATTACAGTGCAAAATAATGTCATATTTAGTTTTAACCAGTTCTAACTTGATTGATTTTTTTTTTAGACTTTAAAATTGTTGTTACCCCTTCTTTGTATATTTGCTTTTTTTATGATTCATATTTTATGATATTACTATTTTACTATAAAAACAAACACTAAGTGTTGCAACTAATGCCAATTATTTTTGCGTATTGTTTGGTCTGTAAAGTCAGAAATTGCCACTCTCTATTTCTCAAAGCCCAATGTGATGTCTTGAAATGAAAGATATATTGAATCAATTTAACAACACATAAAACGCTGAAAACCAGAACCAGAAAAGATTGTAGTTTTTGCTTGAAAAAAACCTTCAATTATTTATCTATTAACAGTTTCCACTTAATTGTAATTTGGTCGACTTAATTACAAAACAGAACGTTCTCTGTTGACTGCATCTAATCGCACCGAAAGCTCTTAGTTTTGTTTTTGCCACCATAAAATGAAAAGTTTTCATTAGAATTATTTTTTAAGTGGGGATTTCTAATCAAAACTCAAATGCAAATATATACATCCATTTTAAAACAATATATTACTGTAGAGCTGCAACGATTAATCGAATAGTTGTCAACTTTTAAATTAATCGCCAACTAATCGGTTTGAGTAATTTTTTAAGACAAAAGTCAAAATTCTCTGATCCCAGCCTCTTAAATGTGAATATTTTCTAGTTTCTTCTCTCCTCTGTGACAGTAAACTGAATATCTTTGAGTTGTGGACAAAACAAGACATTTGAGGACGTCATCTTGGGCTTTTGGGAAACACTGATCCACAGTTTTCACCATTTTCTGACATTTTATAGACCAAACAACTAATCGATTAATCGAGATAATAATCAACAGATTAATCGACTATGAAAAAAAATGCAGCCCTATATTACTGTGTGGCTGCAACATATATAGGTTCTGAATTCACTCTGACAATATCAGCTGTTTGTGATTTGTGGAGGTAGACATCAGCAGTGGGTAAAGGGTATGACAAATTGAGGGGGACAAGTGGAACAAACCTGAGTGTTTATTTGTTGCTGTATGCTCGCCATGCTCTAAATTGGACGTCACCGCTCCTTCTTGTCACTAGCAGAATCCAAACGTGTTATGGGCAAAAGAGATACTTAAATTCGATTTACTCGCTCTAACATGATTTAAATGAGCCTCTTGGCTCGCCCCGGACAGATTGACAGCACTGTCTTTATCGCCGCTTTGTTTTATTTTTGGCTGTTTACTCTGCCTCTCAGCTGTCATCTCACACGGCGACTTTAAAGGAGCCGGCTTCGATCTTCCGAGATCTGGAGAGAACGAGCATCCTTTTATGTTCTAAGCGCTTTATATGACAAATATGAAAAGGGATTCAAGAGAGAGCTGACAAGTTTTTTGTCGCCCTGTTCCTTCAGCTGCAAAGAGCTGCGCAGGAAGAAGTCAAGCCTGCGATCTTATAACACGAGAACCCTTAAAAAACTGAGCAAAGAGGTAGACCCTTTTCGTTCAGGGTCTTGTTGGGTCAAAGTCATTTGATGTATCTTGATGTACAAACAAAAAGGCTTCATTTTTGTAGAATAAAGCCTGAATCGTGAATGTACTGCAACTTGTACACTATGCAGTGCAGCAAGTATCTGTGCTTGTTTATAAAAAGAAAATTGGTTGTGCAGCAATGTGATCAGGATCACCACCGGAGGATTAATGAGTCCCACTCTGGCTTCAGTTTTATTCCCCCTGGCTATCCAAAGAGATTTAACAAGCAGAACAAATGACCTCGACACATTTCTTTTAATATGCCAAAAGGACCTTGAATCTCTTTTCCACAGAATCAACCAGGAGATAAATAATGCAGCCATTCCTTCCTCTTGTCAGCGTGGTATACACTGAAATACACTCATTTACTTTCTTGCAGAGAGATCAATAAGAAGATTGACACCACACTCATGTCTTGACTTGTTTTACACTTTGGTTCTTGTACTAATTCAACCAAATATAATGTTTGATTAGTGAAACTGGGAGGTGATTAGCTTAGTATAAAAACCGGAAGTGTGGGGAAACTGCTAGCCCGGCTCTGTCCAAACATCTCGTTTGTTCAATCTGAAAAAAATGCCAATTTTTGGTTTAACAAGGAGTTAACCGCATATAACTCTTGAGGTTGCCAGGCAATAAACAGAGACACGGCACCAAAGTGCCGGGTGAATGGATAAACAATAAAATATTGTCAACAAAAACTTAAAACACAAATTTTGGGCACCTGGGTAACTCACCTGTTGGAGCACGCGCCCATGCAGACAGGCTTAGTCCACGTGGCTCCGACCTATGGCCCTTTGCTGCATGTCGTTCCCCCCTCTATCTCCCCTTTCATGTCTTAGCTGTCCTGTTGGAAATAAAGGCCTAAAATGGCCACAAAAAAAACACACCCACACAAATTGTGGGTTTTTTTCTGTTCTGTTGGTGTATGGATTAAACAAACAACATAAAATATGTTAATATGTGAGCTTTAGAGGTGTTGATGGCTTGAATTTATTTGTTTTTTTACTTTGGATTGAGCCAGGCTATTTGTTTCCCCCATCTTCCAAGCTTTATGCTAAGCTTAGCCAAAGGCCTCCTGACTTCAACTCAGTACTTAAAGGGATACGCCACCGTTTGTTGAAATAGGGCTCATCACGGTCTACCCTGGCTGTAGATAGGTGGGCCAACGCATTTTTTTGTCTCAGTGCAAGTAATTAGGTTGTTTTTTTGTCTTTTGTTGGCTCACTTTTACTCACAACATGCTAACCGGCAACATAGGATTCCATTCACTACGCTAAGCTAACACCGGCAGCGCCGCCACTGCACCGGACTAAAACAATAAATGCACAAAATATGCGTTGGCCCACCTATCTACAGCTAGGGGAGACCGTGATAAGCCCTATTTCAACAAACGGTGGCGTGTCCCTTAAGGAACTTGTTTAGGTGGAACACGTGTGTTCAAAAGTTGTTTTAGTTGTGCAACAGACAACTCTGATTGGACAGATAGTCTCGCTAGCTGTCTGGATTTACCCTGCAGAGATCTGAGGAGCGGTTTATAATTCCAACACAAAGAAAGCGGAAGGTATCGGACATCCGGCTGAAAAGGGTGAAATCCGGCAGAATTTCCGGCGGCAACGGAACGTCGTGGATATAGACTGTTGCAGTACTAATGAAACCCACGTTGACTTTAATGTCTGTTGTTGTAGCCTCGTTCATGTCTTGTATATTAGCCCTCCTAGCTGCGATGGCAGATCTCGCAGCACTCCAGGCAAAACTCCAGACACTCGATTGGCTCGCAGCAAGACTCCACCAGCACCGAGTGGCAGTGGGCGTGGCAGTTGAGCTCCTCCACGGGCGCCTCCTGGATGGCCGAACAGCAGCGGGCGCAGGCGTGGCAGCAGCAGGAGCAGAGGGTGTGGAGGCAGGACGAACAGGCCTCCAGCAGACCCAGGAGCAGCACGGAGCACTGGCACGACAGGCACGCCAGCAGCAGGTGTAAACACGAGTCTGCGGGTGAGGAAGAAATGTCACAGAAAAGCTGACGGATGTTCTAAAAGCCTGTCAGACACCATCAGAAACGGGGATTAACAATTCTATTAACCCTAAATTAATCTCTTGCATGTTTATTTGTCGTGCCAACTAGAAGTTGAAAGAGAAACCACTCTGCCGCAGTGATCAAGTGTGAATGTGTTTACTTAATCACAGAGCTTCGTTCAGTCCTCGGGGGAAAATAAAAAAAAAGGCCACCAAGGCTGCCAGTGATGAACAACAACTAGGAAGAAGCTGTCACGAGATAATTGCTCTCCCACCCAAATTAGCTGCAGATGAAATTGCATACATTAACCCCACTTGGTGTGTTACAGTGCATCTCCCTGCGATCCTAACCGTTGTATTGTTGCTCGGCTAGCGTTTTCATCCTCACAAGGACCAGATAGTGAGTGAGCTCATGCAAATTGAGCTGTTTTATCCTGTTTACTCAAGGAAGTAAATGAAAAGCAGATGGCAGAATTCCCTGGGGAGTGGGGTTCAGCATATTCCTGCTTAGCCGCTCAAATTATACACCCCTGCACATAACTTATGCTAATATCTGTATGTGTGTAGATGAAAAAGGAGCATCATGTGTGGCTACCGTATTGATTTAATGCATAACTTCATAGAGATAACAACATGAACACGAGGATAAACAAGGAGTGGCCCACTGCACGCTTTGATAGCACTTGAAGAAAGTCCAGCAGTTTGAGAGTCTTCAAGGGAAACTTTTTGTGGAATAACATACATTGTCTTTGGTGGTAACAGAAAAAATTATTTGAATGTTTCACAGATAGTTTGTTCACTCATTGTAAGTCGATATTGATACCGACACCAATGTTCAGTAACAGAAAAGTGATGTAAAAAGTGTTTACTGAAGATTAATGTGACAATACAGTATATCATGATATCAATTTTATATTGTCCAGTAGGGTTGGGGGAAAATTGATTCTTTTCCCTAGAATCGATAGCTTTTATTTATTTTTATTTTTTTACCAATGATTGACCTAAATATGTTCTGTTTATACGGTACCGCTGACCACGCCTGCACCATATCCCTTTCCAGCAAAACAGAGCGAAAGCAGACAATGCAGAAAAGCCATGTTATGTACTTATAAATAAATGTCAGACTGACTGACTGACATGTGATGTGCATTCTTTTTAGAAAACAATTCGTTTTTAGAAATGTCTCATGATATATTGTCTCTACAAGTGTATTTGTTAAAGAAAGAAAAGAAAATCGCAATACTCAATACTACTGAATCGCAATACTTTTAGAAATGCAATACAAATCGTCCAGTCCTATTCAAACGGTGTGAAAGTGAGCCTCATTGTGGTGCCTACCAGCAGGTGTAGCAGTAGGGAGGTGTGAGCCAGCCACACTGCCCCTGCGTCTCCTGCTGCTGCTGCTGTGCACCGAGGGTCCGGAGCCCTGCAGTCGGCTCAGGCCCGGGGGGAGAGGGGGGAGTCTGTGTTCTGGGACTGTGAACCCACATCGCGGGCAGGTGGGCTTCTGGAGGTCAGACTGAGGCTTCTTCAACCCTGCTGCCTCCTGTGAAGCCTCTGCTGGTGGGGCTGCAGCAGGCAGAGGCTGAGCTAGGAAATGAAAAACAGACAATAGAGACAGATACAGTAAAGACTGTCTTATTGATCATCACAGAACAGGAATAGAATTCCTTAATGATCAAACTTCTCAGTGAGCACCAAACAAATTCACCTTTTAATCAGTCTGGACAGACTGATTAAACAGACTGAACAGACTGCTAAGTGCAACAGTCTTGAAGCATACAATTCTTGTTTTGCACCCAGGAATACGGAAGAGGATTAGGGCCACATGTGAACATTTTATTTCAGTTCTGACTTTAAACTCAGAATTCTGAATACTGAGTTACTCAGAATTGAAATAAAATGTTCACGCGTGGCCCTAATCCTCTTCCGTACAGGAGTGTATCGTTATCTCCACGTTTTGGTTGCAGATAGCCCCTCGTCAAGAGCCTCAACATTTAATTTAGGTCATTGTGTTGTTTGCTGTAAAGTTCTCACGGTTTCCACTTACTGCTGATGAGGTCAGTGGGGATGGTATTTCCTCTGCTAACAGGCTCACGTGCTGAAAGGATTTCCTGTGCTGATTTTAAAGGTGCACTACCTTGAGCCACATCAAAAGAAAGTCACGTTAGCTGCAAAGCTATCATAAGATGTCACAGATTCCTCACTGACCACGCCGACATAAAAAGTCTGAAAAGCCAGGATTTTTTGAAAACAATTTGCTTACATTGTTTCACATAAAAACAGTAGACATTTATCAAAGTCACTTCCATTTAATATGAGCGGTGTAATCCCGCCTTACAGAGCTTCTAACCCTCACATAATTAATTGAGATGGTTCGGTGTCCCATTGATGTTTTCATTGTGTTTCAGGGTTTTTACCACCCTGCCCAGATGTTTCTTCGGGAAACACTAAAAACTTTTTACATTGTTAGGATAAAAATTGTAAACTTTACAGATAAAGAATAGCAGCACAAACTATTGTCCCTTTGTCTATCAGTTGAAGCTTTAAAAAAAAAAAAAAACGTGGCCAGAGCAGCAGTGTGTTTGTATTAAGAAAAATAAGTTGCTTATTTCAGGTCACATCATGAGTACTTGCCTTTAGTCGGGTTGCTCTGTTCCTCCGTCCCTTCCACAGGTAAATGTTCTCCTGGTAACATGTCTGATACTCATGACGGCTCAGGATCTCTATCTCTCTTTTTTTCAACGATTCACCTTGTTCATCCTCCTGCTTCTGTCAGCACCAAGAGGTCAGGAAACCTCCAACAACACCCAACATGCCGGCCTGAGTCACCGCTCGGGAGACTGTGAGCTGTACTCTGTGTGTGTTTTGTTGTTCTTCAGTGACTTAATAACACTCCCCTACCCAGCAGATCCCTGAGTCGCCGCTCTTAACTTTCTGATCACAGAACAACAGAGACAGCCAAGGCCCGGTTGTGTGACTTTAGGTTGCCTTCTATGTTCTGCTTTTAGTCACCTAACACAATGGAGACACATACCCCACAAGTGTGTTAGCTGAATACGGAATACTTATGCAGGCACACACACACGCACACACACACACACACACACTCACACACACACTTATACAGACCTGTCAAAGTTGTATTGTACACTAACTAGCATTCGGTATGCAAATAAATGCAATTACTGAATTTGCTCTGTAGTTATGTAGCTCATGCCTTAGAATTAATAAGTATATCCTATTCTTATCCTAATAATCCTTTTTTACTGTATGCTTTCAAATAACAAAATTTGCTAAATGCATGCAAACTTTCAAATAAATGATGATTAAAGCACACAAATTAGCAGAATTATAAATGATATTGTTAATTTTTGTTTGGCAAAAAAAACATTAACTCAATGTCCGCTTACTAGCGTTTAACAAAATATCATGGTCTTCCTCAGTGGATGGAGTTTGCAAACTCCACGTTGGTGGCCTAACTATCTAAATGAGTCTAGTCACACTGTCACCTTTGACACCCGTTAACATGCAGTAAAATATAAATGTATGTTCATTATGTAAAACACTATTGGTCAATGTTAAGTACGTAATTTGAGAGCACAGTATTCTATCAATCACTAGTTCTGAGTTTGTATTTCAACCTCCCAAAACAAAATCCACTCATTCATTAATTATAATTATTAGTATATAATTTCAGTCAGTGACATTTAAATCTTTGTATGTGGAAATCTTGTTTTCCCACAGATGAGGATCTTGTGAAGAAATAGGACACATGGGCGACAGCATCATCATTACATGCTGATGAGAAGATGAACAGAGACCAGCCCTTTCTGACGGGCTGTTGACTTAGTGCTGTCACAAGTGCTGCGTCGAAAAACATGTTGACTTGCCCGCCTCACAGTGAGTATATGGCACATCAAAGCAACACATAAGTGAAGCTGTTGAAGTTGTCGAGCACCATGCTAACTTTCAGTCAGTGAACGCAGCGTGGAGAGGCAGTCAGAAGAAAATGTCATCTAATAGGCTGACAGCGAATCAAAGGAAGCCCTGAGAGGCAACAGCAAACTTAAAGCTAACTCGTTATCAGCAACGACAATTACTGACATTAGTCAAAACAGGAAGCTGAAAAATCGGAGGCCTTTGTTCTGTATTTGGTGGTGAAGTCTACAGTAACAGCTTCACTTCATGGTGTTTGTCAGCAGATGAGACCATTGTTTATCCATGTTTTTATTTTATTTTAGCATTTTACATGATGATGTGATAAAAAGGAGGATAAACTAAAAGATCACTTTTTTTTAGTGATCAAAAGACAAACAACCATGAATATTAACAAAACTTGTTTAGAAATGTGTTGTTTTTTTGAACATTGTTTTCAAAAATCAGTGCTGTTTATATGATAATTAGTAGTATTATGTTCAGTATGTATCTTAAGGTATGGCACCTTTATTCATGCTTAGTTTAAAACACCTTGCTAAATAAACATTTCAAAATTGCCTATTGCAGCTATGTTGTGAAGGATATGGATTGTATTTATTAGTATATACTATGTGAATCGATCTAATTAGATTATCTAATCTTAGTTTAGTTTGATTAGATCATTCTAATTTCGTATTAGAAATACCCAAAAAATTAAAGACCTGACCACAACCCTGCTACTGCTTGACATTCAGTGAAAAAAAATGACGTTTATATTTACTGTATTATGCTGCTTACACAAGCATTAGCATGACATTACAAATGTATTTACCCAAAACAAAGCATTTTTTTATTTACCAAATTTTAAATTTCCATTCACACAACATACACTCTCCCAGGCGTAACCATGCCAGGTTAGCAGCAGCTGTGGTGTCAAGTATACTACTGGGTTGAGCATACATTTAAATTTGGTCTGAATGTGGAGTACAAATGTTCACTTTAATGCCATAAATCACATGTGTGACAATGATAAAATAAACAAACAATTGTCAGGTTTACATATATTTATTATTACATTGTAATAGACACTTTGGGCATACAGTTACAGACAAACAGCATCTAATGTAAATACCCTCACCATGTTATAAAAGTGGAATGTTTGGAATCTTTATTTCAGTGACAGTGATGTATTAAATACATAAGTTTCACACAGGGAAACAGGTAAACACACAAGACAAATTTTACGTTTATAAAACACATTTCAGCAGGCAGATTTTCAAAGACAACAGAGAGAAGCCACAGTACAGACTATACATGTTTTTAAATATTTCATCAACGGAAAACAGCTCTCTCTTTGCTGTAATGTAGCATTCACTGTGTTTTGAACTATCACAAAAAACAGACAAAACATTCCTTCTCTACATCATACTATAACAAATATGTCTGTCCTTTGGCCTTTGGATTGTATTATTTACATGAAAGTGTGGGATTTCTTCATGGTGAGAAAGACACCGTTTCCCCCAAACTATCAGATCCCAACTCTGCTTTTTGATTGTGTTCATCCTCTATTTGGATTCTTGTCATGATGCACTTTTCTTGGCCAGGTCTCCTTTGAAAAAAAGATCATACATTCCTTTTTATTATCATTTGGCTTTAAATACATTGAATCTGTTATTTAACTGTAATATTTCTTTGTCATTGTATGTACTACAGGTGGCACTATATTCCACTTTCTTTTCTTTAAGGTTGAAATATCAAAAGAAAAAGTGGCCTGCTGCAGACATGTCAACAAAATCAGAACATTTCTCTATATATAATATAATATATTTGAACCATATGATGAACCACAATTCTGAATATCTCCATTTTGATTTGTATTTGATCAAAAAATATGTTGGTGAGAATTTCACACTGCATTAACATTGTAAGAGGGCTCGCCTTGGCTGAGTGTCTGAAAGCGTTCTCTTGTCATTCAGGGTCAAAAAAATGTTCTTCATAATCTTCAGTCATGTCGCGCGGCAGTATGGCTGGCTTTACTGTGGCCATCAGAGATTCTTGGTCATTCAGATTCAGCGCTTGGCCTTTAAGGAAAAGAGACCTGCAAGAGGCGCATCACAAAAACATTACGATCAATTGTTGCAGCACATCAGTAATTTAATAGATTTTCGGAGTTCACAATAAATAAAACTCACTGCTGGACTGGTGGAGAGAAGTTTTGTTTAGTGTTGCTGTTTGTTGCTTTGTTCTCCTGCGTTTGACTCGTGGAGTTTCTGCTCACACACTCCTTCTTGAATCCTGGCAGTGACGCCTCAGCCAGTGCCGTCTACAGCACAAAGAAGAAGAAACAGTGACCTCAACCAGTTCAAACTCCTGTAATCGGGAAGGTGTACTCTAAGACGTCCTCTCACCTGTAAGCTGGCATTCAGAACCGTCCCAAAATCAAGGCTGGAGGACACATTTTTTATCAGCGATGGACTCCTGCGGAGTAACAAAGGTAACAGAATTTTCAAATGAACACAATCCATGTCTAATTCATGGCAAGCAAATCAATACCACATGGTTAAGAGCAATAGTTTGAGGCAAGGTCAGTTATGATGACAAATAATACAGCCGCATAAACAGTCAGGAAAGAGCCTTGAACTAGAGCCTTGAAACTGTCAACAGGATCAGTCCAGTCATATTTATCATTCTTTACTGAGGTCTATTATCAGGAAACAAACATGTGCAATACTCTAGTAATAAGGAACCTATTTTGACACAGGGTAAAGAGGACAGTGCTTTACACAGCTATACACTACATATATTGTCTATTTCTCTCTTTCGACTCTGATGACAACACATTCAAAAATCTTAATTTCGTGTTTATGAAATTAAAGGGAACATTTTAAATTTGATCTGGGGCAGAAACAATTTTCTAGTTTTGTTATTTCTTCATCTTGTGCTTTATATCTCACAACAATTATTCAGGATTTATTTGCATGTTAAATAGCTGACACTTATGTTTTGTAGTGGAATGCTGAAGCAAAGATGGGAAACCCTTGAGTGTCTTTGCTTCTGTGCTTTTTGCCAATAAAAAAGTAATTTATTGACTTGGATGAGTTAAAGAAATGTCTTAAATATCATTTAACCTGAAATAAATGCAGATACCCTGATACCAGCGCTGTGATAAACAGGAAGCCATCTATCGTACCCTGGGATCTTCTGGGATCTCCTCCTCTGGTATTCCACCTCGTCTACTGTCCACACTGCGCCTTTCACATTCTCCACACGCACAAAACACTTGTGCAGGCTCAGGTTGTGGCGCACTGCGTTCTGATCCAGAGAAAATCAGAGTGAAGGAGATATTACTGAATACATGCTGCATAAATCAGGTATGACACACGCTGGGATCACATAGTTAATTATCTGGGGGTGTGATACCTTCCAAGTGGCGGCGTTGCGTCTGAAATAAGCAAATGTCCGTGTGAACCAGTTGTATATCTCGTTTAGTGTTAGTTGCATGTCTGATGTTTCCATAATGGCCTGTAGATGGAGGGGAGAATAAAAAACTGTAGCACATTACAGGATCAAATTAAAGCCCTGGCTTTTTCACTTCTCATCCAAGGAAGGAGGAGACAGCCGCACACTCAAAACTCTGATACAGTCTTTTTATTTTCTAATTCTACGAATCAACCGCCTTTTTTAAGATAGCAGATCAGTAATCATTTCATCGACACAAGTGTAGGACTGCAAAAAAGGTTTATTTTATCGATAAAGTTTTTTCATGATTAATGTCAGGAATGTCATAAGAAAATAGCCCAAAGCCCAAGTTGACCTATTTAAATCTTTTTTGTTTGTTTGATAAACACAAAGATATTTAGTTTCCTATTGTAGGGCACAAAGTGAGGCAGCAAGTAGTCTATTCAAGCAACTGGAACCAGGGGATTTTTGGCTCGAAAAGTTACTTAAATAACATGATTAATCAAAACTGCTGCAAATTAAATATTTTCAGCTGTATACAGGTGATCAAGAGAATGAGCATGAAATACGGCAATCAACATAAACATAGCAATACAGTACATAGAGAGGTTGTTTATCTCATTGTTCACATTCTAGGGACCAGCGAATACAAAATAGGACAACGCAGAGTAAAAATCACAAAGGAGAAAACATCTGGATGCATCTGAATACAGCATATATCGAAAAGTGATTTAAATAATATAACATATGACATCTGAGTTACCTATACAATGGGTTAAGTAAAGAAAAGAAATCACTTCTATTCCACTGTATAGACTGTACCTGTCTTATCAGTGTTGCGTAGGTGAAAGGTGGTCTGATATCGGTGTTCTTGTAAAGCTCATATTCATTTTCTGAAACAAGACAAAACGTAGAAACTGGAGTAGAACATTTGCTATGGACTATTTATTGTTTCTGAGCATAAAAGTGACAACAGTATTTGTTTTACCTGAAGACAGGGAGTAGACCAAAGGGTGATGACGACATCTTATGGCCCCAGCACACTCTTCTTCACTCCCCTGGGATGGAGTGCTAACAGAGGCCAGAGGTTGTGGGGAGTCTGACGGGCTCGGCGAGGCCAGGTTGTGGGTGCCGGTGACTAAACTGAGCTGAGAGTGACACAAGCAGGTGATCCAAGTTAACAAAGGAGCCAGTGGAATGAAAAGACTGACAGAGAAAGAAAACAGAGTGTAACAGAGCGATTTGATTCGCCTCCTCAGAGGTGATTCCACTAATATCGCAAGAAGAAGGAAGCCAATTATTGTTAATTATAGGGTGAAATTGTTTGGTGAGTGTTGTGATTATGGTGCAATATTTGCAAGATTAACATCTGATTAGCTTCCACATTATGAGAGCATGTCTGATGTCTGGAAACACAATGGCAGCCATCTGGTGCCAACATCTGGGCACTGAAAGGAAAGAAAGTGCTCAGAACTCATACCATGCAGTCAGTCACACTCAATCAGGATGGAGATCTCAACAAGGCAAAAGTGTAAAAGTAATCTGAGAGTTATGGTAAATAGGCGCAAAACTTTTTTCCAAGAAATGCATTTGTGATCCGATCTGGCATAATTTTTCTGAGCAGGGTTTAATATGACCTTCATCTCACGCAGGTGTACCCCTAAGCCACTTTCTTTTTTTTTTTTTTCTAAGAAAATGCCAACATATTTTCTGCAACTCATCTAAATGTAAACGTTCACCAGGTTGATTACAGGCTGGCGGTATCTTCATCAGTGCAGCAGAAGTTGAGGTTGTAGCCAGAAGTGTTATTTTCACTCTCCACCACATATTATATATACATATTTGGAGTTTTGCTCACAGCTCTGAAATGCTGTATAGTTTACGGCTCATTTACTTTGTCTCTGTTGTTCATCACAGCTAGTACTGCACACTATCTACCTGAAGACCGTGTGGGTCAGCAGCCGTATCAGATTGTGGCAACTGTAGACTTGCGGGTGCAGAGATCAACTGAGATTCTAAAGATGGCAGATGCAGGTGAGCCATCATCGCTCGGAGACGCTCCCGTTCTTTGCAGAGCTGTTGAAGGAGATGAAGAGGGAGGAGAAGAAATCAGAGTGGATGGTGTCACTTCAAAATCACTGAACACAGGTTATCGAGATGGAATGCTGTGAACCAAACACATTTGGCGTGTCAAACATCAGGAAGGAGAACATTACATGAATATTTACCTTGAGAAAGAAGGTGTTCAGGTGGTGAAATTTAGGGGGAAACTCAGGGGAAAACAATCTAGTTTTGCAGACTATAATTGCTGCTATAAATATCAAGGTAGACCTTTTTTTTTTTTTTAAATCAATACAAACTAATCACCTATGCAAAGCAGACTCAAAATTCCTTTGTTTGACCCAAACACATATGACAGGTTTCCACACTAGCTCACATCCAAGCAGCAGTTCTAACTTTCGCTGTTGGGACATCTTTTTTGGGACTTATTCCTACCTGAAGCTCAAGTTGCTGAACCACCTGCATCTGGACTCTGCACTGTGCTGTATTTCTATCATCCAGAGTGTGCTCGCTGCCTATGTGCCTGAAACACACAACGGGGCGTTAAAGGAATACTTTGCTGAGAATCTGTCTATTGAGTATCAAATCACAGAGATACAGAGATAGCAGCTGTAGTCAGCTACAATGGATTTCAATGGTGACCCAGAGTCATGGTAAAAAAAAAAATAAAAAATTCTATCAAAACATTTATGGAAACTTTATTTAAACCACTCACGCATATATACATTTAATGATTTCTTGGCGAAGTGAAGATCATTTGAAGCATACTGTACTGAACATATGCATCAACAGCAGAGGAGGGGATTATGCTCGAGCGGTTTGAGAAGCGTCTATGGATGTTTTGATATGCCATGTTTGTTTTGTTTTTTCACCATTGAAATACATTGTAATTACGGTGAATCCAAGCTGACTGCCATTTTAGCCCTTATGTCTTATCCTTACTTTTAAGTCACAGAAATAAAGCAGCACTAAGTTTTGTTAACTAACCTACTGGGTTTTTTCAAAGCTCACTAGAGATTTAGATTTAGAGTCAGAAAGTGACATGCATTAGGATGGAGTTAAAACCTACTTGATGAACTGGCTGAAGTTTTCACACACCGACTCACATCCGGGCCAGTGACACACACCGTGACTGTAGAGAGCGTGTGCGGCAGCGCGATCAGCTTTGACAGCACTAGAGTCAAAGTATCGTCATGATTAAAAAGCACAGCACCCAGGCAACAGCAACAAAACGAGAGCAAAGCAGCAATAAAACAAAGTTAAGTGTGGTTTTCTTTTCAGGTAGCAGAACATGACAGAGAGAGGTGGAGGGGAGCACTAAAAACAAATGGAAAACAATTTACTTTTGATTTGGGACGTGTTGTCGCGTAAACTTTTTCCTTTGCTGAACCACTTCTGGTGGTGGAACACAAAGCAAACAAACAAGACAAAATATATCGTCCCGAGGGGAATTAAAAGTGAAGTCTCGCTGCCAAAGCAAAACCGCTGCTCACCCGCCAACTTGAGAGAAAGAAAATGTCTACAGATAACAAGTCTTTGATGTTTAGAAAGAGGCAGTATCATCTCAGTTCTCACAATCAGTTTACAGCACCAAACAGACAGATCGTACCATTGTGCCCTGCGAGGAGAAGACGACTGCTGGTCACCGGTCTGCCTCCCTGTGACTTTTGTTGACATTATGTTGGTAGCAGAAGAGTCCTGATTGTCTTTCGATGTGGTTTTATCTTCAGTTATTCCGTTTGTGAGCTCTTTCCATATCTGCTGCATCTTTGCAGGGCTAAAACCAGCTAAAACACAAAAGAAAAAAAACATATTGTAGATTTCCAAACCTGCGTGTTCTGAGTATTTGGTTTTCCATGTTGATTTAGGAAACTGCAAAAATAATGGATGGTTTATTATCTATACATTATGCATTAGAGCCATCTGAGTGCTATATCTTTTTTTTTTCCTCCAAAATAATGATATTAACTTTATAATGAGAATGTGTTTTGCTCTTCACACCTGCACTTTTTTCGTCTGTGCTCCACATTCACACAGTTTCTACTCATTCCCACCTCAAAGTTTGAGGGCAGAAATGAGAAGAGCAGCTCTTTCTCATGACCTCATGTTACCTCTTCACTGTAATCAAGGAATAATGATCACAGCTAGAATATGAGTAATAATAATAATAATAATAATAATACATTCATTTTATATAGCGCTTAAAAGGGTACTCAAAGGCACTTTACAAAGAAAGAACAAAGAAAAACAATAACAAGATCAATAAGGCTGAGTTTTCTACTTTTAGGTTCACTTTATCCATCGTCTCTTTTGAGTTTAGTGCAGTTATGTAACTGAGCATAAAACCAGCGAGAAACAAATGTGTGGAAGTCTCAGAATCAGATTCATGTCCATATTTGCTTGTTCGTATCCTAGTGTCATGATAACATAAAATAGTAACCTTACTGTAAATTGTAACCTCACATTAGCAAACATGCTCTGTATTACAACACTAAAAACACAGATACTTTAGAGACCATCCAAACACACAGTACACTGGAAATGAAACAGCTGACATCACCGTTTCTTTCAACAGACACTGCTGCTGAGGGAGATGAAACATAGTGACCTGGAGAGAGGGCGGGGGAGGACAGGATGGGTCTCTGCACCCGGAGGAGCTGCTGCTGCTGCTGCTGCTGCTGCTGCTGGAGGAGCTGCTGGAACACAAGCTGCTGTGCAGGGAACTGGTGGACCGAGAGAGAACATTTCACAGAAAAGTGAGATAGTATTCATGTGAAATTCTGCTCAGTGCACACACTTTCTTTTCACCTGGCAGTTGTCCAAGTATTGATCTTGAGATAAAATCAGTGGTATATACCGCAGCTGTAAAGGCATCATTCAAAAATGACTTAACTTCAGCTAGAAAACATTGTTCTCAAAGCCCAAAAGCAAGTGACAAAATCTCTATTTTGGACATTTCTGTTGGATCTCCTACCTCTATCTGTCCTATTAAATTATGTTTGTATTATCTGTGTCACTTGCAGGCCACTTACACCAGACATTGTAATTTAATGTATTACATTTTATTGATTCTAAACTTTAGAGCTAAAGGAGTGAAACACACTGAAAACCTAAATAAATAGAATTAAAGAAAAACAGACCAAGAATAACTACTTACCTCTTTGACTTTCTTGCTGGGCTTTTGTTGAAGCAGCTGCAGGTGAATCTGTTGTTGCTTCTTGTAAAACTCTTTCAGATGTTGCTAGGAAAATAGTGATGGGCCATTATTATAACATTATTATTACTATAGACTTTCACCTCACTCTCAAAAAACGTACAGTGAAGTAAGTGAGACAGTACAAATACAAATTACCGACATTAAAAATATTTCTGGATCCCTTGAGTCTTTCTTTAGAGAGGTCCGACAAGCACGTTTTTCCTTTTGTTACTACCAACGATGAGCCAATTTGAGATAGGAGGTACAATTTAGTTTGAAGATATGACAGTGACAAGAACATTGGCCGGAATGATTGAGTTACACCACCTCAGTGGGATGAAGTCAGAGGACCTCAAACAAATTGGGTTAAATGAATAAATGACAAAAGGAACTTAAGCTGGAATTTAAGTGATTTTAGTGTTGTTGTTTTATTTACTGACAGTGGCCTCAAACTAGTAAAGCTTAATGTAGTGCATTATTATTATTAAAAAAAGAAGTGTTTCCTTCCTGCTATGACAAGTAAAAATGTCTGTCATGGAAAAGCAATGTCAATAAAGCAATGTTAATAAATAAAGTGCCTTAAAGACATACAAGCTATTTATTCTTTTAGTTTATTTATGCCTCAGCAGACTAGTTTGACACGCTGACAGACCCAACAAGACAGTCGACAGACTAGCTAACAAATGTGCTTAACTTGATGTGGCTACCTTGGAAGGTTAACAGCTAATGCTAGCTAGGCTAACTAGCTAATGTTACAGTAATATGGCTAAAGTTAACATATTGCCTTCAGTCATTTAGTTACAGTAGTTTCAGTCCTATAAATAGGCTATAAGAAAAACTCAAACTGTATTCTGCAAAGGTGGGCTATAGTCCAGTAAACCAGAATGCAGTGTATTATTAGTAGTGTTAATATTAAATGAATTACCTGCTGGAGCAGAAGGGCTTGTTGCTTCTGGTGAATGAGAGCCTGCAGCTGGTTGGAGGAAAGGAGCTGCTGCATCTGCTGAGGAGCCATCATAGCCACAAACACCTTCACGAAGAAGAGGAAGGTGTTTAAAATGTTAAAGGACCACAGTCTACAGAGTGAAGGCAAGAAGACGAGGGAGTGAGAAGGCAAGTGTCAGGTGTTAAACAGTAATAATAACCGTCGAATAGGAGTCTTTCCAATCCAATTACAAAACAGTGCTGTCAACCTTTTGTGAACATCATCATGCTGGATTGTGTCATTGACCCTAAATGAGATGGGAGATTGGCTGACCAGTTAATTAGCAACACAATTACATGCTTGTTGTGACTCCTAATAGAAGTGTATGGGTATTAATCAAGGCAAACACGCACAGAATAATAACTGATCTGCACTGTTACTGATTGAGTGACAAATAACAGAGTGATTGTCCTTTTGTATTCATACAGAGGTAACATCAACATGAAAGCATTAAGAAACAACACTTACAAATCCAACATGTTGTATTACAAACAGTGCTAAAGATAATAATAATAATAATAATAATAATAATAATAATAATGTCAATTGATTTTGGGGGGAAATTTAATGTATTGTTTGAACAATGTCTCTTATTTTCTTAATGCAAAATGTCAATTGTCAACTGTATAAGGGCTGTGACCTGATGTTCTTCATCGGTGTCTGTGAAGTCTTATAAGTCTATATTGGAGTAATATCTTAGCGGCTTGCAGGATGTAATGAAAGAAGAATACATCAGGGACCTCAAGTGTTTCAATTTTTTCCCAGTCCTTTGAGATAATACTTCCTTTGTTTCGACTAGACTGATAAGAAAAAAAAATTCCACTGTTCTAAAAAAAGTTTAGAACAGTGGAAATTAGTTTAACTTTGGCACAGCAGGTATAACAGTCTGCATTGCTTGTAGGTATGTAGGATTTGGTCTTATTTAACAGTAGGTCGATTAATTGGTAAGTCAATCAACAAAAATTTGACAAATTTAAAGACTTTGCAGTTACAGCATGTATAGCCTCTTAAATGTGGGGATTTGCTGCTTTTCTGTTTGTATTCAAATTAAATAGATTTTTGGACTAAAGGAACCGGAGACAAAAGATTAGGACAGAGAAAGAATTGGTGGAATAAACAGAAAATGTGCAGCATTTGTTCGACTATTTGCAATATTTAATTACACACAAAAAAAGTTATCTAAATGTGAGGGGAATAAAAAAAGTGCCTTTGCTAAAATTAACAATGCACCACATAGGCCTACTTCTTAAATTCTCCAACAATTTTTCTGAGACAAAACAAGCTTAAAAACGTAAAGAGGTAACTTTGATTGTTTATAGTTTATTGATTGATTGTAATAAAGTCATAAATTCATTAATAATGAAAGCAATTGCAAGTTGCAGCCATATAGTCTTACACTTCTTGGATATTTCCTGAATCTTCTAGTGTATGTAGTTTTAAAGAAGCCACTGACATACAGCTAGTTTCATTATCATGCTTTACAAATCACTGGGTAACCATTCGAGGTGTTTGGAAGAAATACATTACTGATGGATGTCCCAGTCTTCACAGTAAATAGTCTTCATTTGTAAAATTGAGTTTTCAGGTTGAAAAACTTTCATATCACAAGCCATTATTATGTTTTGAAATCTGAAATCACACTCTGGCAGACAGGCAACGTTGCATCGGTGGCATAATGACAAAGTCACTTAGGCCTATACTATAGTCGTGTCAATGAAAATTACAAAAAGATATTTTGCTCATGTGGTTGCAGACAAAGCTAGCAGACCCTTTTCCACTGTATACTACTGGCAACGTTTTTTGTTTTATTGTTAGGGTCACAAGTATAGCACCTTGCGCAGGTTTAGAAAGTGAATTAAGTGATAAGAGCAGACCAAACTGACAAGACGGGACAACAGACTGAAGGAAATTGCGTTGACCAGGCGTTCATTATTTTGTTGTTTCATAGATCCCCTAAATTAAGATTCCCAGGGATGGAATCACAACAGACAACCATAAAATGATGTTGGGTCATGCTTATTTGCCTTTCACTTGCATCTGTTTGGCCTAGGTCTGTGGACAATTATTCCTCCCTGGCTCTGACTCACAAACTAATAATGAAGGACAAACAGAGTTCTGCGTGTCAACTCCCAGATCAGATCTCATATGAAATCCCTACCACTGTCAACAGAGCTGCAGGCTCCGGGTTTGGTGTCCTGTCACAGGACGTCCAATATGGAGCTGGCATGCAGGTATTTCTCTTGACATCTGTTTGCCTAAGACTGTTCTATTTCCCGCTTATGAAGAGGAAGCAGAGACGAAGGCAGCAGAGGAGGATGAGGGGGAGGTTGAGGAGTAGGATGAATATACCTGTTTATGGTGGAGACTCTGCAAGTTTTCACCACTCACTCCACTGCAGGAGTCCCCATTAGCTACTCTCTCTCTTGCACCGATGTCTGTGTGACTGAGGAGGCTGCTGGCTGGGGTTTGACGGGCTGCCGTGGGACTGAGAGGAGACTCAGGCATACCAGCTCAGCTCCTAAAAGAAAACAGTCAACACGAAATAAGATATAAGACTCACACACTGAGATACAGATCAGCAGCATTGCTAAATTACACCTTTATTTGGCTTTGTAGTAAAGACATGACAAGAAAAGAAAATACCAAAGATGATGGGCATGCTTTTTGAGGTGCTGGCTAATAGGATAAATAAATGCAGTAAAATCCTTTGCACGACTAAAATGAACAATGCAAGGATTCAAATCCATGAAATTATATAGATGCAATTTACAAAACTACAGACTAGATAGAGTTAATAAATCTGTGATTTCCATGTAAGAATTTAGTTGCATGTGAGTGGAAACAGCATAAAATCGTCAACATTTGAGCAAAAAAACATTTAAAAATACCAAATTCTGGACATTAAAATCATCTAGACCTCATGCACAAATAATATTGCCATACACACCTACTGTATGTTTACAGGAGGTTCTTACATGAAAGTGTCTATATGCATTTAAAAATGTTTTGATGTGTTAAGACATGGACATTATCATACAATATCACCTTTCTCAAATCAGTGTTATTTGACACAATATATAGTCTTACTGACTATATATTGTGTCAAATAACACATGTGTCTGTGTCTTCTTATTGGCAGGTCATGAAGATCCTGTAAAGCTTGCATGGAGATTTTCAAGTCCAACTTTTTTTTACATCTCTTAACTTATCTCGGTAGTGATGGAGAAGAAACTAAGAGGTAAAAAAAGACCCAACATATAAACACAAGAGAGCTATAAAATACAATATCAATATTAACCAATTGAGCACAAATAGGAATTTAACTTTAAGTAAGCTATTCATTCTTAGAAACATACAAGAAGTAAAATCTGATCAAAGCTCTCTGACGTCTCTATTTCTGTCAGAACTGTATTAAAGCTACATACCGTTGAGGTGAATAGTCGAATTCAGAGCAGCAAGGTAGAGTTGATGTCTCCAAGTCATGCAGTTTGGAGTGAGGATGGGAGAGAACTGATGGAGTTGTGTGTCTACCTGAGTGGGAGGAGCCACAGTGTCAGCCTTAGACAGTGAGAATAGCAGTTGATTACTATGATGTGAAAAATAGGAAAATCAGCCAGAGCTTTTTTTTATATTATTATTTTGGGTTTAAAAGTAACAGGGCTTAACTGAGTGTCTCCACATTTGTAGTGCTGATTTCATTTTTAACATTTATATAAATAAAATTGCCCCTCTGGGGACAAATAAATGTCTACTTGACTTGAAAAGGTCCTCTATATTTTGGATTAATAAACATCACATCTACATTGCAATCATATAAAATATAATGTATATTTTGACATATTATATATAGACAAAACATGATGTTGTGCTTTTTGGTTAATTATTTTGCAGTAAGAAACCATTTTTGTAGGCATTTGCTTTTCTTTGTTGATATTCATAGACATACACAATCCAATAAAAAATGCCTCAAAACAAGCATCATTTATTGTCTTTAATGATTAAAACAAAGGGTTCGCTCTCAGAAAAGACAAGTGTAGTTGTCTGTGACTTTATTTAGATATGCAGTATCAACAACAAAAAGAACTGCGGCTACACAACTGTCAAACTGTTATCAAAGTGCTATTTACAGTGGCGTCAGCACTTTTATTTGAATAGCATATCAGTACATCTGTTTAAAACAAATGAAAGTGTTTTAATTTTGGCTGTTGATAAATGCTGTGTACCCTAGAGTGTAAAACTTCAACACAGCTACACAAACAATACCTGAAATGACTCGGACGTAATCAACTTTGTACAGGACAGTTCTACACCTCTTCATGATTTTAAACATGTTGGTTTTACTCTTTTGTTGCTCTTTTCTTCTGTTAAGCATACTACACTCTTACAGTGGCTTCTTGTAATGTCAGCTCTTTATTGCAAAATGTTTTACAGACTGCAACTACATGATGAAGGAAGATGATGAGTAGTAAAGGTCAGGCTGCCATATAGCATCAGGAGTAATTATACTTTGGTGAGACGAGAGGAATATCAAGGTAAAGAACAAATAATCCATTATTTGCATACACACAATGTTAAGGTTTTCTCTTTTATCGTGGCATAAGAATGAAGAAATAACATGGCATAGCTTTGAATGTACACAACAATAATGTAACGCATAAGGATGAATCTATTGACACCATGTAAATGTGTGTAAAAGTGCTGTAACTTTAGATATGATGCATTTATATAAGTGACATTTGAGAAGAGAAGCCAAATAGATATAGATAAAATAGATGTTCTATCTACAAAACGTCTTTAAAGCATGACAGAGCAATTAATGATTGAATTACAGATATTGTTACCAAGGTAACTTTCTGCCACCTACTGGATTAGTATTTATCTGCCCTCCAGTTTTTATTGGGAAAATAACTAATCTACATTTCTTCTGTATATTCAGAAACAGGAGAGAAAAAAAACCATTTCCATTTAGTCTTCATCTTGTTTTACTTTTCATTATAATACTTTAAGACAGTTCAGGGATGAAATTAAAAGTTGACTTTGTAAGGTAAAGGTTTTATTAACTCTTTGATGACTGGAGACATACACCAGCAACCAGGGAACCTGATCTCTTGCACTGGTGGTGTCATGGACCTGCCTCCATATGCCTTTTTCATGCCCCAACAGCGCAGTCTGGAAGTCATGGGTTGACTGCCGTGCCCTCTCCCAGCTGCAGCCCTGTCATATGAGTCAGGCAGCCTCTCTGGGAAATAGTAATGTCTCATCCAGCTGGGGGATTGTACCCAGCCTGCACTGAGGCTCCAAGGCTGATAGCGAGGTTGGGTCCAGTCCAAAGAACTCATCTGATGCTTCCTTTGTTCCTGCAGAGGGCATTGTGGCTCCACACAACCCAAAGATCTGCTCTCATAGAACCTTCCCAGGAAGCAACTGGTCTCCGTCCAAGCCGTTTTGTCATGTCTCTCCCTCTTCCTCCTCCCCCTAACCTTCCTGTACTGCTTGAAGTTTCCCTGCTGGAAGTCTCTCAGATGAGCCTTGTGGACACCCCAGTAGTGGCCCCGACCGTCCTCGCAGCGGCTCACCTTCACAAAGCAGTCGTTCACGGACAAGTTGTGTCGGACACTGTTCCTCCAGCTCTGGCCCCGGCTCCTGAGGTAGGGAAACCGCTCCTCCATTGCTCTGTAGATGGACGCCAGGTTGAGTTTTTGGGAGGGGGATGACAAGAGGACTTTGGCAATCAGGGCAATGTAGGAGAGCGAGGGCTTTGAGAAGAGCTGTGTGTCCTCTGAGGAGGGATTGTCTGTGGAGCTGCTTGTGTTGTCTGGTGGATGAGCTGGGTTGGTGAGGATGCTCTCATAGGTACTGACAGCATCTGCCATTGTTGCAGCCATTCCCTGTGCAATCATTTCTCTGCTGCTCTCTTCTGTCTCAGACGCATTTATGAAGCCACATACCACTTTTTCTTCTTTGTTGTATGAAGTATCTGTGAGATGTTGTCTTGTTCTTCCTTTCTCTGTATTCATTGTTTATTTTACTTACAAGTCCTAGCACTGCAGTAAACTTTAGAGCATCCTGTCCGTATCTGATCCCACATCCAGTTTAGTTCTTCCCTGTTGGACAAAACTGTTATCTTCCAGACAGTCTGACATGCTTTTATACTGTTTATATCAAATTCAGTGGGGGGTTCACCATTCTTCAGTTAAGATACATATTTTAACTCTTACTCACTGTTAAAATATGTATTTTATTTGCTTAGTAAGATTACGGACTAAGCACTTTGGTTGTGGCTGGGGCATGGACATGCCACTTTGTCACAGCTGTGAGATAAACACAGGAAATGTATTACAAACACAAGATACATCTTGATAAGCAGAAAAAAGAATGAGCTTATGTGGAATGGTTGTTTCTTACATACTTTCACAGTTATTGCACCATCAGAGAGTCAGCGATTGGTCAGTGGAAACTATTTTGGAAGCCTAAACAGTATGCAGAGGCCATTTGTTCTGTTTTAGACCTCATGTGAGCCGTTGTGGGCCAAAAGCAATAAAACACAAATAGCTGCCAAGGTAAATCTCATGCTTGTTATACAAACAGCATTACAACTCTCCAGGGAGAAATTACTACAGTTACATAAGGACAGTGTCCACAACACTGTACTTTTGTTGGAGAAGTTTTCTAGCGAGAAAAGTAGATAATTATCAATCTATATGATTGGTTATATCACGCAAATGTTCACACTCAGAGAGGCAACAGGATAATATTTTCTCCTCCTGAGGTTAGACTACTGTACATAGTTTAAGTCCCTTCTGGCCTATTTATAGTGTTGGCCCTTGCAACAATGTCATCTGTAACTTGATTCCATCTGTTAAGTCAGAGCATGTTCAATGTCAGTTGCCAGAAGCAGAAGCACTGCAGTTCACTTCCTGCTGACTCTCCTACAGGGAGCCCCATGGAGTTTGTGGGACAAACAAGACCTTCTGGGGCCTGTAACCTCTTAGAAGTGCCAGGCCTCAGCTCCTCGGACGTGGACGATGATGAGTATGAGGTGGTGAACGGCATCAGGCCAAAATCTTCTCCTCTCCCACGTAGAAAGAGCTCTGTCAGTGACGAGGACTCGGAGCCTGAGCCGCCCCTGTCTGGCTCCAGGAGAGTGTCTTTTGCAGATGCCAAAGGCCTCAGTTTGGTGCATGTAAAGGAGTTTGACACTTGGGATGTACCCAAGCTGCCACTATGTGACTCTTCTGAGGGCGAAGGTAGAGATGCAGAGGAATACTTCCTATCTCCTCTCACTTTCTCCCTTCCGTTGTCTAATAAGGAGCTGTTTGTCAAAGTCCGGGAGCAGAAATTGGAGTTAGAGGCTATCGAGTTACTCCCAGGGACCACAATACTTAAAGGAGTGATCCGTGTCCTCAACATCTCCTTCAATAAGGCGGTGTATATCCGAACCACTTTGGACTCGTGGTCAAGCCACTTTGACCTCCTGGCAGAGTACATGCCTGGTTCCAATGACAGTCTGATGGACTGTTTCTCATTTAAGCTCACCCTGGTGCCTCCATTCGGGGAGCGGGGAGCCAGAGTTGACTTTTGTCTGCGATATGAGACTCCGGTGGGGACATTCTGGGCCAACAATAACAACAGGAACTACGTGCTGTTCTGTCACCAGAGAGTGAAAGAGAGGAAAGAGAAGCCACAGAAGGAAAATGTGAACAAAAAAGGCTGCCTTAAGACTGTCAGGTGAGGATCATTGATAGGGATTTTTGAAGGTCAACACTGGTGATGTTTTTAGACACAATGGTCAGGAGAAAAGCCAATTGTGCCAAAGGTTGGAAAGCAGGCTGGCCAAATTCTGCCATGCAATTTAAAAAAATATCGGCTTCTGTTGAACCTGTTGAGCAAAGGATAAACTAGCCAATCAGGTTTATGTATACGTAGACTATGTGAGGTCAGTATTTTCCTTAAGCTTGAAGCTAATTATATAACGTAACTGGTGGAAACCCTCTATATATTATTGCTGAATGAATATTATGATCAAACACCATCAGCAAAATTATTTGAAATCTTTTAATCAAAAGGATTAATTTATCTCCACCTAATGTGGTTTGTTGATTGGTGATAGTCACATAGAAGTCTGACTGATCACAATTTTATTGATTCACAGTCAGAACTTCTCCACTGTGGAAAACATGTCTGCAACGGAAGATTCAGCTCAGAAAAACATTTCACCAGGTGAATATTTACTTTGCCGATTGGGAAATGAAGAAAGTTATTGTGAATTTAAAAAAAACACCTCAAGATACATTTAAATGTTTTTTTTCTCCAGATGTGTCACAACATGTAGAGCAAGAGGACACTATGAAAGCCAAGCAAATCTCTAATATCCAGTCAGGAGCATCAGAGGAAGATCGAAAGAAATTACTGGTGAGTTAAAAAAAAATCACACCAGTCCAGTTTATTTATACATTTTATGGCTTGCCTATAGACTTCCTAGTCAAATATTGAGACTTTCTCTAACTGGTGTGAAATCCTAAATCCTTCTCATCAGACACAAGACGCAAATTATTTTTGGTTGTTTAAATAATCTCTTATTTTCAAACTTGATTTGACAAGCATTATTGGCTATGAAAGGTGGACTTAAATACACTATAGTGTGTCTATGAGGCATCAGAAGGAACAGAAAACCTAACATGACCCCTGGTGCACTTTCTGAGAGAATATCACATGAACCAGAACTTGAGTAGCAACGTGACAGCACATACTGTGCACCTAAAGGACACTCAGTACATGCTGTTTGCAATTCCTCAGTGTCTCATAATTTGTCATGCTTGCTATTTGAAGACTATTTTAATTGTTTGTCTTTGTATATTTAATTAAACAAAAATGCAGTTAAGGATATACTTTAATCTGAAGTGTGTGTGTGTGTGTGTGTGTGTGTGTGTGTGTGTGTGTGTGTGTGTGTGTGTGTGTGTGTGTGTGTGTGTGTTTGTGTTTAAATGTCACCCCACTCCCTTTTTGTGAAACAGCATAACTAGGCCTACTGTGTGAGCAAACTAAAATTAATCTTTCCCTGTTGTTGATGGACAGACCGAGAACAGACTGAACTGCAGCCGAAGAGGTTGCAGAAAGGCTGCACGGATGGCTCGGGTGAGGGACTACTTTTCTCGGACAAAGGGTGGAGCGGATGACACTGAAAGAGATGAATCACCTCCAGAAGCAAAACAGGCAGCTCAAGAAGAAACCCCGGAGGAGAAGCACTCAGATGTGCGATCATTTCCTGAGGGGAGCAGTAAATCAGACGGTTCTCACTTTGTTTCTGAATCACTGGAAACATGCAGCAAACCTCTCCTTGATGTTCAACACGATACGTCACCAGCACACAACTGCACGTGTAACAACGAGACAGAGGAATCTGAGAGCATCAATTTGGCTGACTCAGCCACATTATCAGGAGGTGAGAGTGCCAGAGATATTCTAGACAACCCATCAAATGAAGAGCTTGCTCCCGCCGAATGCCAAAATATCAACAAGTCCGTCTCAAACGCTGAGGAATGCGACATCGCAGTGGAACCAGCTGACAGAGTTATTTCAGTAGTGAACAGTGAAAGCCTCGTTAGCCAGACCAACAGCTTCACATTTGGAACCGTGGTGGCTCCGCTGTATCATCAGGTGTTTGGCAGGTTGGGAAGTGAAAGCGATCGGGCAAATCCAGTACAAGCTACACTGAATGCTGGAATTGAAAGCGCACTTACTAGCTGCACTGTTCGTACAGACGCTAATGATGACGAAGTTCAGGGAAATGTGACTGAGACCCAGGAATCAAACAAAGAATGCTTAGATGCCGCCACAAATAGCACTGCCATTGAAGAAGAAGAAACGAGCTTGAGTGTGACAGCAAACAGCATCCTGCACCATGCAGAAACACTGCAGGATCCAGATGATATTATACGTTCAGACCAGAGACGCACTACATCGGAGGTTCCAAAAACTATTTCAGGAGACACAGTCATACATGCACATGCTGTAAACATTTTAAATACACATTTGTTGAATCCACATATACCCACTAAGAATGTACATCTCCAGGGAGAAGCGCAGGAAGACAATCTCACTCATGACTTGCCAGAGCATACATGCACACAAACTAAAACTAATCTAGATGAAACCCTTGCACAAAGTGAAACACAAGAGGTCATGACCAGTCTAGAAACCTCATTTATGTCACTTCAACCTTCTCAGAGTGTATCAGAGCGTGTTAGTGATGACGAGACCGACCAACAGACCAGCCGCAGTGAAGCAACCGACTGTAAGTGTGTACATGAATCAAACAACAATGATGACGTTGGCAAAACAGCAACCATATCATCAACAAGTGCCATTACAGAGGAGGATAAAGCTTTCTGTGATTTAAATCCTGACCACATCAATAATTCAGCTGCGAAAGGAACTGACAATAGCGACGTTCCTAGTTTTGAGACTGTGGAGGAAAAGAACGTCACAACAACTCAGCTATCTTTTGAAACTAATTATGTGGAAGAAGGAAAGAAACTGGTGAACAACTTGCATAGAGATGAAACAAAACACTCTGCTGAAATGAAGGTCATTGGTGAGGTAGCTGAGTCAACGACAAAAGCAACGATGAGTAATCACATACACGGTGACACGTTCTCGGAGCTCAAAGATGAAGACACACAAAAAACAGAGCATCTTGAAATGGAAGCTGCTGTCGCGAAACAGGAGAATTTGTGTTTTGCAGACACTACTGAGGTAAACTGGGAAATGATGGTTGAAGAAGAGGAGAAAAGCATATTAACAGAAGAAGAGGAAAGTGAGGCAGTAAGTTTAAAAACAGAGAACAAGGCTGAGGATGCAGATGTTTTAGAGGGAGAGCACACAATTGGAGAGGACGACATTGGGGAGATTGTGGCTGGAAAAGACAGGGAAGACGTGAACGATTTAGAATATGTTCAAGCCACAAAGACAGCTAGAGAGGAAGAACAGGCTGAGGAGATTGAAGTGGAGAAAAGAGAGGAACAAGAGGAGACAGAGTTAGAGAAAGAAAAACACTTTACAGAGATACAAGAGGTCAGTATTGAAAAGACAAATGTCCAAGATGAAGAGAAGATAGAGAAGGAGGAAGAAATGGAAATAGACTTGACCAATGACGATGAAGCAAGTGTGGAGTGGGAGGATGAGGTAAAGCAAAACGTAGAAGAAGAGAATCCAGATTACAAGGAGGAAATTCTAGTTGCTGAAACAGGAGAGTCAGAGATTGCACATGCAGAGTCAGAGACCATGATAATCGACGGGGGAAATGAAGTGGGGTGTTTTGAAGAGAGGTTAGACAATACACAAAACAAGGTTGAGGATGGTTTATCTGCTCTGGTGAACAATGTGCAGGACAAGAGAGTAATAGACAAAGAAAATGATGGACACATCCCAACTGAAATGCATCTTTACAAGGAGGAAGATTTCCAAAGCAACGAGCATGTTACACATGACCTATCAAAAGCTGCGAGAGATGAAAACGAACTTGTCGCTGCGGAGGGCGGTTCGTGCATTTTTACGGATGAACCTAAAAGCGACCCAACGAGCCACGACAGCGCTTCAGCAGAGTCCGACTCAGACGACGAGGTGGAGTTGTACATGCACTGTCTGAGGGCCGTTCACACTGGGGCACAGGCCCAGAAAGACAGGAACAAAGATACAGGTTTTAGTGCAGGCAAAAGGCCCTCTGTAAGCAGAAGCAAACTACTGTCCACACCCATGCCACCCATCAGTGAATCTCTGGACGAAGAACAGCACCTGAGCCGTCTGAAGGACCATCACGAGGACACAGAGACTGCAGACATCCAACACACAGCTGCAGCTCTGCCAGCGTCAGGTGGACAGGAAAGCATCAACAGAAATGTTTCATGGTGGAAAGAGACCTTTTCCTGCAGCAATATCTCAAGAACATTGTTATACGCCACCTTGTTAGTTGTATTTTTAGTTGTGGCCTACCGTTATGATTTTCTTGCCTGTTTTGGGCTCTACTTGTTATCAGTGGTTTGGCTCTACTGTCAAAGAGAGAGGCAGCCAGAACAACAAAAACAACAACACAACAGGTAAAATTAAACTGTAAAAATATGTTTTAGTTGTGGTATTGTTTACCATGGACTTCAGAGGTTCATGGGTGTACAAGGTGCTGACATGACACCCACAAAATAATAACTCTCCCTTTTTGCTACCTCATACCACAATTTGATTATTCCCATTACGTAATATTTGAGCAAAACCTACACAATTACTAATGGTTTAAATAGAAGAAGTAGATGAAGAAAATATATACAACAATGAATTATAATGGGCATTACAAGTATATATGACACATATCAGAATAAATGCTGTGTATTCCCTATGGGAGGATGTTAACTCTCTGTTGTGAGAGTATAAACCCATTTTCTTTATGCTTTACTGTACATAAAACTTAGCGTCGACAACAGGCTGCGGACCATTGCTCACACTGATCAGTTCTACACAGCGGTAATGCATTTTTGAGGTGTAAATGAAACCTATCAGTGTTCTGTGTGTATTTACTTTTCACTTTTCAAGTCTGGCATGAATAAATTGTAGGCCTACAAAAGACAAATAAATGAATGTGTTCAATGGCTTTTTATTACTAGTAGTGGCCACATAACTAATAGTTGACTAACAATAGTAGCTGAGTGAATAACAGTAAGAATAGATTTAATTATTTTAATTTCTGCAATTTCATATCCACCAGGTATTAAAAACAAGACTATAGTCTACAGCCATGCTAGCAGCTTTGAAGCGGTGCTTTGAGCTAACATGCTCACAATGACAAGGCTAACTTTTTGTTTTTTAGCAGATATAATGCTTACCATGTTCACCATCTTTAGCTGGTTCTAACATATTCTTATAAGCACTAAACACAAAGTGCACCTAAAGCTGATGAAAATGTTAGTTTTGCAGGTATTGGGTCACAAACCAATGAATTGGACAAATGAAAATGTTGACCAGATGATATCACTAGATGAAAAGCGATTACAGTATACGTATATCCTGAAAGGAAGATGATTGTCTGTTCCAAATTTCATTGTTCCAATAGTTGTTGAGACATTTCACTCATAACCACAAAAGTGAACTTCATGGTGGTAGAAGTCCACTAGTACAAAAGTCATTAGGATTCATCTTCAACGGACGTTGAATGTCTGCACAAAATGTCATGGCAATCAATAGATGCTGAGATATTTCAGCCTGTGTGGTTATTATACACTGAGTTAATGCATCACTGAAAAACAGATAGACTAACATTGTCTTCAAAGACACATGACAGTTTCCTGTAATGAGTTGCACTACATTTTACTCACTTACAAATGAACAGCAATGTTTATATACTTGGAATAGGTTTTATTTCCTCTAAAAGTATGCAAGTTGGTAACAGATAATCTAAAACTGCAATCAGTGCTTTTCCAAAGAAAATATGAATGCCATCAGTGGTATGTTATAGATCTGCGGTCATACCCTGAAACTCTACAAGAACAAAGAAACCGGATTCTTACCTGACAGGTTGGATTCTTATTTGTGTTTCTGGTGTGTTGAAATGTTTTAGTTTTTTTTTTTTTTTATCTCGGGCTGCATTCCGATCAAATTGGGTATTTTGTTATCACTGCTTATCAGTATTAAAATATGTTTGGCATCAAGCTGACTCTCTGAGAAAGAGTGGCACACTTCTTTAAGTTGTTCCAAATAGAGGGCAAACCTTGAGCCAAGTCCATGTCTTTAGTGTGAGTCAACAACAATAGTAATGATAAAACAGATAATAATAAAATATCAATAAAACAGAAGTACTCTTCTGAATGTGTTCAATTCTTGTTCAAAGTAGTTGGGTGATTTTGAAGGAACATAATGTCAAATCAAGTCACTTGTAGCGATAGTATGTAGTCCTTACTCCCTATTTGAACTTTGGCTTTTAGCTGTGTTTTGAGCTGAACACAGCTGCAGTAATGTACTCGCCAAGAGATTTCAGTGAAGTCCATTGGGAGGATTAGCACTCTCTTTTGCCAAATGAACAGGAACATTTTTAGCCACCAAAAGAAACACAATAACATTTTGTGAGACATACAGAAGGGTATAATTAACTGTGCAAAGAAATGAATGACTATGCATTCCCTATAGATCAAGTTCCAACTGTATTAAAAGATATATACACATTGGGTCCACATAACACTGGAACCATTGGGTGGCACTATGCTACAAGTCAAATTGAATGCACAATGAAATACAAAATGTAACGTCCTATAAAATCCTTTTAACCCTTTATGGGTTGTAAAATGTTTTTCATACTGAATGTAAGATGTTTATTTTTGTATTTTGACATCACGTGCATACACCATGGATGTATTAAGAGAACGGCATACACTCTGGATGCTAAACAAGAGTAGGCTACTTGAACAACATTTAGCTGGACCTACTTATGGATATATTTATGTTATGTTCATGAACATTCACCTTCCTTCCCTGATTCCACCTTCGTCAGTGGAATAGAATATAATAGAATAGTATAGAATAGAATAGGAAAAATCTTATTGATTCGTCCAATGTAAGAAATGTGTCTTTTTCTCACATATAAAAATAATAAACACATCACAACACACATCGCAAATCCTCAACAACATGAAATCGTCGACATCACGGCAGTAATGCAGAAGTTGGGATAACTTCAGGAGTATTGAGATTTACAAGGCGCATTTAAACGCTCCATGGCACGCACTCGCATGCCTATGCGCACGCACATAGACATATGTCTATGCGTAAGCAGGGCTCAGGTACTCTTCCAGGCCTGTGATTGGACGACGGACTGTCAGTTCCAAAGCATGTCTGTCAAAGTCAACCAATCAGCTTGCGTTTTGTTGGCCGGTGGAGCGGTTCGCCGGTCCGTTTGCTTCTGGGAAAAGGGGAACCAACTGGCTAGGGCAGCATCGGCGGTGCGGTGCTATGGACCTCAGGGACAATGTCGAGACAGGGGAGACGGAAAACCACACAGAGCTGTTTTACGTGCCGATTCCAGACGAAGCACCGTACAAGAGGGAGCAGGAGAAGCTGTCAGGGGTCGTCAAAAACGTTCACAGAAAACTGCGGAGGAAATACAGAGAGGGTAAGCAGCCTTATTAATGGGCCCCTCTGTCTCTCTGTGGCCCTGCAGTCGAGTGGCTAACACTTTAACACGTTAGCTCTCAAATACAACATTAACTCCTTTCCGTTAGCAGTGATCCCTAGTAAAGACAACTTATTCTGCTTGGTAACGTTACCCGTTCTAGCTAACGGTGTTGTGTGGCTGGTTAGCTGTCGAAGCAGACCGCACTGAGGGTTGCATTCAGCAAACAAGGCCTTTCAAGCTACTTCATAACATTAGCTAGCTATAACCACTGCAAATGGCATTGCCGTTTATTAACTTAAGTACTAGTGTGAACATGTATCAACTATTTTCGAAAACCAGTGTACATTAGTGTAATAGGTTTCTAATGAAACCCAAACAGCCAAGCTCAAGAGTCAAAATCTGTTGACAGTAAATGACCTTCTATTGCCTCTTTTATTGCCAATAAGTGATAACGCTGTGGACTGAACAAACAGTTGGTGGAACTTTTACAATCTAATCTAATCTAATCTAATTAAAAATTAGCTTTATTTCTGTTTTTCTGAACTGGACGGCATAGACAAATAAGTTTCTTACATCAGATATTGAAAAAAAAAAAAAAAATACCCCACAGATTCAATGATGCATGCATTACACACAACAAACACACAGTTTGTTTGAAGACCTGAAGCTAGAGCTTCTGTGAGTGGATCTAAACTAAGGAGCTGATTATATGTGAAACTGCAGGGAAGGATAGGAAGGGCTCATATCATGAGAGCTGAGGTAGAGGTTGGCCATTTGCACAAAATTAAAAGAAAAGCCGTTGAGCTTGACCTTTTTGCCAGGAAGTAGCGCAGAGGTACATGGCACAACAGGTTAATGGTCTGCCGCTAGGGCTGGACAGTGTGGCTACAATATCAGAATATAAATTCTATATATCATATAGTAATCATTTGGGAAACATCATAGACAAAATGACAGTTGGTTGACCTTAGGATGATACATGCTATTTCTTATCCAATACCTAGTATGGCAGGAGGTTTGGCATGGTCTGAGTCATTGCCTAGAAAGTAATCTTTGACACTACCTGTTAGAGGCATTGTCTCCTGACCTGAGAACATCAGAGACTGAAGATTTTACTCTTTATACTTATAAATTAAGATAAGATCCAAACTAACACTTCGGATACCGCTTTAGGGTAGATTTACTTCTGCAATTTGAGGAAGTACAAAAAAGGCAAAATATAACACTTAGTGGGAGTAGATGATACTGTATCTCTGAATCTGTGGGTTCTTGGACAAAATGTTCGCCTGGGATGTTGCTCTCTCGAGCACCTCATCTGTCTTAACTCGGAACAAGCTCATAACTATTTGCTAAATTTGCAGGACCATAATCGACCCTATCAGATGCAAGAATGCAAAACTAAATGCAGCTTTATTTTCTCAGGTGCTTGTGTCCCAGTGACTAAAATAAAAAGAGTCAGTGGATCTTTTTAAAGCTGTGAAGAGAGACTGTATCATAGTCACTGTGTGTGTTCATCACCAGCTGTCTGTCCTGAGAACAAAAACATTGGTCTTATTTCCTATTATGAATCAATCTGGATAAGAGCATGATGCAAAATGGGAAGTTTGGAAAAACCCTTTCACAACACATTAGTGCAGACGTATGAAGTCTGAGTGTCAGAGTGCTCAACATCTTCATTGCTCAGAGACAAAACTGACATTTCACTTTGCGGCACTGACAGAGGGGTTTATTCCAGCTACGAGCTTGAAGTTGAAGACCGCCGATGCTGAAGTGCCCTGGATTTAAAAACTTGCTACAATGCCTACCCACACTGAGGCTTTGTGCTGTTGATGCTCAGACTCTCCTTCTGAGGAAATGCGTAGTCCTACTGGAGACCGTGTGGGAGGTGAACACAAACAGGCAAATTCAAAACAGCAGGTGCAAATCTTTATCTTGAGCCAACTAGGCTATTGGATTTAACTGAATTTGCAAGTATAAAAGCCCCAAATATCATGATTTAGGTTGTCTCCTGCTTGCATGCCTGGCTGGTGTGTTTCATATGACTGCCTCTGAATCAAAAATATGCATTTCACCATGTCACTGCTCTCTAATCTCAAAGCAAACAGCAAAAATAGAAGAAGCACATCAAGACAACTTTTACTAGTTTAAAACAATTCATCAACAATGTTTTAAAAAAAAATCAGTTAAAGTAATATTTGTGGCGTCAGTCTTGTGCTGTTGCAACATTGTCTATCAGTTATGCAGCAAGCAATGCATAAAGGTCATGTTTGGCTGTTATTTGTGTAGGTGCTGTCCCACCTTAAAATCACTACTTAACCATGATGTAGTCTTTTAAATTATGTTAGATCGAGTCATGTTTTAAATAAATCCGAAAATATTCGGAGTAAGAGAGACTAGTTGGTTGTTTTGGAGACTAGAACTGCACAGAGAAGTCGTTCCTGCTAGCGGACCTCATGAGTGGTTAATAAGTAAAGCGTGATCTGGTAGGCTTGGCATTGAATCACCGTGGTCATGCTTCTAGAGCGCTGCTGTTTACCACCACTCCTCTTGTTGTCCTTTCATTTCTGCAAATCTGAATCAGAGTTTTTCCTTGTGGTCATGGGATTTCTCCCTTATCAGCTTGTTTGCCTATGCTACAGGCTGTACACTGTGAAGATGCCCTGGAGGGAATTGTTGTGGACTTTATTATAACTGTGAAATGGCTATTTGAGGAGGACTTCTAGGGGAACAGTTCCACTTCTGTGCTGGCAGAGACGGGTGAACATGTAGGCAATGTAGCAGTAAATGTGGCCTGGACTTTTTTAGCAGGTTTTTTCCAAAAGACGTACTGGCATGTTTTGGTGCTAAAGGGGATTACCAAAGTTGGCAAGTAGGTTGTGAATGTTTGCTACTAGCTGTGGATGGATGTGTCTGACTAAAAGAAAGCAAAAAAGGACTTCAGCATGATGATACCAGTAGTTTAAGCTGACTTTGAAGTTGTGAGGTGTGTAATTGACTTTTTGTGTTGACTTTTATTTGTCAGTTCTGTCCTGATTTAACATCTTTTTCCTTAGTGGGTGACTTTGACAAGATCTGGCGCGAGCACTGCGAAGATGAGCAGACGCTGAGTGAGTACGCCCTCGCCATGAAAAATCTTGCCGACAACCACTGGACCAAAAACTGCGAAGGAGAGGGACGCATTGAATGGTGTCGCAGGTACAACTGACCTCAGATGTCTTTCAGCTGCAGTTTTAGACCTGTCTGACTCATTTGCTTTTATGGTATTTCACTGTCACTTTCACAGTCAAATTTGAGTGTCTCGATTTTACTTTCACAGTGTCTGTCAAGAATATTTTTTGGATGGCGGAATAAAAAGAATGTTAGAAAAGGATGAGAAAAGTGCGATGCTTGCCATGGGTCTGGCTGCAGCATCTGTAAGTGCCCAACCATACAGCACCATCCCCAGGTAAGCACACTGCTAGTGCAACTAAACTCTCACCCATTACCTAGGAAAATAATTACAGTAACCTGAAGATTAAAAAATAAGATATAGTTAGGTTTGTTTTTCTCTTGTTTCTTATAAAAAGCATCTTCACTCATATTTGTAAATTATATGTGGACCTTGTGCCTCATCAAAAGGATCTATAATTTATTTTGTTAACGCATCGTGCTTGCATAACATTTTCTGTAACAGTCGGAAAGTTCACTTGAAAAGATTTAATGGGCACTTGCACGTGACGTTGTGTTGGAAAAAAAGAAATCATCTGTCGGTTTAAATTTAACGATGTGGTTGTTCCAAAACAAAGAGGCACTGTTGGACGCAGAAGTCACATGTTGGTTTTGACATTGACGATCGTTCCACATTTGTGTTGTAGTTCTATCTCTCAGCTGGGGAAAATGCGCCTTCTTGACGTGGGAAGCTGCTTCAACCCTTTCTTGAAGTTTGATGAATTCCTTACAGTTGGTATTGACATAGTGCCTGCAGTTGAGGTATGCATGCTTATTCATTTTTGATTTTGTTTTCAATCCTTGTTGACACAAATAGACTGCGTGACGTTTTCCTGTCTGGTGATTCAGTGCTGGCATTAGCAAAGGCATCACCAGAAATGACTCATGCAGGGGTATCAGTGTTGTGGTTAGACAGTATGTGGGAACAAATTCTGCAGAAAGCAGAAGCAAAAGCGGCTTGCTTTCTGCAGCTGCAAGTAGAGTACAACATAAGTGAAATGACAATGACAAGTTCATATAAAAATAGCAAGAGATTGCATTAGAACCATTTGAAAGTGCTGAATGTCTGTCTGCATTCTCTCCTCCCAGAGTGTGTACAAGTGTGACTTCCTCAACCTTCAGCTCCAGCAGCCGCTTCAGCTGGCCAGTGACGCGGTAGAGGCCTTTCTCCGCCAGCTCCACAACCCCATCGACACACTGCCTGCCCAGCTTTTCCATGTGGTGGTCTTCTCACTGCTCCTGTCCTACTTCCCCTCACCTTACCAGCGCTGGATCTGCTGTAAGAAGGCCCATGAGCTGCTGGAGCTGCATGGCCTGCTGCTCATCATCACGCCCGACTCCTCCCACCAAAACCGCCATGCCCTGATGATGCGCAGCTGGCGCGTTGCGGTGGAGTCCCTGGGTTTCAAGCGCTACAAATACATCAAGTACTCCCACATGCATCTCATCGCCTTCCGTAAGGTGTGTCTGGCCACCACCAGCGACCTGGTGTCACGCAACTACCCAGAGATGCTCTACATCCCTCAGGACTTCCACTCCAATGAGGAGGAAGAGTGTGCCGATGTGCCCCCCGTGCAGGTGCGCTCCGAGTTTGAGGATGACCAGGTGGCTTGGGGCTTCACAGAGCTACCTGACACGCCCTATGATTCCGATTCTGGGGAGAGCCAGAGCAGCTCGGTGCCTGGCTTCCATGAGCTAGAAGACCCAATCCTTCTTCACAGCTAGGCTAAACTAGCTAAGCTACCCCCTTTCTGTACTTAACTCTCACCTCCCCTTCAACTGCTGCGCTGCCAAATTTAACCTGCTGCATTCTTCTCCCACTTCTCCTCCCTCTCCTCAAAACAATGCAGTTTGCACAGTGTGAAAGAGAGAAGTTTACAGATTATATTCTCATAGCCACACTCCTGAGAGTACACACACACACACACACACACACACACACATTCAAACACACTAAGATGGATATATTTTGATAAATATCTAGATTTTATAAGAGTTGGAAAGTGAATGCCCTTAAGATATCTAAACTCCCTGCTCCTTGATTTCCATACCACCTTCCAATCAGCTTTCAATAACAAAAGTCAGCTTGTCTATATTCTGTACTCAGTCTCTATTTGAATAAGCTAGTGTGGCAGGCTGCTTAGTACAAAAGACAAATACAGCAGTCTGACAGGAGTTTGATTGCACTGGAGGGACTGAGATGGAACAACTGGACTAGTACGCTTGCTTCTGTCACAGTCATGCAGCTAGACTTTCTGAAAATTCTTGATGTGCATTTAGTTTTCCAAGACAAAAAAAAAGTTGATTTTTTTGAAATATATATTCTCAACATTCAAAACATTGGTGTTGTCCAGTGTAAAGTGTGGCAGTGCCATTTTAACTTGGCATCCTTTGAATGATTTGTTTGTCTTTTACAAGAAAATGGTATTTGTAGCATTTTAAACATTTTCAGAACCATAAGGTAGGAGTATTATTAGGTTTACTAATGTGAAACTGTAACTGTTTACTCATTGTGTAACAAGGTACGAGTGTTTCAAAGTAGATATTAGACTTCTTTTCCTCCTCTCGTCCTCACAAATATTAAGACTGAATTATCTCCTGTTAGGTTTCCAATACATGTATGTTCTCTTGCAGAGAAATAGTACAACACTGCAAGTTGGTGACCCATATAAAATGGACTTTAAAGCACCAGTATCCTTTGACACAATTTTGTAACTTTGATGTGAAACTACATTAGGTACTCTGCCTCCAAAAAAAATCCAGATCTGAGCTCCTCACAGAAAATGCACCTTGACAGAAGAGATTTGCACAAATTTTCTGTTTTGTCATACAGAACCTCTGAAACAGGTGAGAAACTGTAGAGTTTAGCAATAGCAAGCGAGACCAGATCTGAAAATACAGTATGCCGGGGGCGGTTTTAGCTTAAGACACTACCAGTTGAAATGTTAATTAATAATGTTACACATAAGTGTGTGTCCTGCCTGTCCCTGAATGGGTTAAATGTATGGGTGTGGTTGGGTTTGTCAGTGTGAATGAAGGAATTAATTTACGTTGATGTGTTAATCAGTGGCACTTTATCATTGATCCCAAAGGCTGTCGCAGAATGTAATTATTTTCCTATGATGACAGTTGTACAACCAGTATGATGGGCCCATATGATAATGCCAGTACGTCTAAGGTGCCTTCTTTGTGCACATTTACTGTATGTTGCAAGCAGACTTCCATGCCCCTGGAGAAAATTAAACACCTTTGTCATAGTAATGGATAACAAGAAGCATTTCCACTGTTGGTGTAATGCAGTTGTTCCCATTCCCATATCATATTCCAGTTAATACACATCTCTCTGCTGATATCTTCTTTTTTTTTTTTTTTTTTTTTTTTTTTAAACAAAAAAAAAGTAACCGTACAACACATATTTAGACTTTGAAGTTTTGTGATTGAATTGGTGCATTTGTCTTCCAATGTTTCTTTTGGTCCATTTGCATGAGTTGTTTAATCTTCATTATCAACATTTTCTTCAATGCAGAACAATGTGTGCTTATAGTATGGTTGTATTTTTTTCTTTTATAAATGAATGTAAATGTAAGGTGTCTGTGGTTTTTTTCATGTGTATTTTGCACCTTTTTTATTTTTGAACATTCAAAATAGTGCTCTGTGTACTGCTTATGAAGTTATGAAGGGATGCTTATACCTCAGGAGATAGACTGGGTCATTTATTGACGTTTGCTATACAGACAATATTTATGAGCATCAGTAGCGGTTGAACACATGCAGATACCTAGCCTTTGAGGCCATTTTGACACTGAGGTCATGTCCTCTGTATTTCTTTCAGGGGGTAAAGGTTTACACTTGTATTTTACTCAAAGTCCTCTATACTACTACAAAAAAGAAACCCAAAAGTAAAAACTATAAATAAAATGTGAAATACCAATAATTAAAAACAATTTTACAGACCTTTTTTCAGATAGGTGGGATTGCATTTAGGAGACTTTAACTTTAAAATTGTGGCTGCTACCCTTTGTTTACATTTTGAGCACAGACTTGACATTTTACAGTATTACTTAATTTGGCATTGTTGACTAAAGTGCTACAGCAGTAGGCAGAAATATCTTGAAGTCAAAGCTTCCCCCTCACATTTGGAACATGGACATAAATAAAGTTAGCTCCAGTTTTGTTCAGTTAAAACCCAAACATTTGTGTATGTTTATTATTGACCCTTAAAAAAAACAATCTTAAAGGTGCAATTTGTAATACTGACAGCTAGTGTTCAAAATAGTTACTGCAGTACAAATTAAAAATAATGAGAGTTTTGCCAGGCTGAGACCGCAGCATCCACAACAATGTTGCTTGACGCTTGTCTCACATAGCCAGACATTACTTCACAGCACAGCAGAGTAGCTAACGTTAGATGCTGGCTATATTGACAGTCATAAAAGCCTGTGCTCACGCAGAGCTCTGTACCCAACCGATAAGGCACGTTTTTTCGGCTTAGAATTACCGTAGGAATCGCTTAAACACAACAACCTCGCTGTCCTCCCCACCCGATGGACAGACCCACTTCCTAGATTTAAAATACGATAGGAACCGCTAAAAACAACGCTGTCTCAATTGTTTTTGTGAGTAACAAACTCAGATACTCTAGCTATATAATTCAATTTGAGTACACAAATGTTGAAATGACATAAAATGCCGTCCCTTGAAGCTGTGATAAATTAGCCTGAAGCTAATGCTTACCTGTTCAGGAGGAAATTAGCCAACTAAGCGTCCTTTTGGGCTCTAAAGGCACTGACACACCAACCCGACGACCAACCGCCAGCCGAAAAGGCAGTCGGACTGATCAGTCTCCCCGAGTTGGTCAAAAAAGTGCCTCGGAACACATGGAAGCGACGCCGACTTGAGTGTACGCTCTGCGCGTGAGATGTAATAAGTCTCCATAACAGCAGGTGGCGCTAATCTGTATTGTCGACCAAAAATTGAAAACTGGCAGCTGATTGGAAGAACGTGTCACGTGGGTCTGGCTTCTCCCAAATTTCAAAACCAACCGTAATGGCGGCTCATTTGGAATACGATCTCGTATTTTAGGAAAATAGTTAACCAAAACGTGTTTCTGAAAACATTTTAAACGAGAAATAGGCCATGCAGTTGCTGAATCTGTCTTCATTTCAGGTCCCATGGCATGAATATTTCACTTTATGAGGTTTTTTAACATTAATATGCATTCCCCCAGCCTGCCTATGGTCCCCCAGTGGCTAGAAATGGCGATAGGTGTAAACCGAGCCCTGGGTATCCTGCTCTGACTTTGAGAAAATGAAAGCTCAGATGGGCCGATCTGGAATCTTGCTTCTTATGAGGTCATAAGGAGCAAGATTCATGTCTGATTCAGAGGTCATGTCTCCGTCTTTGAAATACATCTCCAATATTTACCCGGGGTTTGTTACGTCTCTGGTCATGCAACTGTTAGAAACATGCCATTTTTTTTTAGGTCTGGTAGAATCTATCTACGTTGATCCTGTTCGTTTGTTTGCTGCTTTCATGGCTTTAATAATGGTAGGCCTACAGCTGTAGCGCACTGGGTTTACGTTTTACAGTTATATCTGGCAACCCTGTTATTAAGCAGTTAATAACAATACACAGGCCAAAACACAAACAGAAATTCCATCACAGAACGGAAATTTCTAAAGGAGAAAATACTGGCGTATGCATTGTTGTCAGAAAAGACAGTATTTCAACATAGCAACATAGTTTCCTTAATATCTGATGACGCATTGGGGTCATTTTGGGATTTCAGTAAATATATTACATATTGGACCTTTAACTCAAGGTCCATGTGAGATGCGACTAAAGCTCCGGATAAGGAAGTATATATATATATATATATATATATATATATATATATATATATATATATATATATATATATATATATATATATATAGCTACGGTGGCCGGGAAGTGCAATGCAACATTACAAAGAATGAAACACTTTTACAAAGCTCGAGACAAATTTACATTTTGGAAAACAAATTTACATTTTGGAAAACAAAATAACATTTTAGAAAACAAATTTACATTTTGGAAAACAAAATAACATTTTAGAAAACAAATTTACATTTTGGAAAACAAAATAACATTTTAGAAAACAAATTTACGTTTTAGAAAACAAATTTACATTTTGGAAAACAAAATAACATTTTCGAAAACAAATTTACGTTTTAGAAAACAAATTTACATTTTGGAAAACAAAATAACATTTTCGAAAACAAATTTACGTTTTAGAAAACAAATTTACATTTTGGAAAACAAAATAACATTTTAGAAAACAAATTTACATTTTCGAAAACAAATTTAGATTTTAGAAAACAAATTAACAAGATGCAAAACACTTTTACCAGTCCCGAAACAAATTTACAAATGACAGATTCTTCACGGAAAGGGAATGTACCACATACCGGAAGTGATGAGGTGTTGTTGGTGAGCGCAGTCAATTTGTGTTGTTGTGAGTGAGTATATGGCGTGAATGAAGTTTATGGTGACTTTACGTGTGGTCGGTGTTTGGAGTTTTTATATGACGCGGACCTGACGGAAACATTGGAAAAACAGGGAACGTATCGACAGCCGCGGCCGGATCGAAGCTACAGCAGGGGGGCAGCTGAGTCCGTCTGCAGCTGCAGGACCTGGAGCTCACTGCCCATTCCTGGGAGCCAAAACCGACACCACGCAGCTGGAGACCCAGGCCGTATTGCTGGGCCCGCTGGAGGGAAGGGAAGCCCGGGAGAATCAGATCCAGGACTGAACGGAGCGGACTGTCACAGCCTGCTGAAGTTTAAATCACAGGTTTCCTAAAGGGAGTCTGGCGGGACTCGGACTGTGGACGACGAAACACGACTTAAAGTCTCGTTAAATAAATAAATACATGCAGAAATAAATGAATCATTAGTGGGGGAGTGAGCCTGGACATTTCAGTCTGTTTAAACTTCACTTTGAAGCAGAACCTCTTAGTTCAGAAGGGTGAAGTTTCCGTTTGTACTCATATCTGTGAACTGATTATAATAAATATTCTTTGTATTAACACATTAATTAGTCTCTTTGTCTTTTTGTTTAAAAAAACTAGAACATCGCATGAGATTTTGACGATTTATAGTGATTTTATTTCCGTTAGACCTTTGCCTACATTGACGCTGATGCATTAAGGACGGCCCATAGACAGTATATAAGGCAGTGCCTCCCCTGTTCCAAGATGGCGGCTCTATTGACGCATTCGATCCATAACTGCCGTAGTCAAGGCGACATGTATACAAAACCTCATCACTTCCGGTATGTGATACATTCCCTTTCCGTGAAGAATCTGTCATTTGTAAATTTGTTTCGGGACTGGTAAAAGTGTTTTGCATCTTGTTAATTTGTTTTCGAAAATGTAAATTTGTTTTCTAAAATGTTATTTTGTTTTCCAAAATGTAAATTTGTTTTCTAAAATGTAAATTTGTTTTCGAAAATGTTATTTTGTTTTCCAAAATGTAAATTTGTTTTCTAAAATGTTATTTTGTTTTCCAAAATGTAAATTTGTTTTCTAAAATGTTATTTTGTTTTCCAAAATGTAAATTTGTTTTCCAAAATGTAAATTTGTTTTCTAAAATGTAAATTTGTTTTCTAAAATGTTATTTTGTTTTCCAAAATGTAAATTTGTTTTCTAAAATGTTATTTTGTTTTCCAAAATGTAAATTTGTTTTCCAAAATGTAAAAGTGTTTCATTCTTTGTAATGTTGCATTGCACTTCCCGGCCACCGTAATAAGCTTATAAATGATTGTGAACCATGACGAACATTTTCCGTCAAGGACATTGTCCATATAAATATATAATACGGATTGGGCCTTTAACCTTTGCTTTAACGTTGGGAAAGCATTTTTGACCCTTAGCACTTGCCGTAGACAGCGCCATGGCGTCTGTCAACTGACTCAAAACTTTTGACGTTACAAACTTTTTGAACGGATATGTAGCTAGCTATCTCTAGTGACAGCTGGTTTCGGGCGCTCCTTCTTAGACCTTTTAAAACCATATCGGACATCAGATGAAAAGAACACAAACAATTCAAGATGTAAATGTTTCTGCGTGCCAGTGACCGGTGCAAATATGCATCGCTATTAGGTGACGTTTACGTTAGCTAGCTAGTTAACGTAGCTAAGCTAACTACTTTCAACAAGTTAGCTAGTAAACCTAGCTAACGTTAGTTATACCTAGCTAGTTTTGGCGTCGCCGAATTTAAAATGTCATAACGGACAATAAACCGACTATAACTAATTAAAGTGCCTGGTTTTAGCTTTGGATATTTAATCTTTCATATAAAAATGTGTCGTTTTCTACGCTACTGTGTCAGCCACTGCCTTCATGCAGCGATGACCCGGCTCGAGGAAGTCAACGGAGAGGTGAGCATGTGGTCGTCTGTCCGGTGGCTGGGCTACCTGTCCGGTCTCAACCTGCTGGTCGCCTTGTGTTTGGGGGTCTATGCCCGGTGGGAGAGGACTGAGGAGACCACTCTTCTTGTCATTTTCGTTCTGGCTCTGATTGTCCTCGGAGTAGCAAGTATAGTGTACTACTACTTCAGCATGGAGAGGGTAAGCCTCAGTCTCATCCACCTGTGGTTCGGTTTTTTGCTGGGACTGCAGTGTTTCCTCAACAGTCCCGCCCTGGAGAGCGACGTGAAGGAGCAGGTGGCCAACTACCTTCTGCTGGCCAGCGTGGCTCTGAGGACGCTGTGGGCGCTCCTGGAGAGACTGTTCGGTGCTACTAGGTACCGTCCTGCCTTCCTCACCTCGGCAGAGCGGCTGGAGCTAGTGGGCTTTGCCTCCGCCAGCACGGCACTGCTTGTCCACAAGTCTTTGAGCGTGATGGTGCTGGTGGTGGCGCTGGCCACGGTCATGGTTGCCCTCCGGATGAAGGCTCTCTTGGCTCTTCCCAACTTGGTCTGCTTCGCTGTCATCACCGCCCTGCTGTTCTTCAAGTCTCTGAGCATCGCCATCAACCCTTTCGCCCTCGCCTGCTTCTTCAGCCAACTCATCTGCGACCCTCTGCTGGATGTCTACTTCAGTGGTCTGTCTGTGACCGAGCGCTGGCAGCCTTTCCTGGTGTGGCGGGGCCTGTGGCGCCGGCTGTCCCTCCTGCCCCTGCTGCTGGTGGAGGTGGCCTTCATCATTCTGGCCGCTCGGAAGCTGAACGATCTGGACCAGTGGTACCTGGTGATCCCTGGCTTTGTTGTCTGTGTGCTCTTCTGGGCCATCTGCCACGTGGTGTTTGTCATCACGGTGTGGGGCTTTCACACCAAACTCAGTGAGTGCCAGAGGCTGTGTCTGTCCCAGGGGCCAGGTGTCAGTGGCCTGGACAAGGTTATGTCCTCAAAGGGCATGAGACATTTCTGCCTCATCTCTGAACGTCTGGTGCTCTTCTCGCTGGTGTCAACTGTTGCTGTTGCTGCTCTTTGTTGGCAGGTAGGGGCAGCCAGACAACTTATTTATATATATATATATATATATATATATATATATATATATATATACACACACACACACTTTTATAGAAAGATAACACACAAGATCATCTGAATATCACTAGGTTTTATTAATACGATGCGCTGCACATTTGGATAGCAGAAGATAGCAGAATGTGGGTATTTATTTTTCACTCAGACGTTTTGGCTTGTGATCCCTTAAAGCGAGTGTTTACTCGGGACTCCTTATTACTGGTTGCATACCTCTGTTTTCCATGAATTCACAAGAAAAAAATTTAAGATTTGGTAAAAGTAAATATAATTTTGCATAGCAGAAATAATTGTTTCCTGCTTTTAATCGTGTGACCCCCTCAGATTTATCTTGTGAACCGTAGTGGGGGTTCTGATTGAACCCCAGGTTGGGAACCACTGGTTTGGACTATGGGACAGTCTGAGAATGTGCCTTACATTTACATTTTGTGTTACAAAAAAGACACGTTGAATTTCTCAGTTTCCTTTACAGTTCGATTTGAGCCCTTTTTAATTATACAATACGAACTGTTATTACTTATTGATTACTCCTACTCCACATTTAATCAGAATTTCCTATTCCGATAAGAATTAAAAATAGTTTATTATATTTTGCTAAAATGTTGCAGAATTCATGCAAATGCAGATTCATGTTAGTTTCTTCCACAGTATTTTCCTTCATATGCCATACCCTTGTTATTGTAGTGTAAATCAATATTTAATTCACTTATGACTGTGCTCTGCAGGCCTCCAGCAGTATCTTTGTGAGCATGTTCCTTCTTGTCCTACCTCTGGAGTCTCTGTTCCACGGGCTTTTCCACGAGCTCGGGATCAGCCTGGGAGGAACCTGTGTGGGCTACGCAGTGGTCATCCCCACCAACTACTGCAGGTAGTGTGTAATACATACCTGCTGGGGGAGTAGGAAACAATTACTAGCCATATGTAGGTACTGTATGGCCCTACCAGCATATTAGTCAATAAAAAAAATCCCATAACATGACCGTTTTTAAGAGAATATATTAAAAAAAGATCTCCAGCTTTAAATCAATATTTTGTGTATTTTTGTGGACTTTTGAAGTGTCAAGTGCATCTTGCCACAACAGTGAGACATACCGTAGATGTTCTGTGCCATTTCCAGCACCGGTAATTCAAATTTTGTTAGCAGGCAAATACTACATTCCTGCAATATGTGTTGGCTGAATATTTAAAATCAAAGAGTTGCAAGTCATGAAGTTGTCTTTGACTCTTTAGACGTCCCCTAGTCTGTAGCCACGATGTTCCACTTCTGGCATTGCTCTCGTTTTTTCCGCCGTATGTCACTCTTTTCGGATGTCCCGTTACCTTCTGCTTTCTTTGTGTTGGAATTTTAAACTCCGGTTGATTTCTGAGGACTATAGTTAACTGCTCCTCAGATCTCTGCAGGGTAAATCCAGACAGCTAGCTAGAATATCTGTCCAATCTGAGTTTTCTGTTGCACGACTAAAACAACTTTTGAACGTAAACGTTCCACCAAAACACGTTCCTTCCCGAGACATTTTTGCAGCTGCACCTTAGCTCGGCTCGGTGCTCAGCACCGCCCACGACTATTGTGATTGGTTCAAAGAAATGCCAATAAACCAGAGCACGTTTTTCTCCCATACCAGATTGGTGTGTGGACTCGCCAGACCCTCCTCCGCAGCGCTGTGGAAGAAGGTCTGGCAATGCGAGACTAGACGTCCCTTGACCTGTGCTGACTAACTGATCTAAATAGACATTATTCATTCACTTTCCTCCTCGGTTGTATTTTTGTCTGCCTTGCAGTCCAGACGGCCAGCCCATGCTGCTGCCTCCAGGCCAGGTGCTGGAGCTGAACAGGCGCTCTACAGGCATGTTGAACAATGTGCAGCGCTTCTTCGCCCACCACCTGATTGAGACTTTTGGCTGCGACTATTCCACCAGCGGTGTGACCCAGGAGGCTCTGCAGGCCAAGATCAAATCCTTCTTGGAGCTTCGCACGGCGGATGGGCCTCGCCACGACACCTACGTGATCTTCTACAGCGGTCACAGTCACCGCTCTGGAGAGTGGGCGCTGGCAGGTGAGACGGGCATCAATGATAAGTAAGGGTTGAATAATAGAGTATTTTAATAGTAATATAATCATTAGTTAGGCTGACAAGAGTAGAGCAAACAATGCTCTGCTAAATTGTCAAGAGAAGGGGGGGGGAATAGCACCTTTAACAGTTTGCTAATGCTAGCAGTGAGGAAACGGCAACTACTAACTTTGCAGCAAACACTGGAGAAGCAAGAGACAGCACTAACGTGTGATAACATATTTCAGTTTTCCTGCTACAGTTGTAGTGTATGGTACTGAAATCCACTGAATGTGTTACAGGTTACGGTAAAATGTGTTAGTGTCATATGTCTGTTCAGGAAAACACAAAGTTGAATGTTAAAATTTCAGCAACAGCATTGTGTTGTATATTTAATTCAGTGCAGTCAGAAAGTGAGGAATATCTCATGAAAATAAAACATGCCATGTCAGTCATTGTTAGAACTGTAATGGTATTAAAGGAACACACCGACTTATTGGGACTATAGCTTATTCACCATATAGTTAGATAAGTCCATACATACCCTTCTCATCTCCGTGCCTAGCTTAGCTCAGATCCTGGAGGTAACCGGCACCATCTAGCCTGCTGCTCCCAATAAGTGACAAAATGACGCCAACGTTTTCCTATTTACATGTTGTGATTTGTATAGTCACAGCTTGTACAAATAACAAGGTCACATGACATGAGACACAGCCATCTTCTAACTGTATACATACTGGGAACTATATTCTCAGAAGGCGAAGCACTGCAACTTCTGCTACTTGGGCGGAGTGATTTGCTCACAGCACCTGAGAAGCCCCATGGTGAGGAGCAGAGAGTTCGCCTGGAGTTCGCTCAGAGTTGGAGTAATATCACTCCGCCCAAGTAGCAGTGCTTCGCCTTCTGAGAATATAGTTCCCAGTATGTATACGGTTAGAAGATGGCTGTGTCTCATGTGACCTTGTTATTTGTACACACTGTGACTATACAAATCACAACATGTAAATAGGAAAATGTTGGCATCATTTTGTCACTTATTGGGAGCAGTAGCCTAGATGGAGCCGGTTACCTCCAGCATCTGTGCTGTGCTAGGCTAGCGGTGGGGGCGTCAGTTACGACACACACGGAGATGAGAAGGGTATGTATGGACTTATCTAACTCTGGGGGATACGGTGAATAAGACAAAGTCCCAATAAGTGGGCGTGTTCCTTTTAAGTAATCATTGGTACTCTGCAACGGCAAGTACCCAAGTTTAAGTACTTGTACTTTGGTCTGAAAAAAAGTGGTATCGGTACATTTTATGGCATACTATACTGACTTTTTTATGGCATGCTGTATTGGTATTTTTTTTGTTAATCTGAAAATCTTATTGTATTCTCCTCATGCATAGTTAGTTTCTGTGTGATCTGTAATCGGCTAGTTTCTGTGTTCATCACCAGGAGGAGACAGTCTTCGCCTGGACCAGATCTTGGAGTGGTGGAGGGAGAAGAACGGCAGCTTCTGCTCGCGCCTCATCTTGGTGCTCGACTGTGACAACTCGTTGCCGTGGGTGAAGGAGGTAAGGAAGGTGGAGGGTCTGTACGTGGCCGTGCAGGGAGCGACGCTCGCTCGAGTGACCGACGCCGAGCTGCAGGACCCCCCGCAGCTCGGGGACTTCACCTCTCAGTGGGTGGAGTATAACTGCAACTCAAACAGCAACATCCAGTGGTCTGAGAGAGGCAGGCCGGTGTCTGCCGCCTACGGCATCTCCAAATACTGGAGCGACTACACGCTGCACCTACCGACAGGAAGTGATGTTACCAACCACTGGAGCATGTACTTCCCTCGGATGACGTACCCGGTGGTACAGCTGGCGCTGTGGTGCGGCGGTCTGAACGTGCTGTGGTTCTGCAGCGTCTGTCTGCGATGTCTTAAGAGAATCAAACTTAACTGGTTTCCACCAGCGATACTGGACACTGGCCAAGGTTTCAAACTGGTCAGATCATAGAGAAAAAAAAAATCATAGAGGAAAAAAAAAAAAATATATATATATATAATATTTTTTTTTATTATTATTTTTTTTATTTAAAAACAGTATTTTCTAGAAGTCAGCGAGTGTCTTTCGGACCCTGAAAATAGGCAGCTATTGGATTGTTACCGCGCCGCTAACTAGTGTCCTGTTAGTTACTGCAAAACTAATCACGTAGTTTCTGATTGCTCGATTTGGTTTGGTTTTTAGTTCCAGTTTTTATATCCTTTTGTAAATGTTTCTATTAATGTTTTTGTTAAGCTTTGATTTAGCGATCTGAACATCCCTGTCTAACAGCTATGTCAATTTGTGGGATGAGACTGAGCACATTGACTATTTTGCACATTTTTGCATCGTATTTACTGTTCGATCTGAAGTGATTCCACCTTGATTTCAAGAAGATTTGTGCCTTTTTTATCGTAAAATCGCCAAAGAACATCCAGCTCGCTAGGCTGATTTTTTTTTTTTTTTTTTATAACCTTTTAACCAAAGTAGCCGTGGTACATTTTCAGAGGAAGATCTCAGGCATAAATCATATGAGCAGCATTTAGTCTAGAGCTCAAAATGTTGTGTTGTTGTTGTATTTTGATTGTGAGATGATTCCTTTTACACCCCTCTGTGCTACACTATGCATTTGACACTCCAAGCTTTGAGTATATTCAATGCACTGCTTTGTGTTGTAACAGCATTTTGCAATGCTTTTAGGGGTCTTTTTTTAAATACTCTCCAGCTGTTTCAGGGAGTCCAGAAAGAGTTTTTATTTTTAACTGTACTGATGAATGCACTACACACAGAGATGTGTGCGAACTACAGTATTTATGTCATAATAAACCCCAGGAATTAAATGCATCACACGATGAGATCCATTTTCTCCCTGAGGTTTATTGCAGTTTACTGGGCTATGCAAAATGATTCAGGTGAAAGATGGGTGAAACTATGCAATAAAGGAGAAGTGGGACTTCACTGCTCAAATCATGAATTTAATGGCCTCATTGGATACATTCTGGCGAAAACTAAATGAGACAAGTTATTTCATGTGTCTGACACTAGGAGAATAACAATACATCTCTCTAACCTTCTATTCATAAAAAGTAAATAGTCTGCGTTTGGGTAACCTTTTAGAAAACAGGCAAAGTTCTGAGACTGTTCATTTAGTTAGACTTCTGTTAATTGTACACGATTATAATTTCACCAACAGTAATTCTGGATTGCCTCCACTAAACAAGTAACGAAGAAATAAGCAAATCAGAACACCACGTGCCAAAACAGCAGTATACGCGCAAGCGTGAACCACTAGTGTGTGTTCTTGCTGCGTGTCTTTTACTGTCTACGGTATCGGCCACTGCAGCACATGTATGGCTGCAGCCTGGAGACCTCCCGTCTCGTGCATGGGCGTGTCCAACCGTAAACTCAATGTTCAGAATACGAAATCGCAAATTATTTTCTAAATGAAGTCACGGTTAAGTTAGTGAGCATGATGCAATTAATTGAACTCTGTTCAAACTCTTAAATTAACGATAGCCATACATAGCCTATAGTAGGCAGATTTGTTAATGTCTCCCTGATGTTAACGTTTGTTTATTTGATGAAACTGCGATGACTTTGCATGTTTTAATTAATGCTTTATTTGCAAATTCATAACGGGGGAAAAAAAAAAAAAGACATGCGTAACATAAAAACATATGCAAAGTGAAAAAATATGGCTAAAAAAAATGAAGCCACCCACATAATACTAAAATAAATTCAAATTTCGGTTCCAAAAGCATCTGAGCGTTATAAAGCTGTTATCTTTTCGCATATATATATGAAAGCGGAACACACACACACACACACACACACACACACACACACACACACACACACACACACACACACACACACACACACACACACAACACACACACACACACACACACAAAAACACACACACAACACACACACACACACACACACACACACACACACACAGTTAACCTGAAATCATAAAACATTTAAAACTGCATCAGCGTTTGACGTTTGTTTAAGCCATATTACATGAGAGGGTTTAACTTTGAAGTCCGAAAGGCGCATCACTGCAGTGTAGGCCTCCTCAAGTGTATTAACGGTTACCAACAAAATAAGCGATAATCAATCTGTATTCATATTGTGGAGCAAAGCAAGAATAAGTAGTTTAATTAGAGTTTCGGGAAAAAAAAAATGAAATTGAATATTCCAAATTAGTGTCTGTGTATTTTGATTTTCAGAATTTCGTTTTACTCTATGCGCCTAGAGGGGTGGGGCGGGGATGGCGGGGGTTGGTGGCAACGTAAGTGGCTGGATATTTGCCGCGGGGCGAGGGCTTTGATTACCTCGCTCTTTTTTGACCATACATGTTTGCGTCCCTGTGTTGTACTGTTTAAAACCTGCAGCTCCAAAATAAATTGACATCATTTGGTCAAGTTTGAATAGCATACCTTTTTTCTGAGCAGTGCCAATGGTATAGTATGTCAAATGTGTGAAATAAAAAAGCCAAAGTATCTGTTACTTAGCTCCAAAATGGAGTGCATGGTTCCAAGGTTTCATAACAATCTCATCTGCTTGAGGTTGGATTTATCAGTGGAATATTTGTTTGCATGGTGACCGTAAATGTACCCCAACCAACTTGTGTACAACTTCTGTTAGTAAAAATAAAATAAAATAGAGTCTTTGTCTGGGAGTACATTATAATAGTCACTAGTTAGAATCCATTGCATTCTATCACATAACCAAACTAGATGGAATGCTGTTTGAAAGTTCTATGATGAGCCTAAATTCAGGTTTTCAGTCGATTTTATTGAAAACATTATAAAAGTAGGTGGTGCAGCAGCATATTTCAGTTTTTATGATCTTTAACATGTTTACATTTGCACAAACCAAGTTGAAAATGACTTTTACAGCAAGTTGCAAATGATCATTGTCAAGTAGACAAGAACACAGGGCAGAGGCAGTAACAGAACATCTACTGCCCCCATGTGGCTGCAAGTGAACTAAAACAGAAGTCCTTTTTCTGGGGACCAGTTCCTATTTTGTTCCACAGCTCAAAAAGTTTCTAAATTCAATATTTTGTGATTTCAGAGCTGATGTGCAAATTCATGACTTGGGTTGGTGTAGGTCTTCAAAGATTTCAAACAAAAGCACTTCAACCAATCCAAGGCATGGGCAAAGGTATAGTGTGAACCCCCAGCCCATGTCTAAAAAGCTTTATTTAAAAAAAAAAATGGGGGGAAAAAGCTAACTTTCCTGAACTTCTACCAAGTTCACAAGCAACTGAATTAGAACAGCATGGGATAAGTACAAACGTTGACATATCGGCTAAACATTGTTTTTAGGGTTTTAAATTTGCTCAGTAATCTGTGTTCAAAAAAAAAAAAAAGAGGGTGAAAGATGGTTAGAGCCTGGATAAGCATGAGAATGAGCCTTGCTGAGATGGCAAACTTCAGTTCAGTGTTTATAGCAAAATAAAGTGATAGATGATGAACAGACCCTCTCATTTGAACAGTAGATTCTGCGGGATTACATTCACAAGAAAATGACTATAGTATCATTAAACACCAGCCTAGTTTACAACAGGATAATCTGGAGCTAGATTCACAGATGTCTTCTACTTTGTCTTCAACTATGTAGGATGTAACCACTGACACGGACATTTACAGCTGATTCTCTGACAGCCACAATACCTGAACTGGACAAAGACTATTCTGACGGACATTTATTAACAGTGACTCTCCAACCAGAGTGGAACACAAGTGGGTTACATAGTGTTATTTTCAGTTGGACTTCAGTGTAAAGCTTATCTTTGGTAGCATTATGGAAAGTTCAGAATGTCTAACTAAGGTTGTATCCAACTATTTTGATTATCTATTAATCTGCAGATTATTCTGCAAAACGTGAAAAAAATTGCCATTATGAGTTGAATCATTTACATTTAGTTGCCCTTGTTTTGTCCGCCCAACAGTCCAAAACCTAAATATATTTAGTTTACTACCACATAAGACAAAGAAAAGCAGAATTATCACAGTTGAGAAGCGGCTACCAGAGAATGTTTGGCCTTTTTGCTTGAAAATAAATCACAAACGATTAATCGATCGTCAGAATAGTTGCAGATTCATTTTCAGTCGACTAATCGATACCGCTCTACATTTTGTAACTCTACTTTTTAACTGACGAGGACGTCAAACACTACTGAGATGATTCAACATATTTAGACTGAGAAACAATCATCGTCACAGAAATAAGGGCGTTAAGGTCCCCATTTTTTTTAACATAAGTAAATTTGGTTTCAATAATAATTTGCCTTTTGTAATATAAACACTGTACGCTGACACGACTGATCCCGATGGCTTTGGGACTCTGCTTTAGTTGAAATGAAAAGAAATCTAAATGAGGTTTAAACAGCTGTTTGAGTGGCATGTATGGCTTTAGCAAGAATGGGATCTAAGCTTTGGCTTGTTGCATGTGCAATATGGCAAGCCCACAGAGCCGGAAAAGGATGGTTATCTTCGCTTCCCAAACCAAAACACAACTAAACCTTAACCATCATTTCCCCCTCTTAAGATAAGGCTGGCTTTCATTTAGTTTCAGCTTATTCAGACACTGCAGAACATATTTTAACACAATTTCAGAGTTCCATTTAAAAACATGAGGCATTCAGGGAATCAGATATTAAATTCACATTCTGATGGGACTGAATGAGCCATCAGTTGAGCCTGTTACAGCTGAGGAGCACGTCTTTGTATCATAGTAGGATTGTCATGGGTGTTTTCATTAGGGTGCTGCAGATTTCTCAGTACCTCATTTCACAAAAATGAACTTGAGTAAAATCTAGTGTTATAGTGAAATAACAGTAGTGATAACAAAACATCTACAGAAAACACCCAAACTCTACCCCACATATAATGTATAATCAGCAGTTAAATAACTAGAATATGGTACATCTCGATTATTGTCATTTTGTTTTTAAATAAAACGTGTCATTTTTTAAAGAACCAAGCCTGAAGGACAGAGGCTTGAGCGAAGCAGTTACAAGGACCTCGACTCCCACTGCTTCCAGGAATGAAAACCTTGAACTGTAAATGAAAAGCTGATATTGTCTCCCACATGTAAAATAAGTAGTGATTATCAGGAGCCTGCAATCAAACCTAAGAAAAAAGTACTCTAAACTGTAAAAAAAAAAAAAAAAAAAAAAAAGAAAGAAAAAAACAGACCATTATTCAACAGACAATTATTAACAATTATCATTATTAAGCTCTGAACATTAGTTACCTACACCTCATTACTGCTCCGAATACGCTCCCTTTTCTCATCTGCACTGATGCGACTTCACAGAACACAAAGCTAATTTACAGCGGCGGACATGTTTCTGACGCTTACCTCTTTTTTTTCTAAGACAAAGTGTGCAGCTGAGAAAATGGAAAACTGCAGTCATTGGATCATTGGTCACACGTCTAGCTACTTCCCTGGTCACCTATATCCCTCCTTGAACTACTTCTCTTTGATTCAGCGTTTTCCTTTTCCCCCTCGTCAACCAACATCCAAAGTAATGTATAAATAACACAACAACGTATCTTGTCCGGTGTATAATTCCCCAAAAGCTCCTTAAAAAAAAAATTTTGTGAGGTAAATCCATGTAGTACTGTAAGACAAAAACTAGACAATGCACCGGATGAAAGTTGCCCCCTTGCGTCTGTTGAATGACTACTTGGTTCATGTAGGCACAAAAGAAGTCTACACAGCACATACGTGTGTCCATCGGTTTGCCTCTACATGTTTCTTTGTGTCACCACTCTCCTTCGGTCTTCTCGTTTTTTCCTAATCAAACCTTGTCCTTTCCCCTTCCCTTGCTGCTGACCGACGGGTTAAGACTGGCGTTGCCCCCCTCAGGACTTCCTCTGCCGCACCGTCTCGGAGCTGCCGTTGAGTTTGCTCCGCCCGGACGGGGTGGCTGTGCCCACGTTGCCCAGTGGGCGCTCCCGGTCCGTGGGGACTTCCTGTTTGCGTCGTCGGGTCTCTTTATAACGGAGCGTGATGTCACTGCGAGGAAGATCGAAAGAAAGTAGACGCGGTATTAATAGGAAATCGGCCTCGGGAACTCTTCCCCCTGACTACACTCTGTTCCGCTGGCTTTGATTGCTCAATGTGTTACGGTGTCACCTACCGGGTCTATTCTGTGGGGTAAATAACATTTTAAACCTCGCCACAACAAGGACAAAAAGATGACACTTTACTTCAAATGTAATTATCTGCAGGTAAGGAAGCGGTTTTCAGTGGGTTTCAGTCTGTTCATTTGTTGAAATAACCCATGAGCCCCGACATTATACAAGAACACAGGAGACTTTCTGCCACGATATGCCTCACCTCTGGTTGGCACTCCGCTCTACAGCATCGCATATATCGTCTGGTGCGTTTTCGGCTTTACGTCAGCGCACATTACTCTAGGCTCGGTTGTGAATAATGGATTAAAATGTCTAATCTGGCTATCTCTCCTACAGCTGGCAGCCCTGGTTAAATACCAGTCATGTATGCCAGATCGAGAGGAGGGTCAGTCCGACAACAACCAAAGCACCAAAACACCAAAACACCAAAACTCTTCAACGTCAATGGAGCCGAAGTGAAAACATCCCCAAAATACTCACCTTGGTCTGCTGATGCAAATGCAGCGTGTTAGATGAGGGGGAGGGACATGACACACCTAAACCTGTGCAACTGGGTCAAACAGTATTTGCAGATAATTATTTGCTGTGTGTGTGTGTGTGTTTTAAGTCGGGTTTGCAGCAGCAACTTAGATCAGCGAGATTTAACAATGACACAAGTATGTATATAATATTTACAATGATGGTTAAAGTGTTTATCTCTTGGGGTAAAGCCGACTTATTTGTAACCAAAGAAAGCTAAAACGAAGCATTAAAACTATTTGCAAATACGATCACCCAGGTCTGTGTGACTACAGTATAGCATTGCATGCTTTAGTGCCTGGTGTCCTTGATGCACTGTACTGTATCTGTACTGTATGGATGTAGGAGGTTCACCATGAGAAGTGGGGGAGCCTATCTCATTGGCTCTCATCAGGTTATGGGCAGTTCAGTTCGAGGAGCCGGCATGCTGACTGGCACAGTGTGTGTGTGATGTGTGCAAACACTTCCTCTGGGATTCATTCAGTGAGCCCTTGTGTGTCCTGCGTACCACTTCTACAGCGTCAGCACAAGCTGGCTGTCTTCTGTATCAATTAACTGACTGCAACTGAGAATAAAAATGATGTGAAGGAAAATGCTAAAAATGAAGATCATAAAATTCACCACAGCAAAAAACTGAAAGGTGCCATGCGGGAGAAGGACCCTTGTGAGTAATATCTGTGTTATCGAGAGGATCCCAAAGATCTTCTGAATGGAATTATGGATCCACGCAGTGATGTATTAGAGGGGAGAAGGGAGAAGGGAGCGCCTCTCCCCTATACCTACCTCACTGGACATGGACATTACTGCTGAGCATGAGCAGGAGGGAGAAATGGAGGGAGGAGGGGGAGAAAATAGACGAGAAGCTTAACATGCTGGGACATAGCTACGCTTAACAGGAACACTACTCAAACCAAAAGTAACCGAAAATATATCGCTGCATGAGGTCATGAGGAAAAAGAAAATCAAACAGAGGGTCTATTGATAACAACTAACATCTAACTGGGTGGGATCACACGCACATTAAACCATGAAATTCAATGGATTATTGTGATGTCCTTTATTGCAATGCAACCGTGACTGAGAACAAATAGTTATTTATTAAACTGCAAAAGCCAGTGTTAGCTGACTGTAAAACAGCAGTAGTGTGGCTCAACTGATTATAATACTATATTCTGTATTTGTGTTAAAAGGTGCCTTTATAAAATAGCAATTTGACCCCCAATGAAAGACCAAATGCTATTATAATCTGCACTGACATATCAACTGAAAACTAATTAAGTTACATTATTTATTATTAAAATAATTAATATAACTGAATGAGCACAGATTTTTACAATTTCTTTTAGGCATTCATGTCCTATGTCTGTAAAGTAGCTTTGCGGTCAATATTCTCTTAATTGCCAACCCATTTACCTCCTGCTCCCCTGCCCAGTAACCCACCCCACTTCTTACCGGATGAAAAACCGCCATAGTGTCCAGGTAAAGATGAGGAGGATTCCTAAGAGCCAGCACTGCATGATGAAGAAGGGGATGGGCAGCATGATGGTGTTGGGGTCATACTTGACCACTATGAGGAACTCGGTCACTGTGATTGCTGCCACCAGCCACGCCTGCTGGCCAAGCTTCTTGTAAAACTTCCTGTAGGGAAAATTACAAAAGGTCTTATAAGGTGATATAGCTGGGAGGATGTTTTACTGTTTATAGGTAAGCTTGTGATGTGGGCAACGCCCAAAATACACATTATACATTCAACTAAATCCGACCAGGCAATCTGATTGGTCAACTAGACGTTTAGAAAAATATAAAATAATATATTAAAATATGACTCTGCCATTTCCATGTCAACATAACAGAGTTGAATCAAAAACTAGCTAAAATCTGTTTTTCCCAGCAGATATCTTAGTAACAACAATATTTTTTATATTATGAACATATTTTAAACAGTTTGGGAAGTCCCACAATCTCTGCAAAGCTAACATTAGCTCAAATGACTGGCTGACTAAACAGGGACCAGCTATTGTCTCTGTTGCTAACAAGCTAACAACAGTTAGCTCAAGGTGGCTGGCTGACTAAACAGGGAGGGACTAGAAATAGTCTCTGTTGCTTTCTTTTTTATTTTGAGAGTGAATTGCCCCATAATATGAATACATTTTGATTATAACTTTTATTTTGTTGGTAACATTGTTGTATAATAGCAATATTACACTCGAGGGTGTGATTTAACGTCCTATTATTAGCACGCGCAAGTGATGCTACGGACCGTGTGTGTGTGTGTGTGTGTGTGTGTGTGTGTGTGTGTGTGTGTGTGTGTGTGTGTGTGTGTGTGTGTGTGTGTGTGTGTGTGCGTGTTAATATTGCTTAATTATATCATAGTAGTACTCTAGGTTACATGCTGCCTAAAAAGCGTTCTACACAATACTCTATATATTTAAAAGTATGCTTTCTGAAAGCAGCAGCAAACCAAGCCCTGGCCTGTTTTTGTTGGATCCGGTTAAGAAAAACCATCGGTGTGACAACCGGGAACTTTCCTCAAAGAAATGACAAAAATTGTTTGGCCTGCCCCTCTCCACTGAAAACCAAACTGTTGTCAATTGTTAGAGGCAATGCAATTGTGTTTGCATATTTGTCAGTGTGGAAGTGGAAATGCTTGCTTTACGTAGGCGGATGGGATAAGAAGCTTACCCTACCGGTGAGGTAAATACACTCACTCCCTAAGCTGCTCTGAGGGTTTCCCCAACAACAACAAGCTCGCATGCAGCGCATACTGGTACATCTATTAGCACCGAAGTGGAAATGGGTTTTAATGGCCTACAGAGATAACCAGCACAGACTGAACATCCAGATACAATTATTGTCAGTGAAATGTCCCTTTACAGAACACTTTATGGGAATTATCTGCACTCTTAGAAAATGTTTTTGACCATTCTTTCCCTCACTGCAATGTTACTTATTGTTTTTTTCTTTTTCTAAGAGGGCTGAACGATTTTGGGGAAAATAAATCTATTTGAAAAAAATCTATTTGATTTTTTTTCTTAAAAGCTTAATATTATATTAATTAATATTATATAAAAGTTCAATATTCACTATGTAACAAATAAAACGTGTCATGGAGCATTATAACATGAGACACCATCAAAACTGGTTGAAAGGATGAGAACATACAGTAGATATGAATTGCCCGCAATAAGTTGCAATTTTAAGTAAGCAATTTTTCTTTAAATAAGCATGGGACATTGAACAGTCAAACACAGAACGTTTATCACAAAAGCTAAAGTTATAATAATAATAAAAACAATTCCAATATAAAAAAATATCAGCATTGTAAACTGAAATTTCTGATATGCCTCAGTTCAATAGCAGCATATACATATTGCACCTTTTATGATCATGTTAAATAAAGTAATACAAAATAAATGAAAAATCCACTGAAAATAGCACTGTAAGTAATCTGTCATATGTAATATTATTCCAGCATTTATCTAATGAAAAACAGTAATAATAATAAAAAGAGGAATACAAAATGTTATACCAAATGTTACACCAAACATTCAACTAACTATTGAATATTCGATTTATCGCGGTCTTCACGATTAGCTATTCGCATTCTTTCAAATCTCGATTTCGATTTTAAAACGATTAATCGTTCAGCCCTATTTTTGACATTTAAAAAGGTCAGCACCAAGCACTTCAGTCAAACTTAGTATATACTGTAACACAAAAAGACAATAATAACAGCTACGTGGTGCACTCTTGAAAAGTAAATGCCAGCAAGTTCCTAATGCAACAGTCCCTGTTACAAATCAGTATTCCAGACACGGTATGGTTTTACTCACTCTACATGTGATCAACTTATGAACCCAACCAACCCCTGCACCCCCCCCCCAACCAGCCAACTTTATGTAGCTGCTACTCACGGGTCATCCATGAAGTCGTAGATTTCCCTCATGGCTACCCCTCCTACATTGACGAAGAAGACCAGGCGGAGCAGCACCAGGTAGTGTTCAGGAGGCATCCACAACACAAACTTCAGGTAGAAGGTGTTCAGCTCCGCCAGGAGGAACTGGGAAGGGAGGAGATCAAACAACACGTGTCTTAATTCAGGAGTAGGGCTGGGCAATATGGAGAAAATCAAATACCCTGGTATTCTTGACCAAATACCTCAATATCGAAATTGCGGCGATATTGTAGGGTTGACTATTGGTGCGTTCACAAAATATTAACACATTAAGATTTTTGATAAATAATCCTCAGTAATGTGGACATAATGACTAAGTGGGTAAAGGCAAATAATAGAACAGCTAGAACATTCTGGTAAGTTCAGAACATGACATCAATTCACTGTAATGCAGCCTTTAAAACCAGGAGAAAACAACGCTTGTATCATATCACAATATTACGATATAAGATAAGATAGACTTAATTAATCCCACACTGGGGAAATTCCTGTGTTACAGCAGCTCAAAATCCAAAGTTTAAGATGATATATATCAATATTGATATTGCCCAGCCCTATTCAGGAGCACGGTAAATATGATAAATTGAAGATAACAGAATAGGACATTACTTATGTACTGCACCAATTATGCAAGTATATCTCCAATGTTGGGTAGTGACAAACATTTAGGTTAAGAAGTTTAAGCAATGTGGACTGACTCTTGGTAATAATATAGAGTATGTTGAGGACATCTATGATGAGAGTAGTACAGATTTAATTTTCACTATTTTCCATTGTATTGTATTGCCATTATGACAAGTCCCTATTTTGATTTCAATAAAAAAACAGAATATTCCTTACCATAAAGATGATGCCCAACACCGCAAGCCAGCGACGAAGGTTTGAAGCAGGCTTCCACTCAAACTTCACCCAACTGTACGGAGTGAACTGGAATGCTATACGCTTAATCTTCCCCCTGGGAGAGGACACAGCAGAGACACGGTTAGAAATAAACATTTCTAACACAGCAATGTTGGTACTTATTGTAATTAAAGAGGTAATATTACACCCCTAATTCACTTTTTTCAGAGGTCAACAAAGAAGTTCTTTCAAAAACTAGTTTGTATCTTTAAAACGTCAACATTATCCCTTATCTCTTATATCTGTCACACAACAGAGACAATACGTACAGAAGTTAGAGAGAGAAAAAAAAAAAAAGCATAATTTGTTTAATTTTTGTGGTTTCAGTTTTAAGAGTAGAGTTCTAATAGTGGGTTAATCACATTTTTGAATTAACCAAATCTTGCTTGAGAAGAGCAGTTGTTGTGTGTAGTGCAGCGAGTGTTAAGTCGTACTTGTATGTAGGAATGTTCCACAGGCCCTGCCACTGGTAGGGCTTCATTGACAACCAGCCCAGGGTCTTCATGCCACAGTAGATCCCCAGACCGTTACACACCAACACATCCATGATCCACTAGATAAACATAACAATTTTATAAAAGGGTAAAAAAAAAAAAAAAAAAGGTCTAGTAATGCCTACACAACTGGGATCCTACACAAATTTGTTAGATTAGACCTTTTCTTAGGACGTGTGGGTGTGTACAGATTAAGGCACGGATACCCGACCCGAGGCCGACGGGTCCCAACGGTACCCGACGGGCCGGGCCGGGTTCGGACAGATATTTAGAAATTATGGTCGGGGTCGGGCTCGGTCACATCAGCGCGATAAGGCATTTGTTGTAAAATGGTGCTGTGGCTCCTTTTAAGAGCGCTCACTGCGTGTGTGTGTGTGTGTGTGTGTGTGTGTGTGTGTGTGTGTGTGTGTGTGTGTGTGTGTGTGTGTGTGTGTGTGTGTGTGTGTGTGTGTGTGTGCGTGTGTGTGTGTGGGGTGTGTGTGGTAGGCTAAGTGGGCAGAAGAGAGATAGAGAAAGAGGAAGCAGACGTGTTGTAGATGCAACCGGAGCAGAGTTAGTGGTTATTCGTGTTATAACGTGGGCCCTGGAGGTAACGAGTCTCCCCTGGTCGGAAACGAAGCGATCAGGAGAGGTTAACACATTGAACATTTTAACAGCTGATTAACGTGCGCTTGTTGCCCCGTGTGCGCTGATGCGCTCATCTGTTGACATTTCCGAATGCTTAGCCTACAGCTGCTTAATAAAAGTGAGTTTTCCACACAAACAAACGTAGCCTACATGTGTCATTAGTATGAGGGGGAAAAAAATTAGATTTTAACTGTGTCGGGCTCGGACACAAATTTTTTAATGCCTGTCGGGCTCGGGCCGGGTTCGGACACGGCTCTGTCAGACGCGGGCCGGCCTCGGACAGAAAAATTTCGTCCCGATCCGGACTCTAGTACAGATCTGCCTGACTCTCCTATTAGTTTTGTTGTAAATTAGGAGGGAAAACTCACTTCAGCATTCTTTTAAGACCATGGTGTTTGGTGACATTGGTGAGAAAAAATCCCAGCACAATTCCTCATACCTTAAACCTGACAAAATGTTTGTCAGACAGAATGAAATGAAAACATCAGTGTGTGTGTGCCAGGCCTTGTTTTTAAATGTACGTCACCAGAATTGTTTCCCTTTCTGTTCAAATTATATATATTTACATACTATTATATATAGTATGTAATGTCAGTTATTAGTGTGTAATAACTTCAGAAACTGCCTTTACTTTCTATTGACAGTCTACCTCATATGTTTTTACAGTCAACAATGTATCCTTACATAATATCCCCACTAGTTGTCTGTTTACATTCTATCATGTTGCTCTATTGCATTTACATGGTGTTCATATGATTCAAAAGATTCTTAGCATACAAACTAATGACCACTTAATTGCTATCATAAATCTCAACAGCAGCTTTAATACTGAACAAGCAGGGATTAAAAAAAACGTGTCACAGTGCTACGCACAAACAAATGACAGCGATGATGAAAATAAGGATGACTTTTATAACAGACTGCAGAACATCCTGAAACCTCTAAAAAGAAAAGACATCAGCCTCCTTATGGGAGATTTCAATGCAAGGATAGGAAGACACAACACAGGCTACGAAGAAATGACGGGCAAGCAGCGTCGGAGGAAGCGTCTTTCCACACAAGAGGATCCAAAAGGAGTCCCGGATATCACCAGATGGTGTGACTGAGAACCAAATGGAAACTTCTGCATTACCAGGAAATTAAGGAGATCACTGCAGGACCTATGAGTGAGGAGAGGCGCAACCATAGCATCTGATCACCACCTGCTAGTCGCCACACTGAAGCTAAACTAAAGAAGCACTGGATGGAAACAACAGCAAAGAGACAGAAGTTTAACATCTGCCTTTTGAAAGACACAAAAAAGGGAGGAGTAAACGCTGAATTTGAAGAACAGATTCCATGTACTACAAGAACTGAGCAGCAAAGAAGATATGCAAGACAAATGGGACAAGACCACCACAACAACATAAAAGAAAGTAATAGGACTAAAGAAGCGCCAGCAGAAAGAGTGGATATCAGCAGAAACACGATATAGATAGAGATAGATATATAAGATAGAGGAGGAGACAGAAGAAGGCAGCGATTAACCGTCACACAAAGGCAACCAAGGCAAAAGTTCAACAAGAATACACAGGAATCAACAGAAAGATAAAGAAAAATGTGCCAAGAAGGACAAGAGAAACTACACTGATAGCCTGGCTAAAGAAGCAAAAGGCAGCAGTAAAAGGAAAACATGAAAGAACTGTAAGACACCACCAAGAACACACAATGGTATCCCAGAAAATGTGGTCAACATGATCAGGAACCCCTACAAAGGGATGACCTGCAGAGTAATCCATAGTAGTATCCGTGGAGGACAGCTCACTCCCGAGTTTCCAAATGAAGACCGGTGGAACACAAGGCTGTATACGGTCCCCTTTCCTCTTCCCCCTGGTTAATAATAATAATAATAATGATAATAATAATAATAATAATAATAAAGACCAGAAACCTTCACTTACTTAGGCAGTGTCACTGCCAACAGGGTGGCACTGATGCAGAAGCCCGAGCCAGAATTGGCAAGGCAAGGGCTTTATTCATCCAGCTGAAGAACATTTGGAGCTCCAAAGAAATCAAAGAGCGGGCAAAGCTCAGACTTTTTAGCTCCAACATTAAGCCTATACTACTTTATCGATCAGAAATGTTGAGGACAACAAGGAACACAATGACCAAGGTACAAACATTCATCAACAGCTGCAATCTCTGGCAGAGAATGGGCCAACAACCAGTGGAAGAAGAGATCAAGAGAAGAAGATGGGGATGGGGCTGGATTGGCCACACATTCCAGAAAGAAATCCAAGCACCACCAGGCAGGCCCTTAGCTGGAACCCTCAAGGCACAAGAAAGAGAGGACGGCCCAGGAACACCTGGCGAAGGGACCTCGAGACAGACATCAAGCAGAGAAAGATGACATGGAAACGGCTGGAAAGACGGCTGTGCTCCATGAAAAAGGAGCGATGGGCGTAATGAATGAAATGAGCAGGCATCAGATACCAGAATATCAAAAAAATCACAATGCTTGCTCAACTCTTTATGTAGGACACTGCTCCACATTATACTTTTACCAGTCACCGTACTGCAGAGCAACAGCTCAGAAGTACAGTGACCTTTGAAAACTTAAAAATTCAGCCTATGGTGAGGAGTTTACCAATCTGTCCTGCTGAATAGCTGGTGAAAAAACAGAGGAGGAAGGTCTGCTCCTCAGATCTCTGCAGTGTAAATGCAGACACCTAGCTAGACTGTCTGTCCAATCTGAGTTTTCTACTAAAACAACCTTTAAATGTACACATTCCACCAATTATTTTGTATAACTCGGTTCAAAACTGCAAGCCATGACTGTTCTCACGGTGACTCACAAGAATTTCCATCTAATGTCAACACATTTGAACACACCTGAACACCTGGAGTCAAACACTGACTATACTGGTGTTAGTTCACTGCAGCATATTCATATTTAACACCATTCTGAGGGCACACCTGTTGATTCTTAGGTAAGCAAAGGTGAGGAGCAGTAATATGTGTACGTACATGGTCCCACCAGCACTCTGAGAAGTTAGGTAACTGGTGCTCCAGGCTGTATTCCAGGAACTCAAACATGACACTGATGATCATACACATCCACCAATCCCGAATCATCAGAGTCTGAGGGGGAAAAAAAGAGAGCAAAAGGGGAGGATGAGTAGGAGGAGGTGAATGGTGTGGAGTGGGAGGAGGTCAGCAAGATACCATAGAAATAAACTTAACATTTAGAGAGTCTAACAGTTATTGTCAGACTCTCTTTTAGACTCTCTTAAGCTACGTTCAGACCAAAAAAAAGCGATCTAGCGATTTGCCGCCCGGTGTGCGGCAGTGAGCATCACTGAAACGGCCCATTTGGGTGACGTCCTGTAGTGTTATTTAACCCCCCAACGTAGCACAAGTAGACTTTATATTACCGTTTCCCTTCAGAGCGTTTATAGATCTCTATGTTACCAACCGTACTTGAAGGCAGCGTCATTTGCCTTCACGGAGAAAGAGAGAAAGAAAAGAAATGAGCGAGACCGAGCGAGTGCTTTGTTGTTGCAGGAAACATTCAGAAAGAAACTCCCGGGCAGTTCAGTGCTTGTGTTTTTTACCCTCATAGTGTTTTAAGACTTTCTTGTGGCAGCGATAAAGGCAGTGATGTTGATATTGATATTAATAAATGTCCGTTACATTCAAGATCGCAGGCGATCACGTAAGGCTTGTATCATGTGGACGCGCCAACAGTTTTGTTGTCATTACTTAGAATTCCTCATGGGGGCGACAGAAACTACGCACTATAGCTTTAAAAGGAATACGCCCACTTATTGGGAATTTAGCTTATTCACCGTAACCCCCAGAGTTAGATAAGTCCATACATACCCTTCTCATCTCTGTGCGTACTGTAACGCTGTCCGACGGCTCCACCGGTTGCTTAGCCTAGCACAGAACGTGCAGGTGAATGGTTCCAGTAATCCTACTGCTCCGAATTGTGACAAAAGTGACAAAATAACGCCAACATGTTCCTATTTACATGTTGTGATTTGTAGAGTCACAGCGTGTACAAAAAACAACGTAACATGAGACACAGCCGTCTTCTAACCGTAAACAAACCGGGAACTATATTCTCAGACTTGCTTGCTGCAAAGCAAATCATTCCGCCAAAGTACTATATTCTTCCGCCTGAGAATATAGTTCCCGGTTTGTTTAGGGTTAGAAGACGGCTGTGTCTCATGTTACGTTGTTTTTTGTACACGCTGTGACTCTACAAACCACAACACGTAAATAGGAACATGTTGGCGTTATTTTGTCACTTATTCGGAGCAGTAGGATTACTGGAACCATTCACCTGCATGTTCTGTGATGGCCTGCTGCTGCTGGAACTGTCAGACAGCCTTACAGCACGTACGGAGATGAGAAGGGTATGTATGGACTTGTCTAACTCTGGGGGTTACGGTGAATAAGCTAAATTCCCAATAAGTCGGCGTGTTCCTTTAAGTCTACTTCCATACATACCTTGATATACCATCCGAGGAAGTGAGCTGGAACAAAGCCATCCATCTTGTCCTAAAGAGACAAACAAATGTGTAAATTTAACAAGATTCAGATTCAAGTCAGTCCTAACACACAATATAACAGGCATGTTTCATGTATTTTCTGACATTTTATAGACCAAACGATTAATTGATAAAATAATCAACAGATGAATCATGAATGAATATAATACTTAGTTTCAGCCCTACTCTTAACTACAATTACCTGTAGTATATATTCTCATTAAGTACCACATCTATTCATATTGGTACCAACCAGAAATGAGCACAGGAAGAACTGGGTCACTGAACAGAACAAAATTTGGCTAGGCATCATAAAGCACAGAAATAAAATACATCCCAAACCAGTTTCCCACTGTGTTTTCTTTTTAAACAGCATAGTTCAACCCCATAGCATTTGTATTCATTTCTTTCGGTCTAGTTATTAAGCACATTTTAGTTTTTTTAGTATTTTTTATCTTCTTTTAGCTACAAGTCCAAAATAGTCTACAATTCCAAATCTATTTTATTTTTTCTGGTTATGTGGTCATAATTTGACATTTTAAAAAGGTTATTCACATAAGTTGGCTGTAATTTAGTGGAGGATGTGGTGAGTTTGACCCACTCTCATAGACTGAAATCAGGCCAACAGTAGAGATGGGGTCTGGGTCATCGTGGCGGCAGTAGCAGACTGCCTCCGGGAGATGGCCTGGTTCTACTGACGGGCTATAACCTGCACCAGACACAAGCCTCTGGAGCCAGTTAGCACACAGCCACACTAACTATGAGTCTGTGCGTGTGTGGCAGGGAGGGAGAACTAGTGTCAAATGGAGAATGAGTGTGTGAATGGATGAGGGAAAGAAACAGACTCCTTTAGGCTGCCACACTATTTGAGATCTGGGTCATTTCCTTAACAATAATAAGTGAGGGCAAACTGTACCACAATATAAATAACAGGACCAATTCAGAAATTTCACTTCTTGGAAGGTGGCTTGTTACTTGCCAGGGAGTTTTCAGCTTTCAATATGAGAATGAATGGTACTGCATATTCACAATATTTTCTAACTGGGATAACATAGCTTTTGCCCCCAATGAAACATATTCACTACTAAATGAGTCATACAATCGTTCATAACTTTAAAAAAAAAAAAAGGGGCATGGGTGGAATCAAATAAAATAGTCTTACCCAGATGTTGTGGAAGGGGTCGGTGGTGTTGCCTGGATCGTAAATGAGGCAGTTTCCTCCATAGTCCCGCTCAGGGAGCGGTACCCCAAGCTTGGGGTCAATGTACTTCATGAACTGTCGTCCATCATGCACCGTCTGGATAACAGGGTGAGAAAAAGTATTAAAAAATATCAGCGTTTATTGTCCCTGAAAAGGAGCTTTTATGGAGACACAGAGCCATATTGAGACTGAAAGGTGTATGTTGCAATGCGACTTTCCACCATTGATTATAGAAAATGGACATTCAGAATATGGAAATAAATAAACTTGTGTAATTATACATAAATCATATTTTCAATAGCTCAAAACAACCATGATAACAATTTCCACCAAAAAAAGCAAAAATAATTTTATAATAAAAGTTTTCATTGCATATAGTATACAGTATTTGCACAAAATGTAAAAAGAAATATTTATTAAATAACAAATATACATAAACTCTTCAATCTTTTTTTTCATACTGAACTTGTGAAACTGGGAACTCTCCTCGTCATGTTCTTTTGAAAGTTTCTTTTTTATTTGCTTCTATGAATTTTGCATCTTTGTGGCACATTACAGTTTTTAAATGGGGGATTTTACCAAGCTCTAATTAAATTTTTTTCTTGCATGAGTAAAGAAAGTAAATGGCTTAAGTGTTTAAACTTTCTTTTAACAATGTCGGGTTGTGCGTCTCCAAAAGAATCTATCTCAACTTTTAGCCACAGGCTGCTGCATTTTTTTCCCGGCTCCCCCCTGCTTCACCAACTTTCGCAGCCTGTCTTTAACAAGATACAGTTTGCCAGCTGTAAAGTATTTCTATTTTTTAAGGGTCTAGCTCAGTGACATTTTAATTAAACAGGGAGAGTGCAAAAAGGCTTCCATGGTTCCAGATGTGGGAGGATCAAAGCAGAGAAAGTAGCAGAGATTGGAGCAGACCTCTGAACAAAATCCTATATTTTGGCCTGTGTTAAGTCCTGGTTTTATGATGCCTGTATGCACTCTTCTACATCCCTTTTCAGGATGTAGCTACTTTGCTTTGGTTTGTGGACAAAAATCCTTGATTTAAACCAAAAGGTCAAAATTGACTGTTTTGTCAGAGGAGTTCTGCTGCTTCGTTCTGGGGGCGGAGACTGCATTACCAAAATGGTTCAGAACAGCACCAGAGGAAGACAAGCATCTGGTGTAAGTGACATACTTTATGTGTGCATCGGATTGTTATATGGTTTTCCCTAAAGCAATGAATGTTTTAATGGGAGTGTTTCAGCACATCAAGGCATCAATATTAGCAGCAGTCTGGATCAACAGGAAGTACATTTCCAGGATAAATGACTGACATCGTGCTGGATATCCCTTTGCTTCTGCTCTCTATGTGTTGCCTTTCTCAAACTCTGTTCGTTTGAAAAAACAACTACAGACTTCAAGCTAGCAAGCTTCATGCTGAAAATGGCAAGTTTTGAAGAAAATTTGGATCATGCAATAAGACAGGCCTGCTTGGTTCTTTCGGGGGAATGACTGTAAAGATTTACAAGGAATACATTTACGGCATTAACTATCTAACTGGGATGTTTTGGGACTGATTGGCTGGGATTTGCTATGGACAAAATACACACAATGTTATACTGTTAAGAGCAAATTATGTTTAACCATGTATCTATCTGATTTAAATAGCTCACGTTACTGTATTGTGCGAACAGTTAAAGTGATGGTTCGGAGTAATTCACCCTAGGGTCCTTTGCACCATGACCTCGAGCCAAACACCCCCCCAGAAGCTTTTTTCTCCTGGGTCGAACATTGGGAGAGTTAGCGTAGAGTAGTGTTATCAGCTGAATAGCTTAGCGCAGGGGCTAATGGACCCACGTTTGTATCTCGTAAATGACCCCACTAATAATGCCCGAAATGATACCAAACGTCTACACTAGTACAAATATGTTATGCATTCATAAAACGATAGATTGGAAAGTTTGTAAGTACACCAGAAGTTTATGTAAATAACACTTGCCTGCTGGCTTCTGCTCTCTGCTGCTGTTGTTGTTGCTGCTGTAAGACGAGTGCTTAGGGCCGTCTACAAATTACAACACCGAAAAGAGATGCAAAAAAATATTTTTTTGTTGCAGCTACTTTTTTTAAGTAAGTGCTGTAGTATAACTAGCAGGAGACAAGTAATAATTGAGGTAAGTTTGGAGACATTACCTTATTTAATCATTAAATTAATACATATTTTTGTTGTATCTCTTTTCGGTGTAGTAATTTGTAGACGGCCCTAAGCACTCGTCTAACTGCAGGTAGCAACAGCAGCAGCAGCAGCAGCACAGAGAGCAGAAGAGAAAAGGCAAGTGTTCATAAACTTCTGGTGTACTTACAAACTTTCCAATCCATCGTTTAATGAGTACATAACCTATTTGTACTAGTGTAGACGTTTGGTATCATTTCGGGCATTATTAGTGGGGTCATTTACGAGATACAAACGTGGGTCCATTAGCCCCTGCGCTAAGCTATTCAGCTGATAACGCTACTCTACGCTAACTCTCCCAATGTTAGACCCAGGTGAAAAAAGCTTCTGGGGGGGTGTTTGGCTTAAGGTCATGGTGCAAAGGACCCTAGGGTGAAATTACTCCGAACCATCACTTTAACTTCATCTTATATTGTATGTGGCGATTTCTTTTGTGGGGGGTGCAAACGTTCCACCAAAACAAGTTCCTTCCCAAGACTATTTTGAAGAGCCACCGTTGTTGCATCCGGTGACGATTGTGGTTGGTTTAAAGAAATGCAATCAACTCAGAGCTGTTTTTCCATCCTATCCTAGAATGTATCTGTGGTGTAGCCAGACCTTACTCCACAGCGCTGTTGAGATAGGTCTGGCAATGCGAGACTAGCAGCACACCAACCTGGAACAGGATGAAGATGAGGAACAGCTCGTAGACGACAGTGACACAAAGCCAGAACCTCCAGTAAGCTACATAGAGAGAGAGAGAGAGAGAGAGAGAGAGAGAGAGAGAGAGAGAGAGAGAGAGAGAGAGAGAGAGAGAGAGAGAGAGAGAGAGGTTGGATGGTGAGAGTTGTAGCAACAAGTTACACTGGACATCAATGTGTTACTTCTAAGAAATAAAAATAAAACATGTTGGATGACATCTGGGAATGAATATGACTTCAGTTTGAGGGTATCTGTTGTTTAAAGGGGTAACGATTACATACGTTATATAGGCTGAATAGAATCTGAATGATGGTTTATTATGTGGGGAGTACCATTATGTCTGTCATTCGTCTGCAATTAGTAGTTAGTACTCAATACATTAATTATAGTGTGTTTTCACATCACCAAGAGTACAGTCAAATTCAGTAACAATTTAGTACTACAGTACTACTACTTGCAACCACTTTATCGGCACTCACTGTCACTTAAACAAAACTGCAGAGACAAAATAGTTTGCTCTGTCTGCACCTCTGCGTGAGAGAGGACAGAGAAGCTCGCTCTGAAATTTCGCACCGTTTGTTTTAACGTGAATCGGCCCTCGGTAGTACCAACGTAATTTGGTCGGTACCCAAAGTAGTACAGAGCTCGGTACCCAACCCTAACAGTCACAGGGATTGCAACAGATAGTCTGGCTTCCTTTCAAGTTCAGCTTCATCAGTAGATTTTTTATTTTTAAATAGACACGTGGAAGGACTACTTTTGGCTGTGGTAAGAGCTTGAAGCTATCCTAGAAGTACCTTGTGATAAACAACCCACAAATGGATTAAATTTAATGGTCACTGCTATAGTAATTTCTTGTGAATCTATGCGTATAAGCTCAGTTGGCTGCGACACTCCCAGCCAGACCCGGTTGTGAATCTAAAAGTCCCTCTGGGTCGTTTCCCAGGCTATATATCTGTCAACAGAACTGCAACACAACAAATGAACTGGCTCAACAGGTCAGGCACTATGACGCAGTCAGTTAATAAACACAGAAAAAAAATTCAATCCACAAAAGCAAAGGGCAAGAAGGCACAAGTAATGCAAAAACAACAGCCCAAATTCTTGTGTGTGTGTCTCCATCTGACCTCCACACCATGTTCCTTCTGGAGTTAGTAGGAAACATGTTGTGTAATAGATGAGATGCGTCTTTTGCATGACTGACCTGGTTAAAAACTTAAATAGCAAACTACTTTCATGAACTGCACCTTTTAAATAGAAGTATCACTTTACAGGGCATAGCAGATTTTTATACTATAATTACTGCCTCGCAGTTGTATGCCTCTCAAGAATTCACTGTGGCCTTGGTATAATGCCGTGTAACTCCTACTATCATTTTATCTATTCATTTTAACTTTTTTACTTATCAAGGAAAACTTATACCTCGAAGGGATCGGTTAATCCATTCCATAAAGTGTGGCAACCATTCCTTGACTATTTTAACAATGTCTATACTTTACACAATGTCACTTGATGCCTATCTGTGCCTATCTAACACTGCCTTTATTTAAATTTTATTTTTTTATTAATTTTTTCATCCATAGTACCATTATTGATACAAGCACGGCATTTTATGCCTCTGTATATTTATATTTACATGGTAGTACTTTTTTGTCTGTCTGCGCTCACCAGTCTCCGGGGGGGGGGGAATGTTGTGGGATGATTGTTTGGGTTTGTGTTTCTTGTTTGTTCTGACGATATCAGTAAAAATCATATCAATAATCAAGGAAAACTAATTTGACATATTCTGGATATTGTTCAGAGTAGAATAAAAAAACTCTTTAAAATTTAACCTGCATTGCTCAAGATGTGTGCTGAAAAAGACATCATAGCTTTGACTGAGATACATGGAATGAAGAAGATTAAACTGGGAAAATCCGGTTTGGACTGTTCCATTCTTACCTGGATGTGGTCTGGTGAAGGGTCCATCTTTGGCTTGTGTCACTCCAAAACAGAGGAACACCAGAATGCTTGCCACAATCCCCCTACAGGACCACAAATAAACGCAGAAAAATGCAATTTATGGTTGCGTTTTACTGTACTAATATTAACAAAGACGAATCTGGAAGGTGATTTAAGTGTTGCGCTCTCAAAAGCAGCCGCCATTACTGCAGTGGCAAAGTGGAACTCAACATATTTACGCTGACAGTGAAGGCAGAGATGTTTGATCTAATCATAGTGACAGGACAGATGAAGTAGGACTGTGTTTGAGTTTATGTTTTGTAGATTATAACATTAGTTTAAGGGAATTCAATGGCTATATTTTCAACATACTGTACAACCTGTTCTACAGGATCTAATGGACAGATTTCTTGGCAAATGCACTTAAAGTGAAATATATCCAGGTTTACAAGAGGTGCCAATGGCGGCTTTTCAACTTCCCCCTCCAACCCAGATCCGTGTATATAATTATACAAATAATAAGCCATTTTTTCTGTGTCAGTGGTGGTCTTAACATCGGTACAAAGAGCAGGAAGGGGAAAGTAATGGGGCAGAATTTTATTTGGTGACCTATTTTAACAGCTGACTATTGACAATTACTCCCCATTACAATTCCGTCTGTGTTTGCTAAGAGATGAGGCCAATCTGAACTTGCTGCTGTCAGGTTGTGTGTGTGTGTGTACTCCTTGGCTCAGACTATAAAAAGCCGTGCGGCAGAGTGGCACTTAAACGGCCCATTAGTGTGATGTCCTGTAGTGTTATTTAACCCCCACTAGGTTGCACAAGTAGACTTTATATTTCACAACTATTGTTTTCCATCAAATCGTTTATAGATTTCCGGCTGCACATAAAAGGCAAAAAAAAGAAAAGAGATGGGAAGGACTGTGCTTTGTTGTTGAAGGAAACGGTCAGCTGTTACACAAACTCCTGGGCAGTTAAGTGTGTTTCGGTTTATACCCTCATAGTTTTTATTTTTTATTTTTGTGGCAGTGATAGATGGTGTTTACTGTTTACTTTATGGGACTCTCACACTGCCTCAAAACTGACTGCCAAGTCTGATCACCGGTTACATATTGGCCACCGCAGGGTGACGTCGGGTTGTATGTCTCCAAAAGTTGAATCTGTCTCAACTTTTCTCCACAGGTCGCTGCGGGGTTTTTTTACGGCTCCCCCCTGCGTCCCCTACTTTCACAGCCTAAACGCACTACCCTCATTCAAAATAAATGGGAAGACCTGCATTTTTGCGGGAACGTCTGACGACCGACGCAGTGAGTGTGAACACAGGCTTATCCCTACGGGCTAGACTGCAGCAAATCCTGTTAAGAACTATCCCATAATCCATTACAAACACCAACATACACACAACCTACAATCACATCTTGTATGCAGCTTGCTTGTGCTTGGCCGGCCATGAACTTTTCCATTTAAACTCCAACACACAGCCACTATTGCTTAAGAGCAAATAAATCTTAAAAAAATCGGTTCATTATCATAAGGAACCTTTTTTTCCCCAGACTTTTAGTTCACATGAGCCAATAAACAAAGCTGCCTTTTTCTGTATCAAGCAAGCATCCAGATTCTTATCAGAGCCAAGTCGTGAGTTGTTAGAACAGAGAGAAGCTTAGACGACTGTCATCAGACTAGCGTGAATCAGACGTCAACTCCTGACCAACATGAGGAAGACAAGTCAGCCCACGTAAGCAAATCTAGGTCAGTTAAAAAAAACGGATTTGATATTAGGTGCCCAGTATAACATGTCAAAACTAACTAAGAACAAACTGATGTAATTGTATGGTGCTTAACCGTAGAGTGATGTTAGAACACTATCACATTCGGGCACATTTCTGATCGAAATCGATTCTTTTCAATGTAATACTGCAATCAGTCGATGTGCTCGTAAATTTCCACAAATTTCTTCGCATTAGAGTTCAACTTTGACAAACTATTGCACCTTACAGGTTGAGGGAACCATGAAAACCATCTAATTCTATCTAAATATAAAAGCAACACCAGTAGAGCTTTCCTCTCCAATAAACATTTTGCCACAAACAAAACTAGCCATAACCAGCACAAGAAACTGCATGACCCACAAGTTTGTGGACTTTTGTCAAGCCTGTGAAAAACAAATAAGGTGGTTATTCATTTGCGGTTTTCAGGGAAACATAGTCTAGTCAGCTTTCAGTACCAAAAACTTCAGTATGCCACTTTTTGGTATGACTGGGAACTAATAAGGGAAACAGGATCACACCTCAGTCACTTTTATCCAAGTCTCTATGATTCAGTGCATGTAATGCACTGTGTTGCATATTGTCTCTGTGTTGAAAGAGTGAGGCATAAAACTCGCTCACTAAATCTTAATCTAATCAAATGGTTACCGGACCTTCACGCTATTCCTTTTCATGGTCATCAGGGTTAGATTTTACGGTGGCCGACAGGGGCAAACGCCCTGCAACTTCAGAAAACACATGCAAATAGACAAAACACAAGCAAATTAAGAAAACTACATTAATTTGACAACACATGTGCAGCATTCAGCAAACGCGCTGCATATACACACAACACAACCAAATATACAAACGCGCTGCATTTAAAAAACGATGCAAAAGGAAAGCAAACCCCCAAAAAGAAGCAATGCAAAAAGAAAACAACTTCATTAATTTGACAACACATGCGCAGCATTCAGCAAACGCGATGCAAATACACAACACAACCAAATACATAAACGCGCGCGAATAAAAAACGATGCAAAAGAAAGGCGCCTGCCATCCAAATTCCAATAACGGAAGTTCTCCAGACCTCTGGAGGGACTTTTCAAAATAAAACCTCGCTTTGTCGGCTCGTCTTCCTTTGGTGTTTTGGATGTTTTTGAACTAAACAGTACGGCAATCATGCTAATGAATACCATAACTTTTTCAGGGATGTATTACTTACAACACAATGGAGCAAGCAAAGCAGTTTTGTCTTTATGTGCAGGCCGGATTTAGGCTATTCAGTTTGATAAATCCCACGGTAAATGGCTGGTTTACTAAACAGGGAGGGACTATTTTAAATAGTCTCTTTTTTGTATTTCAAGAGCGTATTGCTCCACAATATGAATACAGATTGGTCACTTATTTTGTTGTATAATCACAATATTACACTAGCAGTGGAACAGCTGATTTTTTTGGGGGGGAGGGGGCTGGGGGGAGAGCATAGTCTATGAGAGAGAGAGAGAGAGAGAGAGAGAGAGAGAGAGAGAGAGAGAGAGAGAGAGAGAGAGAGAGACGTTCAATCTCAGAACGGTGTGCAACGGTGAGCTCACAGACTGTAAATATTAAGTCTATGTTTGAGATATGTTTTCTCTCGTTGGGTGTGTGTCTCGGCTCGGGTCACAGCTGATACTCAATCAGCAGAGATGTGTCTGTAAACTCGTGGTAATAAAAAATTTAAAACTGCATCAGTGTTTAACGTTGACGTTTGTTTAAGCCACATTAAATAAGAGGGTTTAATTTCCAGGTCCGAAAGCGCATCACTGAAGTGTAGACCTCATCATGTGTAATATTGTGATTATACAACAAAATAAGTGACCAATCTGTATTCATATTGTGGAGCAATTCGCTCTTGAAATACAAAAAACAGACTATTTATAATCCCTCCCTGTTTAAAAAACCAGCCAATTTACCGTTTATCAAACTGAATAAATCCCGCCTGCAAATAAACACAAAACTGCTTTGCTTGCTCCATTGTGTTGTAAGTAATACATCCCTGAAAAAGTTATTGTATTTATTAGCATGATTGCCGTACTGTTTAGTTCAAAATCATCCAAAACACCAAAAGGAAGACGAAAACGCACCAAACGCGAGCTTTTATTTTGAAAGGTCGAAGCTCGAGCAGCGGCACCAGCCTCCCCGGAGACGGGAGCAGAGACTGTATATTACTAATATATTATATTATGTTATTAATAAGGGCATGAGACAGGAGTTCTCTTTTTACTATGCAGCCATACCCGACTCTAATAAAAAGGCAGAAAAGGGGTCATAAATCCAGCTGATCAGCTGTTCCCTGTCTGGAGAACTTCCGTTGTGGAATTTGGATGCAGCGTTTTTCTTTTGCATTTGTTTTCGGGGTTTGTGTGCTTTTCTTTTTGCATCGTTTTTTATTCGCATCGCGTTTATGTATTTGGTTGTGTTGTGTATTTGCATCACGTTTGCTGAATGATGCGCATGTGTTGTCAAATTAATGAAGTTGTTTTTCTTTTTGCATCGCTTCTTTTTTCGGGGTTTGCTTTTCTTTTTGCATCGTTTTTTAAATGCAGCGCGTTTTATATTTGGTTGTGTTGTGTGTATATGCAGCGCGTTTGCTGAATGCTGCACATGTGTTGTCAAATTAATGAAGTTGTTTTCTTAATTTGCTTGTGTTTTGTCTATTTGCATGTGTTTTCTGAAGTTGCAGGGCGTTTGCCCCTGTCGGCCACCGTAACATTTTTCTGTGAAAAGCAGTGACTTCAACAGAGGGCCAGCTGGGTTCAAGGTGAAAGCCGCTGAAGAAGAAAGTGATTCAATTTGAATTGATGAATTCTGCATCTCATCCATGTTGCTGTGATGGTTTGTCTTCATGCCAAATGGTGTTTAAGGTGAGATCAAAATGGTGGTGCTCACTGGCTGGTTTTGTTATGTGACCTATTCATCGGCGTTGAATGAATGTGACATGACCCACAAAAGATTGACAAACACACACAAACAGACACACTATTGGCTTTTTCCTTAAATTTCACACACAAAGAGGCACCTCATTTGTAACCTGCTGGCTCCTCGGTACTGAACACTACACAAAGACCAAGTGGTGGTCAATGTCTGGTTGTAAGGGGCAGTAATACAAATCTAAATCTAAATCTAAATCCAGGAAGGCTCAACATTAAGGGCAAAAATTTTAACAAACCTAATAAATTGATGATTACTAATAAAACAAGTTTTCCCTTATGATAAACTGCTGCCAAAATTATTATTTCAAACTTCAGTCCAATCAACAAGCCTCAGTGGATTATGTGGATTTTCTCAGCCTGCTGGTTCCTGCAGGGTTTTGGCTTTAAGCTCACTGAGGAACTGACGAGTACAGCCTACTGACCTCTTAGTGTTGTAGGCCGTGTCCTGGGGGGTTTCTTCCAACAGCGTGACGTAGACCAGAGCACAGGTAAGAATGAACAGCACGGTCACAGTATGGGCTCGCCTGCAGAGAAAGAGGGAGAGTAGGGACAGAGAGAGGGTTATTAATAACATTTGTAAAGGAGGAAAATTCAATAAAAGCCACTGGAGGAGAGAAAGAATATCTGAGGTCACCAAAGGAGAATGTTTAGCAATATTAATGCACTAATTTGAGCTGAGAAAACATCGGTGATTGCTAAACAAAGTGTCTTAACAAAGCCTTTAGACATCCTGTGCATGTGACAGAAAAAGCTTTGGCTCTAATAATCAAAAGTAAATATAATGAAGGCAGTGGAGATGAGATAAAACAGATGAGTTGCAACAGATATCGGTTGAGAAACTGGGTTACTTGAGCTGAAAATAGTTACAAAAATGGGGTGTAACTAACAAAACATACACAATGAGGTATGGATTGTATGACAGTTTGACATTTTCTGTCACTTAAATGGACAAATAGAAGTCAAAAATAGCTTTCGGGGAGAGTGAAAACCTCAGCAGGGAGTAGCTGGCCTGTTAAATTTATAATAAGTACACTTTTGGTAGACACTGTGAACTTGAGTTTGAAGGCCACGATGCTGGCCATAGACTCATATCGCCCATATCACTAGACAGCAGGGAACAAACCTTGGCCTTTGTCGTACGACAGTTACACACCATAGTGGTTCAGATACATCCATGCTATCCATGGGGTTTATCTCAACTCAAGGGGCAAAGTTTTATTTGTCCACTTACTGATAGAAGTCACAGGAAATACAGCATGCAAAGGATAGCCCCAGGAATTCTCAATTAGAAAGAGGGAAAATAATGACTTCGTTTTTTTTTATGATCTTTGGCAAGCTGACAAGGACATAAAAGCAAGATAATTTATAGAAATAGTGTATGGTGGGAGCAATGGCAGAGTCAGTTTAAGGTTTAATATACTCCGATTGATCAGACGGCCATTGGAATCTGACAATATTTATTGTTATCTGGGCTGTGGCCACAGCAATCCCAGGGGTCGGGATCAAGGCCGATCGAAGCACTTTTTTAACGCTTGACCTATTGCCTATTATGTGTTGTTGCTGAGTGTAGCCTAGCTGTTGAAAAGGCTCCATGGTGTTGCTCAGTTAAAACACTGACACCAAACAGCATTGTGAGCGAGTGACCTGCAAGCTCACTGTGAAGCTCACTGTGAAGTAAATAATCAGCAGCCAGCAGTGTCAACTAACCCTAATGATACGACAACGTGCACTAATGAGTATTGCGAGCAGTGCCGCTTCAGGTAAAGACAAATACAAAGCAATTTTGCTTGAATTTTAGCAACTTGTTTCTGTCACTTAAATGGACGAATAGAAGTCAAAAATAGCTTTCGTTAAGTTAAAGAGTGGCTCTGTCATTCCCACTCTGCGCCCTGATTGCCAGTCCTGACACTATGTAACTTTAGCGAGCGGGTACATTCTCCCGGGAGAAGTGCGTAACGTTTTACGGCACTACCACTCATTTTGGTGATTTATAGTTTCCTGAAGGAAAATTACAAGGTTGTTAGGGATGGGCGATACAGTATATATTGTCTACGATAATATCGTCATTGTTGTGTTAACGATGTGCAAATTGACATTATCGAGTATTTAAATTACTTAGAAAAAAACACGCATTGGAACGCTACACATTCACTAATGTCAACAAAGATGGCGGCGTGCGATCGTGCAGCAGCTACTAGCTCTCCTGTCTGTGTATATTTATACAAGTACAGCCACACTGAACTAGTCAATATAGGACTACAATACACAGCCGTTACGAGAGCCTTCCAGGCGGCTCATAACATCTTAGAGTACATAGCCAGACTGGGCGCTCCGTGGATTGTTGTCGGCAGCTAGCACGCCGAGCTAGCTACCGGCAGGATCGAGACAAGAACTCTGGCAAGACCAGGGGCGGAGGACTGCATTTTTGTGCATAATGAATGGCGTACCAACAGCAGGATCGTTGCCCAGCACTGCTCACCTGACCTGGAAGCCCTGTCGGTAATATACAGGCCATTTTATTTACCACGAAAACAGCACACTGCCGTCTACATAGCCCCCGATGCTAACGTTAGCACAAGTTTGGCTCACTGCTAACCATAGTGAACAAACTGCAGGACGGGGGGGATACATATTATAGCAGGGGACTTAAAGTCTGTACTCCCCAGCTTTTTCCAGCATGTACAGTGCCTTGCGAAAGTATTCGGCCCCCTTGAACTTTTCGACCTTTTGCCACATTTCAGGCCTCAAACATAAAGATATAAAACTGTAATTTTTTGTGAAGAATCAACAACAAGTGGGACACAATCATGAAGTGGAACGAAATTTATTGGATATTTCAAACCTTTTAAACAAATAAAAAACTGAAATATTGGTGCAAAATTATTCAGCCCCCTTAAGTTAATACTTTGTAGCCCACACCTTTTGCGCGCCATTACAGCTGTAAGTCGCGGGGTGTGTTCTCTATCAGTTTTGCACAATCGAGAGAACTGACATTTTGCCCATTCCTCCTTGCAAAACAGCTCGAGCTCAGTGAGGTTGGATGGAGAGCGTTTGTGAACAGCAGTTTTCAGTTCTTTCCACAGATTCTCGATTGGATTCAGGTCTGGACTTTGACTTGGCCATTCTAACACCTGGATATGTTTATTTGTGAACCATTCCATTGTAGATTTTGCTTTATGTTTTGGATCATTGTCTTGTTGGAAGACAAATCTCCATCCCAGTCTCAGGTCTTTTCGGAGACTCCATCAGGTTTTCTTCCAGAATGGTCCTGTATTTGGCTCCATCCATCTTCCCATCAATTTTAACCATCTTCCCTGTCCCTGCTGAAGAAAAGCAGGCCCAAACCATGATGCTGCCACCACCATGTTTGACAGTGGGGATGGTGTGTTCAGGGGTGATGAGCTGTGTTGCTTTACGCGAAACATAACTTTTGCATTGTTGCCAAAAAGTTCAATTTTGGTTTCATCTGACCACAGCACCTTCTTCCACATGTTTGGTGTGTCTCCCAGGTGGCTTTTGGCAAACTTTAAACGCGACACTTTATATGGATATCTTTAAAAAATGGCTTTCTTCTTGCCACTCTTCCATAAAGGCCAGATTTGTGCAGTATAAGACTGATTGTTGTCCTATGGACAGAGTCTCCCACCTCAGCTGTAGATCTCTGCAGTTCATCCAGAGTGATCATGGGCCTCTTGGCTGCATCTCTGATCAGTCTTCTCATTGTATGAGCTGAAAGTTTAGAGGGACGGCCGGGTCTTCGAGATTTGTAGTGGTCTGTTACTCCTTCCATTTCAATATTATCGCTTGCACAGTGCTCCTTGGGATGTTTAAAGCTTGGGAAATCTTTTTGTATCCAAATCCGGCTTTAAACTTCTCCACAACAGTATCTCGGACCTGCCTGGTGTGTTCCTTGTTCTTCATGATGCTCTCTGCGCTTTACACGGACCTCTGAGACTATCACAGAGCAGATGCATTTATACGGAGACTTGATTACACACAGCTGAATTCTATTTATCATCATTAGTCATTTAGGTCAACATTGGATCATTCAGAGATCCTCACTGAACTTCTGGAGAGAGTTTGCTGCACTGAAAGTAAAGGGGCTGAATAATTTTGCACGCCCACTTTTTCAGTTTTTTATTTGTTAAAAAAGTTTGAAATAGTCAATGAATTTCGTTCCACTTCATGATTGTGTCCCACTTGTTGTTGATTCTTCACAAAAAATTACAGTTTTATATCTTTATGTTTGAGGCCTGAAATGTGGCAAAAGGTCGAAATGTTCAAGGGGGCCGAATACTTTCGCAAGGCACTGTACATCCCGGTCAGAAGGACTATACAGCCAAGTAGAAGGACTATCAAAACCTGGCCTGACACTGCCCTATCCAGAGGCCTGTACTACGAAGCAAGATCAACATGGCCTGGATTTCTTTCAGTAATCCGGCTTCACCTAACCTAACAACCGCGGTCCCGCATAGCCTGTACTACGACGCTGGTTATCAACTAGTTCAGTCAACTCAGGGTTTCCCAATCCAGCGGCGCGCGCGTTCACATAAAAGAGGCGAGGTTTGCGCGCACCAATCGCAAACATCTACCAGAGCAGCATATTTTAAACAAGAAGAGCAAACTATAATTCTACATAAATATGAAGAACACAGACACGGTTTTACAGGCATAACGCAATACAGTCGCTGCTTCCTAAAACAGGAAGGAAAGCTGACAAAAAAATAAATAAAAAATAAATAGCCGACGCTGTAGATGTTTAAATCACAACGCTTATTAATATCACTTCCTCATCAGTCAGGACCAAGATCTGACCATAATTACACTTGTGCTTTCCATAAAGTGTCGTTGCTTTAGCCTATAATTTCAGTTGCACCCCTGGCAGTGGGAAGCGATCGTGAGAGCAAATAAAAAATATAAAAACATAATTCAAACCGATGTAGCCATTACGACACACGGCTCAAGAAGCCGATATTTAATTCCCTCCCATTAAAATATATATTTCATACAGATACCAATCAGGGAATGTTACGGGTTGTCGATCTCTAAATGTTTTAACTTTTATTGAGCGCACCTCTCTCTCTCTCTCTCTCTCTCTCTCTCTCTCTCTCTCTCTCTCTCTCTCTCTCTCTCTCTCTCTCTCTCTCTCTCTCTCTCTCTCTCTCTCTCTCTCTCTCTCTCTCTCTCTCTCTCTCTCTCTACCGAGCTCCGCGGTGACGCAGTTATCAATCGACCTATTGATTGGTCAGTGGGCGGTGCTTTAACACCGGTTGATCTCTGATCTCCGACTTAACCTGCTCCCGACCAGGTTAGGTGTTCAGCATGAGTTACCACGGAGATTGAACCCGATAACAGCCAATCCACCTTCGTAGTACAGAAAATCCTGGGTTGAACCTGAAGTTAGCTCGTTAACGCCAAATCCTGCTTCGTAGTACAGGCCTCAGGACTGCTTCCAATAATGACATGGTTGTGTGCAATATGTTACAGAACAGAGCCCTTTGTTTATTGTTATGATTTCATCTTGCCTGTATGCTGCACAATTTACATTACAGCAGAGGTGTACAACTGAATGTTTACTCAGAGTTCAATGTTCCTACACTAGTTCAATTAGTATAGTATTAGTATTTTATGTCTTTGAATGTTTTTTACTTGAATACTTACATTTTAAAGAAAATAAATAAGAACTGTTTTCATTCAACATTGTGCCCATTATTATCATCAGTGATTAAGTAACTCAGACTTTTAAAAACACATTTTAAAGGATATCGTCTAATTATCGTGATCGTCAAAATCGCCAAAAATATCGAGATATTATTTTTTGTCCATATCGCCTACCCCTACTTGTTGCTAAAGTAACCGCTAACTGCAAATGCGGTCAAAGCTGTCGACTTGCAAGTTTTTGATTATTAGTAATGTAATCATATGTAATGCACCTGTACAGCTGTTATATGGCTTATTTACGTCAGCAGTGTAGAAGTGAATTACACTCTGAAAGTGTAGGGGGGGGCCAAGTGTGACCAATACATGTTATGAGCTAGACATTTTACAGTTGCAAATTAAATATGTTAGTGCTCTCTTGTGGACAAACTTCAATGAACAATGGCCTCTAAATTACTTGAAACATATCTCTCTGTCCTGCAATTTCTTGTTACTTGTCAACCAACATATACAGATATATCTGTGATAAGCTAAAATCAGACAACAATATCAGTGATGCTGCGATCTTGGTCAGGCTCTGGTTAAGACACCAAAACAGAGCTAAAAAGGATTGTGCATATTGGACTTGCATTCGTCAGGTGGCCAGAAACACAGCAACATTTGGAGGCTCAGCAGCTGACCATGAACAGTCAGACAACATTTGTTTGCTAACGAGTAAGCATGAACAACTTTTAAACATGTATGTGGTGGCTGTATATTTCGCAGGTTGTTTGGATGTTGTTTCCCCCCCAGTGGCCCAAAAAACTATGACTACAGCTTTTTACGATAAACACAGCAAGTGTAGTTTATTCCTATAAACTCATCACACTTAGCAATGCATAAACATGAAACATGTCCCTGAGCATGCTCAGTGACATTTGACTGACACAGCTCTCCAGAGATTGACACTGCAGTAAGTAAATTGTAACCTGGTTCAACAGTATGGCTCTTTTATGTGTTTTTAATACTTTTGGGACAGCAATAAAGGTCAATGGCACAGAGGCATTAGCTGGATCAGACTGTAGCTACACGAGCAATGGTCACTTCAGGGGACTTGGTAATAAAAAGATAACACAACACTAGTCTTATTATTTAAGGGTAGCAGCTTAATATTGCAATATAACAATGTTTGTTTGTTTTTTTAAACCCGCTTATTTTGTATTGAGATCAATGCGGTCACCTGTCAACCTAAAGAATGTCACCCCCTCTGCCAGCCCTTTGGCTCAGAGTCTGTCACGGAGACGGCACGCCAGGTGCCATTAGCATTTTCTCCCCTGTTCCATCTCCTTATCCAAGGGATTGGCAGGAGATACAGGGGAGGGCCTGGCTCCTCTCTCGCCTAACAACCACACAACACCACCGGGAAGAAAAGACACAGCGGAAATATCAGCCTGGTGCAACTGAGAGCCAGGTTAAGATTAGAGCAAAATGTACCACCAAGATTGAGGTTGAACATCAAGATAAAACAAGCTACGGGTTTAAGACAGTCCAATGGCCAATAAGAGCATTCAGAAATAGCCTAAGGTTGTCCGGCAGGGTTGAAAAATGCTGGACAAATACAGTTTGTGACTTTACTAAGCTAAAAAATGTGACTTGTATTTTATAGGACATGATCAATTGTCACTTTCATGTTTTAGCAGCCTGTTTTCGATGATAAATCACAGGGTCACTGGCCTTGTGGCATCCTGGTATGAGCTCAATTTTCTTTCAAGTGGTGTTACTACCCTACTTTAAGAGTTCTCCTCCTAAAATACATTTAAAAACAAAACCTTTTCAAGACACTGTCAGTAGTCAGTATGCACAAAGCTTTCTCAGAAGCCTCCTGGAACTGAAATGTGTGGGCAGCAATGCTATTTAAGGAAACATCAAAAGTGGTGTGCCAGCACAAAATTTTGTTTCATCAGGCTGACTTCCAGTCTGGCTATCACCAGACCAAGCTCAATCTTTTAAGATTCAACATTAGTCGGGGGAGTCTGCTCTGTATTTTCTCTGCACAAGAGGCGTGATCAACGGGCATAGTTCAAATTACTCTTATTGCCAATAGCGCACCAGGTGAATAAGCCAGTTTGTGATTGGTCCCTGCAAAATTGTAACGGAAGCAGGATAGATAAACATACAGGTTTCCAGCCTGAGCTGCAGGGCAACATCAAGCCAGCAGATCGGGCTGGGTTTACCCAGTCTAGCTGACTTCTATATAAGGGTCTATACAAGCTATTCCTTTTTTCTAAAAAACAAAAATAAATATATAGGGGCTTAGGAGGAGGGGGAGGGGGATACCGTTACGACTTTAGCAGAAAGGGGAGGTAGGGACTGAGAAGTTGTCGATGTTCAAATTCTTTGGCTAAGTCCTGGATCTTCACAATCCTACCTACAGCACCTTTACATCTGTGCTAATAAGGCAGGTTGCATGCCACATGGTTACGGTCCTTAACAACCAGAGGAAGCTGCCACCATCAACAAACAGCTAGTCTAACCGTGAGTCACAATGTTCAGTATGTGTTCCAACAGGTTTATAGAAGTGTTGATTCAACTGTAGTTTGTATTGTGTTGAATTATACGGCTTAAACTAAGCGGAGATTCTAGTGTTTAGTCTACCCTAATTGATATAAATGGGGTGGCCAGCCATACATTAGAAACTCCTGTACATACTGTGCGATGCTGGCCTACTTTAATACCTTTAATAGACAAAAGTCTCTTAGCATCTTAGTTCCTGTTAATGCCTCCATTATTAGACTAACAGGAAACCTGGATTTCAGTAATGAGAAATTCTCATTAGGGTTTATCTCTGGAAGGACCAGTCTCTTGTGTTGTCAACAATACTAGATAGCTTAGCCAGTCCCTCCAGAAAACCGCGATTATACGATCGCATAATTCAATGCATCATCAGCCAAAGTCCGCATATTCACGCGTGGGGCGCATTTTTTTCAAATAAGCCGCACTTTGGCCGCATAAATTGCCGATTTCCGCGCAAAATATGCGGTGCTTTCATGATTTCATAATCCCCACATTTTCGTTGCAAAAAATTCACATATATCTTGAATTTGACATGTACTTTGAGTCTCTTAAGTTGGTATCCAATAAGAAAGCTATCTTAATATCTGATATTATCTGAAATGTCTTTGTTTAAGTGCTCCTACTGTCTATATTATTAACAATTTTTGAAAGTTTGTCTCTTTTGTATCTTTTATTTCCCTCTGTTTAGACTACTACTTTTATTTTTACTTTAATATTATATTATTTGTATATATTTTTGTATCTTATTTGTTTAATTATTGCAATGACTGAATATCTATAAACTATGTTTGGAAATAAAGTTTAAAAAAAGCAGGGTGTTGGGGGAATCACTTTTTCTTCTCTTTTTCATCAAACCGCATTTTTTGCAAGTTCCCCCAATTTCATCGCATAAAATTGCATAAATATCCCGCATATTCCATCGCATTTTTTAAGAAAACGTGCCGCATAGATTTTTGGCCGCAACAATCACAAAAAAACTCCGCGTTTTTCTGGAAGGACTGCTTAGCAGATTCTTATTGTCCCTTGCTTTACACACACAAAGCAGAGATGAGACACATACACTTACTCAGGCTTAAATATTCCTGGATCGACAGGTTGAAGGGGCATGGTTGCTATGAATTAAAGCATCCTGCACATGTCAACATCCTCTGTCTGGGTGTGTGCATTTGTGTCAGTGAGTGCATACAGAACTCACCCCTCCAGTTTACCGCATGAACAGAATATCTGTCTCGACTTCAAATCGGTCGTGGATCTCTTTCTGCTGAAGGTGCAGACTGGGATATTGGCTTGTCAACAAGCTCTGCGCTTGGATGTGCAGCGTACAGCCCGGCAAAACACCTTGTGGACCTTGATGATTCCTTTCTATCATTTTGCATTTGAATAATTTCACCAAAAAGACATTTCAGCTTGATCTCAGACTAACTATTTAAGTCACTGTATATTACATTTGGAACAAGGTCACAGTATTTGTTGTGATTAAGGTCACTTGGGCCTTTCAGTTCACCTTGAAAGCTATCACAAACCTTGTCCTGATGTCCTTTTTCTGAAGGAAATGGGAACTTGAAGGATTTTCTTGTAGTCACTGACGAAAACACTACAATTACCTCCGATGCTGCAGCGTTCAAAACTGGACATTTGTACTGCTGACATTGCCAGAAAGTACTCACCAGAAAAAGGTGTTGGTCCCGTCGTCATATACTTCACACTCCGTGTTTCTCCGATGCATGCTCTCCTTGGAAGTCTGCTTCGTCACATTAGATTTGATATGTGTGCTTTGATCCGGACAGTCCGGCTCGACTGAACCGTTGTTGACCTGCTCGGCGGCGGATGTGGCGCACTTGCCGGTAACGTTGATCGCGGTCACGCCGCTTTTCTTCGACTCGGGCTTGGTCATGGCTTTACCAACCCCACTGACCTTGTTGCTTTAAACTGATGCTGTGCGGTTTGGCTTATCCCTGGGCTCTGCTCCCTTGTACTGTCATCCGCGTCAGCCCCACCCAAATGACTGTCAGCATCCTGGGGTGGTCGGAGGAAATGAACGTTATTAAGACAATAACGTAATGTACTCGGGAGGAGAGAATAACCTGAAAATCACGTCTTGCAGTTGTTTTAGCACGCCGCCAAGCACGTCACAGTACAGCATAGATATATACACACGTGTTTATATCTATGACAGTACAGTATGCATATCATGAGATGTGTAACGTTAGTTAGCTAGCCTTTGAGACTTCTTCTCTGACACCACCTAATGTTACTTAACGCATTTCTACAAAAACGAGCGGGGCAAGACTGTCATGACAGCAATGGCGTCCCCTTTCTGACGTAGCTAGCTAACAGTTGTAACGTTAACGTTATGTAACAATATTTAATTAATGGCTTTTAGGTGCTAAACAAATCACAGTGGCGAACTGCAGTGCCATGAGTGCAAAGCCTTGATGTCAGACAGCTTGGCTAACATTAGCTATCGTTATATGTAGCAAGCTATTTTTTGACTATTTGACCTTGGTAACAATGCTAAGTTAACGGACAAGCTTGTTAACAATTAGCTAACCAGCGTAAAACTACCATTACTCGATACAGTGTTTTACCATTTAGCTAGCTCACTTGCTAGCTAGCTAGCTATGTGTTAGAAATTATCTTAATTTAAGATAAGTCTTACCAGTTGGATTTTTGGGATTACTGACTGAAATCCGGATGAGTTCTGGAGCTGCTAACGCTACATCAGTACAAACGTTTGAAATCCGTGTTAGCTAGTAGAAAGAAAAACAATTTAGAGGTAAACTGTGTTACACTTCGCCTGGAGAGTGGAGACTGATTCTACAGCAACAGACAATCCGCTCTAGACCATACACAGTGCAGGCTACACTCCAGACACACATCACATGGGCACGGAGTGTATTTGGTGTCAAGGTAACAGCAGCGAACATACCGTATTCGGTATATTCTCTTCATAATAAAAGATATCCCTATAGTGTGACATGAAAATAGTTTTATTTTGAATTCAATATCTTTAAATCGGAACTCTAACTCCTGCTACTTTCCTGAACTTTGTTACATTGGCCTGACCCATTATATATGCAACAATGGCCTGACCTATGTGGCGGGTTTAGAGCTACTGTCTATGGTTTAGAGGATCATCCGTTTAAACGCTTTGTTTGTTACAGTTAATTGATATATTTACGTAGGATATATATATATATATATATATATATATATATATATATATATATATATATATATATATATGGTAATAGTTGATGAGTTAATGTTACATTTTTGAAATCCCACAGTAACAATAGCTTACATACAAGTAACTCCACCACAGTGCGCTGTTTAATGGATTAAACTGCAAAAATGTGTCAAGCCGTTGCTTTGGGTAATTTGTATGTCGTCACTTCCGTTAAGCCTAACCCTGTCGTCTAAAGAAATAAGCAAAAACATGAATAAGAATGAATTCAGCATGTTTTACTCTAACAGACTAATTTAAAAATAATTATTGTAATAATTATAATTGGTAATACATTATTATGAGCTAACTAGTTATCAACATATATAATTATCAACATTTTCTAAAAGATAGTAGTCAAGTTGTCCATTGCAGTCGGCTTCAGGATGAATTAAAGAGATAAAACCAAATGTGCTTGCGGAGCATATAAACACCAGTCAATTTTTTACAACCTGGCGACCCAAATGTTGTTTTTAATTTAGGCCTTATTACTGATTTATAAAGCATTGTATGACTTATTGACCGTTAATACATCTATTAGTTACAGGGTTTTTTTTTATAATTTAAAGTTGTATTGAAAGTTTTAAAAAGAATATCCAACAACACCAATAAAACAGCAACCAAAAAAACAAAACTGACAGGTAACCAAAAAGACTTGATATAAGAAAGGTAGGTATTTGGTTACAAAAATGTGGTGGGCATTAGTAGGCCTACATTGCAACAGTTCATATCTTATCAGCTTATTTCTTTCTTGAAACTTCATGTTTACCATAGCGCTGTAATCACATAATTTATTCAATTTTAAAGATGCTGGTTACTTTTCAATATAAGATTCATAAGATCTCATCTCTGTCAGCCAATATGGTGTAAACTCACCCAACTATCTTCAAGAGCTTGATTTGCCTAACGAAGGAGCAGCCGCTTTCTGTTCTTCAACAACCGTGAGAGAAGCTTTTAAGAGATTGCAAAGCAATTTGTTGGGCAATCATAACCTTTGCTTAGAGTCCACCACCAATTTTGGATTATCAAAAATACATTCAGAATATTCTCCTCAAGACTTTTTTTCAGATGGGAAAATCCTTCAGCTGACAACACATGGCAGCTTTCCCCAGCTTTATCTTGCTCTTGTGTAACCAGATGTGGGGAGGCCAGAGATAAGAAAAAAAAAATAAAAAAAGCTTTTTGATTTGGAGTCTTCTTTGCACATTGCGTTGTCGTGATTAGCTGAACCTTTGTGTTTATTTGGTGAAAAAGTAGAGGAAGAAAAAGAACTGTGTGTGTGTGTTATTTGTGTGCTGTACAGCCAAAGGCAACAAACCCTGCAGTGTGGATGAGGCACGCATAACGCCCACTGTAGGTCATAAACTGTTGTTATAGTAAGGGTTAATGAATGGCAGGAGTAGCCCAAGGCTTTAAGTATTTGTCTAAACTCAGTTTATAATGTTTGACTGTATGGCATGTAAAACACTTAGCATTCAAATGCAAACAAAAAAAACTTGAGTGATTCTGCTCCTTTGAAGACATGTATTTTTTCTAAACAAAGAATATTCTTTTCATATAATGACAATCTTTCTGATTTAGGGCACACAATGTAAATCCCATAATTACAAAGACATGTAAAACAAAGCTTCCAACAATACAAATCTGACCATTACAAACTATAAATTGCAGCTGAAATAATGAAGAGGAGAAGCAGAGGTCAGATCTAGTTCAAGGGAAATCCAGACAAAAGCACCCATCTTTATAGACTTCTCTTGAAAGGAACAGCACAATCAGGTGCAAACAGTGCATAGCTTATGCTGTATTTCCAGAATGTATTGCACTTTAGTTCTTTGCTTCTGCAGAAGTATTACGAAAACATTCCAAGAGCTATTTTTAACTACTGACGAGCAACTCTGTAAAAATTTTTTAAATCACTGGGCACAGGTTACTGCAGTTCAGAGCTTGTTTTGGCTGAAACATCACCCCATTGATTTGAATGATTGATTTATAACTGTTGGAAAATGGACTAGTCAGTGTATAAAGGGGTTTGTTGGAGAGGAAAGGTTGACTTTATAACATTCTAGCCTTTTTCACACAAAAGAAGAACACAATTTGTTGTGGTTATTTCATATTTTTTTGTATTTTTGTGACATAACATTGCGACATAGCTTTTGGAAGAGACTTTTAGACTAGATAGATAGAAGGCAAATATAAAAACAATTACAAATGCAAATTGTCCATAGCCAAACATGACTATAGTAAATAAAAGCAAGGATGATAACAGCTGCCATCTATCAGCAAATCTTCACGGTTTAAGAAATAAAACCGAGGGAGTCCACAAAGCCAGGATTTGTTATTATCAATACATCCAGACTAAAGAATACACAGAGAGTGACCGGGTTGGCTCACTGGGTAGAGCAGGCGCACATATACTTTGAGGTTTATGCCTCGACGCAGAGGTCCAGGGTTCGAGTCGGACCTGTGACGATTTCCTGCGTGTCTTCCCCCTCTCTCTCCCCTTTCTCACCTAGCTGTCCTATCAATTAAAGGATGAAAAGGATAAAAAAAAGGATACACAGAGATGTAGCTGCAGGGCTTTAAAATTAACATCAGCAAATTCATATGCTGAAGTCTATATCAGGTAGACATGCATGGTTATTATAAGATATAAGAAATGTCACCATCATATTGTGTGTATTCTAAAGGAGCTTAGAATGTAAATCCATCTGTTTTCTTTCTGTTTCTGCTCTCTGCACAACTGAAGTTTTATCAAACATGAAGACGTAATGAAACAATCATGTGTGTAGCTCACTACTGTTAAAAGATATTTTTCTGAAAGGTCTGATGAGCTTACAGATACACCCGCATACCGGTAGTTTGGCGAAGTGGATAATTGGATAGGAAACAGTGACTAATTCATCCAGGAAATCACTCCAGCTGGCTGTGGCAAACGATGGCCAACTTCAAGCTTAAAGGAAGCATGCAGAGAAAACTCTTTTATAGGTGTAGCATGTGGTTGTGGGGTCAAATGACCATTTATCCTCCTTCTAAAGGGGCCTGTGGTGATGCCTGCAGCCCCTCTGTAACATCAGAAGGATCAGTTTGGTCAGGTGAGTGGTCTAGGTGGGGGTGGGAGGATAGCATTGACATGGAAATGGCCTTTACAGGTTAAACAAAAAAACACCCAACCACAGCAGCAACACTGCAGAGAGCACAAAACACTTCTCCTGAATTTCACTGCATGTGTTTTAACAGCAAAAAGAAAAAAACATGTAGTTTACAAGTAGGCTATAGTTCAGTTAAATTGTATCTACTCTCGCGTTGCCACACCTTACTCCATAGCACTGCAAAGTAAATTGGATCACTTATTGACAGACGTATCATTTACAAAACTGCTGTAATGTGGTTACAACAATGGAAATACAACTTTAAATTGAATAAAAAGAAGCACAGTTCAATCCAAAAGGACCTGCTGTTGAGACAGAGCTTCAACAGAAAGTTTAATTTGAATTTAATCTAATTTTTTCTTGGGTCAAGTGCAGTGATTTATTAGATCTCTGACAGCAGCTGCAGCACATTCAGTGGCTCTCGACATCACCTTTAAATACATGCCCTCCAGACCTGTTTTTGGTCTGTGTGGACTATTGTTACGGCTACTGTCTGCGAGTCTGGAGACCTTTGGTCTTTTTAACTTTGCATTAAGCCCTCTGGGTATTTCTAATGTGTGTGTGTGTGTGTGTGTGTGTGTGTGTGTGTGTGTGTGTGTGTGTGTGTGTGTGTGTGTGTGTGTGTGTGTGTGTGTGTGTAGAGATAAAAGAATCATATGGCTGCATTTGTCAGAGAAAATCAGGCCAGAGGACATAACACAGTTGACTGACCTGTATGCGTGAGATAATCCTCCCTTTGAAATATGATACAGAATGTCTCTTTGCCTTTTGGCCTTTAAAACATTATCTGTATGAATATCTATCTGAATTATTATTTTTTCTGTTATTTTTCTTTCTTGTCATAATTTACTTACCACATAACCCCTGGAATATGTTGTCATTTGTCAATGAACTAGTTTTGCAATAAAGAATAAAAAAAAAATTGATGAACTGAGTTTCTGTTAATTATCATGGCCTGTAAACTACTTTATTGATTACAAGGAATATTAGTAAGACAAAAGTGGGTACTTCATTCAATAATTTGTAATATACAATTTGCTTTCTCTGCATACATACAGCTTTGAAACGGCCTAATACAAAATGCCACATGAGTTAGTACTTTTCACCACTAGAGGGAGCCAACAAACAACACATGGAGATTCCGAGAGAGAGAGAGAGAGAGAGAGAGAGAGAGAGAGAGAGAGAGAGAGAGAGAGAGAGAGAGTGCTTTTTTGTTTCATGTTGATGATCAGGCCAAAATGATGACACTGATCAGGTAGGTGTGGCATTAATCAATCATTTTTATGATTAAGAGAACAGCAACAATCAAGATAATGCTTTAAAATGGTTTAAAAGACATTTAAAAAAAATCCCACCATAAGCCGAACACGGACTAATGTTCCGCAAGAAGTCATTTATAGTAGCCTACTTTGTCACAATAACCAAATAGTCTTATAATAGTTTGTCAGTCCTCACCCATTATTTTGATGCAGAATATGTGTTTACAATTTAGTTAAATCAGGAAAAATTATTGATCACTAAGATGTCCTTTTGTGTGTGTGCAAGAGCTGCTCACCGAGGCCTGTCTGTGGGTGATGTCTATGTAGATTCATTCATAGCATCACTATGGCTCAATCACATGTCCAACCCACGGGACTGAATAATCACCTGGTGAAGGGATATCACTTTCAGAGAGCACCTTTAATCAGGCTGCTGCATACAATGCCACCCTGACCCCCCCTCCCCAGGTGGTCTCACACTTAATCCTTATGACTCTAGCTGTCACATGTCAAATGTGGGCGAGGTTATACCGTTTTGATGGATCTGCAAGTTTAGCTCATGGTGCAGTACCGCTTTTGAGCCACTACGGGTCACTATGCACCTATAATCCACTGCTAAGGCGTTGTCTCTCTCTGTCCTCACTGAATCTGCGGACAACAGACTGAAGACGTAATGCACTCTAAGTTATTACTGATATCGTTCTGATATTAGGGAAACTTATAGTATCTATGTGACCCCACAATAAACTGACGGTACTAAATAATTATGCTTGACCAATACTGAATAAGATATGCTACCAATTCTTCCCATTAGGCCTATGTATCCTCCACGCGCACACGCACGTGTGGTGGTGACGGCCTGATTGAGTCATGTTTGCAGTGATTTATGCCTGAAACTGAACACCTGATAGTTTTTACATTAAATTGAATATGACACTACCCCCCCACTACAATACGTTTTTTAATTGTTAGGTTTTTTTTAATTCACTACTTAACTTGATTTCAGCTAATCTCATTTAAAAAGTACAGTTAGAAAATAAAAAAGACACAATTTCATCCTAAGAACAATTTTTCAACAACAAAAAGGAGTTGAAAACTGCTCAGCTGGGCTGAAAACATAGTGTAGGCATACTTATGACCCTGCCTTCTCTTAATGTTGTTTACTTTGCTCATGTGCGTAAAACCAAAGAAGCTTTCTCACTGCAAAATCCGGCTGAGTGAAGACGCCGTATGACCCAAGGAGCTCCTAGTGTTATTGTGATGAGAGAGAGAAAAGAAGGGAGTGCGTGCTGGGACAGGAGGGTGCATGTATAGTGAAGAAAAGTTTAGGGGTAACCAGTAAGATTGATGTGTTTCTATTAGCTTATCTATATATATATATATATATATATATATATATATATATATATATATATATATATATATATATATATATATATATATATATATATATATATATATATATATAAACATTATTAAGAATATAAAATAGTTTAACAACCATTTAGTGCTTTCATGTAACATAAGACGATCGATCCCATATTAGTCCATTATCGAACGCACAACAGCAGCAATTGTGCGGACGGAGCATAACAAAGTCCGATAATAGATGCACAAGCACCAGCTGCTTGTTTAAGTACCCACACGTGATCCAAAAACAGCAGCTCCATCAGTCTGACGCTGACATAGGGAAAGTCTGCTCAGTGTTATCAGAGGGTTGACAATCCGAGAGAAAAACCAAATCGCTGCGCTCTGCTCGGCGCACAGCCAAATAGGCACCAGGGGCCAACGGGAAAACAGGGTGGGGGCCGTGCGTGTGTGTTTTTTTTTTTAAGAGGGTTGGACTTAAGGCAACCAATGAGAAAGTTGCCCGAGGTGGCTGCTCAGACTGAGGAGTTGTTGAGAGGTTATATACTCCACATCTCACTCGCTGAGAAGGTACATTTAAACAGAACTGTGTGGTGGAGAGAGACGGACGAGAGAGGAGATAGAGATACACACTTTAGGCACAACAACAACAACAACAACACCTGATACTCTCTCATCAGGGATCATTTAGCCAAATAGGGCATCTTATTTTGTGTTTTGGGGCTTTTGTCAGGAAGATTTTGGAGATGACCAACGTCCAGTTATCGTGCAGCGCGCTGGATAGGCTGGTGGCCAGGAGGACCTTCCCTCTCCACAGACGCACAGGCGTATGCCGCAACCTCTTCGGACCAGTGGATCACGACGAACTAAACCGGGAGATGAAAGCCAAGCTGCGGGAGATTTCCGAACGGGACCAGCAGAGATGGAACTTTAATTTCGAAGCCAACACCCCAGTGGATGGGGATTACGAGTGGGAAGAGGTGCCCGTGGATAAGACCCCGGTGTTTTATCAGGACTCTGTACAGAACGGCAGGACCAGGTTGCCTGAGACACCCATCAAGCAGAGGCCCTCCTCGGACTCCGTTCTACCGGAGACCCCTGATATGGATGTACTTGAGCGCTTGTCCGTGCCCGAGAGCAGCAGCACTCCCTGCCCGGTGGAGGTTAACCAGGAGAACCGCACAGACAAGCTCAATTCAGGGAAGCAGGCTCACAAACAGGTCCCGTGTGTTAGACGGAAAAGAACGGCCACTACTGACAACAACAACACACACATCACAGGTAAATAGGCTATAAGACATTAAATCTCATGTTAAGGATGTCTGTGGCTTCAGTGCTATTAGGCCCTGTATCCAAATTATCCCCTTGTCTGTCGCATGCGTAATTTCGGCTCAACTGGATTTATGTGTATTAAATATTTTTTTTTTCTCTTTCCAACAGACTTCTTCGTGAAACGAAAAAGGGCTGCTGATAAAAAATCGAATGATGTGAGCGCTTGCCACCACTCCAAGTCTCCAATCCCGCTGGAACAAACTCCACGAAAGAGGATCCGTTGAAGGTATGAAGATTGTTTTTCAATTTTCTAAAGTACCAGACCGTTTCAAATCGTCTAATATGGCAGTTCTGATTTTTTTTTTTTTTTTTACACCTCAATGATCAAACTGTCAACTATTAATAGGCCTAGTTATGTCTAGCCTGGTGTCTGCCTTGTATCTGATCAATGATTTCGGTTTTGTTTTTCCTGCGTTAATTGGAAAAAGATTACGTGAGCCAAAAAGCGCAGACAGTGTTATCTGGGAGGGGAGGGTGGGGAGTTCGTGGTGGCGAAATCGCAGTAGTAGTGATAGTAGTAGCTGTAGTAACATCAGTGGTTGGGGGAGGGGGATGTGCGTCACGATGTGGCGGGAAAAGGGCTTGGGTAAAGGCTGACGCCAGAGACGGTTCAGTAATAGAGGATCTTTGGTGACGCCTGCTGCCGAGTTTCCTGTTTCCTCAGAAAGCCGACTGCGTCTTTCTTCGGAATGACTGATCCTCAGATAAACTGACCGTGTTTTATTCCTTCCTCAGGTGTTTTGCACTAGCCTATTTGCCTGCATACTTTGAGGATCGAGATGTGGATGTTTCTCCCTGCTACTACGCCGGAGAGGAGAAAACAGGGGGACGGTGTGGGAGATTTTAAGCCCGACCAGCCGGCTGCTTCGGCTCGGTGCGCCCCGGCGGAGCGCAGCCTGAACACCGGACCAGACTCTCAGGACTGAACGGTTTGGGGGTGGGGGGTGGGGAAAGGACAGGAAAGAGAGGACATTTCGCCGAATGACTTCTATCCAGTACAAATGTAGCATTCATTGTTGCTTTTACATACAGCCACTCGACAGTGTTAAATGTTTTAACATCTGTGCAATGCAATCCTAATTATACTTTAAAAATAATTGTCTACACTGGCCAAAAGTGTACAGCTTTATAGAGACAATAGCCTATAAATGTTTATTTCTGTTTCTGGTTTTTCTGTTAAATGTATATTTTTTAAGACTATTCTAACTTATAATTTATTTATGTTTTCTTTTATATTTGTTAAATGCCTTGTTGATTTAGCCAAAGGGCATATTCTTATTTTATTTTAATATTTCCATTCGTCATTGTGATGTGTTGCAATCATGTAGCTTACCCATAGTAGTCCACACTTGGAAAAAAATAGGTTTCTGAGCCGTTTTTTGTGTTTTTATACAAGGTGACCCGTGTCTTGTAAAAGATGAGAATAAAATATTTTTCACTTCCACTTCAAAGCAGATTTGTTGGTGGTTTTTTTTGTCTCGTTTATGTGTTTGGTTTTGGGTGTTATGAAACTAGATGTGTGTCAAATTAGTCCTGAAACTGAAACTTTGACGTCTTTGTGTTGTCTGGTTTCTGCCTCGTGATTTTTAAATTTAGAAAATTAATTGGAACAACCGTTTTATTGTTCATTCAATGAAAGCTGGCCATAGTCTCCTCATTGGTCTTATAGTTTTAGAGGTGATTTATATTTCACGAAGTTATTGCTGAAACGAAGGCATAAACACCACCAATAATCCGTGCCGTGTTATTGCAGACCGTTATGACTCTCCACCTCCCGCGGGGACGCAGGTATTACCTTTCACTGAGCTCCGCCTGTATCTGTCTGCCTCTATGGGCTCATATACCTTGCGGGGGGAAACTCATTCAGACGTGCAGCCTTTGGCCGCATGGCAGCTGCGGGATATAGGCTGGGATTTAAAGGCCCTTTCGCCCTTCTAAAGAAGCAGCAGCTGCCTTTGGATCCCCGCTTTGTCCGCAACGAAGACACCCCCACATCCACCCGCACTCAACAAGCCCTCTAAAGACCCACTCACACACACTGTTTACCCCGCCGTGGATACACCGGGCGTGGAGGCCACCTGCCAGAGCTGGAAAAAGAAAACTATAGTCTTTGTAATTGTCCTCGTCTATTGAAACAAACTATTCAACAGGTCATACTTGCAAGTTTACCCTTAATTGAAAGAAGCCAAATGCAGCAGTGGCTGAATGCGCGCGGGGCCTGGGCCGCCTGTCAGTGCGCAGGAAACAGGCACATTTTTTTTTAAAAATAATTTTCCATAAGTTTCTTCACTTGTTTGAATTGCTTTGACCATCTGACATTAATGTTTTGATGAAATGGAGACTTTTGATGGCCAGAGTGACTTTGTCAGCTCTATGCAGCCATAAGCTATGACGGGCTTGTTCTGATTTCCAGCACAAAGCGCTCTTCGGCTCCATTCTTTCCTTTTTGTTGCCATATGGCAAATCCATGTAGACATAGCCAAGACCCATTCAGTCAGCCACAGAATGTCCTGCATCAGAGAACAAAAGACACTTTGTCTCGCTGCTCTATTGATACGAATGGACGAAAAAAATATTATAATTAATCTATGGCTATATCCAGCTAATTAACGCCCATATGCCCACGGGGAGCTGCGAGGCCATTCAGTGTAGTTTTAAATTCTCAATAGTTTACATGTTAAAGACAACAGCTGTTCATGTGTTACTTTAATGAAGTCCCCTCTATGTTGGAGACTGGACAAATTCAAGGGTTCAAGTCTCCCAAGAGTTAAAGGGGTCATCTTCCTTTATTTGTCTCTACAGCTGTGCAACTATATAAAATTTGTCCCAATAAATGGAACTTTAAATCACACTCGTTTTCTCAAAAAAGGTATTGCATTTGAGCCATTGTGGGAGAGGTCGTAGGTTAATTCAACTCAGTAAGCTTCTCTTTGCAGGAAAAAACAAATCTAAACAGTAAAATTTTTTTTTTTGACTGTCCATGCATAATAAGTAATATTTTTCACCAAGAATATAAGCTTCTATGTCAGGGCATTCATATTGCATGACCGGATCGATTTTTACAATTTAAATTGGCTCCACAGAATACGTTGCATGATAATTATAACTTAATTCAGCCCTGCTGTACAGCCTATGTGTGATGGACATAAAGGAAAGAGATGACAGCTAACATACATACCTCATTAACACGCCCACTACAATAATGAAACAAGCAGCTGCTGATGGAGAGAATCAGCCTTATGAGCCCTTCAGTCTCCCATCTGACCTTTAACTTACACAGTTACATTTGTCCCAGTCATCATAAGACCATAATCAAATATTGCTTGAATCAGTTAGTTCAGTTAAACTAAAAATACTGTATAACAAATATGTAACATTACTGAGTTCAGTGACTTATATGAAATTGTTGTTGTGACTTAATACAAATGAAGTACATCGTTTAGTCTGTGATCACCCTGAAAAAAAAACAGATGAATGTGAATATCAATAAGAAAAAGCGAGATTTATTCATTAAAAGAACACGACTTTATAACACCTCATTCCTTTCAATCAGACCAAATGTAGATTTATAAATCATGTATCCCATTCTCAAAACAAGTGTTGTATCATCAAACATTTTGGTATCATTTATTTAGAACGTGAGAGATAAAAACTTGGATTGATTCATATAAAGGCCAAGTCGTTAAGTCGTCTATTCGATCCTAAAATGAATCTAATACAGTCACAATGCGTCCACTGTGTGCATTTGCTGAGTCTATTTAGTAATTGACCGAATGATAATAAAATCTCGTCAGTTCTCAGTAAAATTCCTCACAAAATGTTGCTCCTTTATGGGTCTGAATTGGCAAATGGTTTAGCTTCAGCCGCTTTGACATAAACAGTGGCTTTGAGGCTTCATACAAATGTAACAACTAAAAATAAAATTTCAGAGAGAGAAAAAAAGTTAAATCGCATTTTCCTCTCAAAACACACAATTACCGGGACAATCTGCAAAGGCTGCAATTAAATATAGAAAGGAGGAAAATCAGCCAAGGGGAATTAGCATTTTCCATGACCATCTGGCATCGGCGCAGGCGACAGGGAACAAAGGCGAGCTGGATGGAGAGGAGAGGCGAGTGTGCCATCGCATTGACCTGCAAATGAGGCTTTGTCACCGAGTTAAAGCTCCCTGACCCCCTTTACCCCCCTCACCAAAAAATATCTCTTTTTTTTTTAACCTATACCATAACAAATGGAGGACTGAATTCAGGTCTGAGTGGGTTTAGGAGCTGCAGATCAAAACAACCATAATCCTGCAGGTCTTAAATCAGATTTTATTTAAATCAATTCCCAATATTCATAGATTTTCTGCTATTTACGTGAAACAAGGCAGAATTTGCTCTCTGCTATGATTTTCAGTTGTTTTAAGGAATGAAATAACACAAACTGAAACACAAACGGAATTCATTTGGATATATTTGATTGCAAGCTGGGCTTTTATCCTGACGCACGGGCCTGTGGAGCTACTTTATGCACCAAAAGGCCTCTTTTACTTTACTTTTCTTTGACTCTTGCACAAGCCTCGTTTTTATTTCACGATTAATATACTGTATATCATAAAGGAACATTCAGATGAATAGAGATGGTTAATCACAATTTTGAAGTTATTCCTGTTTGCTTCTCCTTGCCCCGCCCTGCATGGGATCTTCAGTGCAATGACATAAAAGTGCCTGTGTGCAGAGGGTGTTTTTGGGGGTGGGGTTGGGAGTGTTTCTTGGATTGTTAGACACCTGTGCCCCCCCCCCCCCATCCTCCACTCCACTCCTCTAAAGTGGGCAGACAGGCCTGGTGCACGTGTTTGCATAAAGGTGATTGTATCCGAAGGAGGGATCTGCTCTCTCTCTCTCTCTCTCTCTCTCTCTCTCTCTCTCTCTCTCTCTCTCTCTCTTAGAAGATCAGGAGGTGCTCGCCTCATCTCTGTACTGCAACCATCTAGGACCATTAACAGTCTCCTCTTACCTTAGGAAACCTCCAAAACTTCCAAAAAGTAGTTTTTTTTGTCTAAACACACTAAAATGTTTATAAAAACATACAGTTGTTGGTTTAATTGATGTGTATTTTTGTGTATAGTCCAGTTATTACAGTACATTTACTCCCCACATATGGTGAAGTTGAAATAGGGCCCAGCATTTACCTCATAGCAATTTTAAAATCACCTCTAAGAAAAGACAGAATAGAGATACAGGATAGTCTGTCAGTATCTTCTCAAGAACACAACTAATAGACATAGTCTCTTTAGTCATGTTGTAATAAAAGACAATGTGAGCCCAAGCACTGAAGGTATCTTCATACAGCCACTTTTATTGAAACTGACAAACTACCTTTATAATACAAACAGCTCATTCATGTTTTGCTCTACAAGATGAGATGTGGTTAAATCAGACAATAATTGAACACAACATAGCTCAAACATGAGAGGCCAATTTAACATACGTATATGTTTAAAAAAGTAAATATTTTCTGAGTACACACTTAGCCTTGTATGTCTTATATTAGGTCTCTAATATTATAATAATACCAATGTTGATATTAAATACTAAATATTAGGGTACAGTGAGGACACAGCAGAGCTTTAGCATTAATCAGTATTAACACAGTATTTAATGTGATTTATTTTTAAAATACATGCCAAATATTTCGAATATCCTGGTGACACCATGTGCAATTAGGACAGTAAATACCATAAAAAAACAATAAGGGACTTACAAAAAGCTCTTTAACCGATATTATAGACATTTTGTAAGTCAAGTCAATTTGTGTTATGGCTTCTTGTAGACCCAGACGTGCCCCAGTGCTTTTTCCTTTTTTTCACCTCTCCTGGGCCTTTTTCTCTTTACATCCACTCAGTATTCATGCCTGTAGATAACAAAGAGCACGGCTCAATCCACGCTGGAGGCGGCGTGACAGGGAACTCGTGGCAGCTATTCAAATATCTTCTTTCTGTCTCCTCCTTTTCTTTGCATCGCGACTTTGGTCTCGGTTGGAAGGGGGAGGAGAAGGGGGGGAGGAGGGGTTAATCAGCCCACCTCAATCTCTAATTCACTTTGCTCTCCCCACGCATCAAGGGGATCGGATTTAACACTGCCCAGAATAAAAGCAGATCCTTTACAATGTTTCACGACGTGATGGAGCGAGCAGCTTAATGTCTCGTCTGGGCTGCGTCTGCACGGCAAAAATACAGCCTAGGCCTACTGTAGGCTAGAAAGTTGGTATAAGTGGGGCAGTTGTCTAGTTTTTCTGACGAATATAGTGGAAAAATGTGTGTTTTAGTTTTTTATGTTATTATAAATGCAGGAAAAAAACAATATGCCTAGGCGTTATGATAGCTACTTATAAACAAGGTTTTTATCACATTTTGAGCTTGTAAAAATTAATGTTTTTATAACCTTTTGGCCAAACTTTTCATTTCAGCAGCAGTACAGTGAGCATTACGTCTGGAGGCTTTATATGAAGGATTCACTGTTGATCTGCAGCTTTGAAAATTTATGCTATAACTGCCGCTGCATGCACTGCAAAAAAACAAACAACCACAAGTAATTTGGTCCAATATTGACCAATATTTGATCCAATATTTTGTTAAAACACGTGTGTCTTGCATACTATCATTAGTTTTGGTTTGCGAAGAATAGCTTAAAAAAATATTGATGATGGCAGATTAAGATAAAGTTCTCCACCTCAAAGACATTCATTGCAAAGGAAACAAGTATTCTCTCCCACTGAGGCTTGACATCTTCCCACATTAACAATAAGAAAAATCATTGAACAACCAAAATTTGCAATGCTGATTGCTGCACTGATAGAGTAACACCTTTTGGGGGAGGCAGTGTGATGGTGTAGGGTGTATATAAAAACAAGGCTTTTCATCATTGGAGGCAATCTCAATGCAGAGAGATATAGAGATGAGATTCTGCAACCAGTGGCCATCCCATATCTCCACAGTCTGGGACCAAACTCCATCCTCCAAGATGACAATGCTCACAGGGGGGGGGGGTTATCAGAGACTACCTCCAGAATGTGGGAGTGTAGAGGATGGAATGGCCTGCCAGCAGTCCTGACCTCAACCCCATTGAACAGTTGTGGGATCAGCTTGGGCGTGCTGTTCGTGCCAGAGTGACCAACACAACCACGTTGGCTGACTTGCAAAAAATGCTGGTTGAAGAATGGGATGCCATCCCACAGCAGTGTGTGACCAGGCTGGTGACCAGCATGAGGAGGAGGTGCCAGGTTGGCTGTGTATGGTTCTTCCACACGCTACTGAGGCTCCTGTTTGTGAAATGAATAAATTGTTAAATTGCCAATATGTCTTGTTTCTTCAAACTTCAATCATCCAATCCACCAAACACCAAACGAGTCAATGGCAGAATAAGCTGTTTGGCATTGGCAGAGAAGATTTGGCAAATTTTTCATGGGTGCAACCCATATACTCAGCGCTGCTGCTCATCCCACAAATGCATGTTCCTTACAAGTCGGGCACCATTTGAAAGGGAACTAAACAGGCTTTCCAACGGTATAAGATGTATTGCCAAAAAGTATTGTATAATCTACCAAACACAAATTTCCTTACTTTTTGTGCTAAGTTTTCACACTCCTGCTGTGTTCTTTAACCCCCCGATGTAGCACAAGTAGACACAATTCTTGTTTTCCGTACATGTTTTGAGCCCCTTGAAGAGTTATTTTTACCTCTTTTGGGGAGTGGGTTGTCTTTCATATTTTGTAAAGGGGGGACAAATCTACCTCTTCTCAATATTGGGGGACATATCCCCTGCATCCCCCAAAATCTACGCCCATGCTAGTGTATTTGAGTGCCCTCGGTATCTGACGCCGAGGGCCGTAGAAGAGCATCGGTTTTGACAAGTTGGGTAATGGTCTGTGAGAGCCGTGTGGAGGCAATCCCAGACCACTTTTTTTTTTTCTGGATATCAAGTACAAAAACATCAAATAAAGCATGTGTATTCTCTAAAGGGCTGGCAGTTTGCCCGCCTGGAAGGGTGAAGAGGTCAGCTATTGATTTGAAAAAACTTTAGGAGTTTGAACACACACACACACACACACACACACACACACACACACACACACACACACACACACACACACACACACACACACACACACACACACACACACACACGCACACATAGGATCAGGATTGAACAATTGGACTTTATATAACTCTGTATGTGTCCATTATTTAAAACAGCCATATGTTCTATCTGTATTATTAGGTAATTTAACAGTAAAAGCAATTTATAACAGTATGTCCACGGAGATTTTGCAGCATCACATGAGAGATTAAAGCAATAGCTTGTAGTTCATTAAAGTATTAAAATAGTGACATTTGTAACATGTCAAACAGAAAACCTTTTGCGAAAGTCAACATACATGTTTTTTAACCAGCTCTTCAACACTAAACAAACAACGTCAGTTGAAGGACCTGGTCATTCATGAGCAAGTGTCCAAGCTGCCAGTGTGTCCTTGAGAAAGACACTGATTCCTGTTTGATTGATCCTGTAGCTGACCCTGAGCTGCAGTTACACAAACACTGGCACCATCAATACCGTGTGTGCGTGTGTGTGTGTGTGTGTGTGTGTGTGTGTGTGTGTGCAGCCAGTGATGCTATGTGATTATTGAATGCCTTTACAACACAGCTGTCAGGGGAATTTCAATCTAACAGAATGTCAAGACAGCTTTAAAACAGAGGTTGTTAAATTTGAGTCTGTAAAAACCTGTCCCATGTTATGACCTGATAGATAGCTCCTCTTACTTATTAGATAAAGAAACATAATCACATTCAATTTAAATTTGTAAATATGAAACCGCTTTTGGAATCAGAATTATGTGGTACATTATCAAATCAAAGTACTCTAGTTTCCTTATTATAAGTCAGTTTACAAGACATTACAGTAAAAAGAAAGTGAGACTGTTGGCATGGGAGGAAACAGACACTGTTGAAACTGATAGTGGATGATTTTATCCTATTCACCATAGGTTGTCTGTGATAGGCTGGTGGCATGTTCAGAGGAAATCATGCTGAGCCATGTGTCAAAGCAGCGGCTCACACTCAGTCAAACAACAACCTACTGTGGCCCTTTGAGTTTCACACACACTGTACCTATCAAAACTGCATAGCTTCACTTTGGAGTGATGGCTTTACAACCAGAGAGCCATATGCAGCTCTGCAGGAAGGGGCCTGCTTCATTGTGGCAGTAATTGGACAGAGAGGAGTGAGGAGGAGACACAGATAGTGCGATGATGACACTTGAGAAATGAGATCTAACTCCATCCCAGCGCCAGTCCTGACAGCCAGAGTCCTCCACCTCCATTCTTCTACTCTCTCTCTTTGTCTGGATCCTTTTCAGTCCCTCTGAACCAAACCTGTTCCCCTTCACATCCCTTCTTGCATGGGATGTGAGTCCTCTGTTGAGCGGCTGCTGTCTCTGTTTTATCTGTCCATCCATCCATCTCTGATGCCTCTCCTCGCTCCTCTCCTCCCTGTCCTTCTCTGTTGGCTGTGCAGTTTTCTTCAATCATCTTGGCTCATAAAACTTGGGGAGGAGGGCTAGCAGGCTGTGTTTTCAGGGCTGGCTTCACAGCTATGGGTGCACTGACTCGGACTAATGCTATTCACGCCTCACATTTGCTCGCCAGGTCCTATAAAAAGGGATGGCCGCGGCAGCCTTTATGGGACATACAACAAAGGACCATCATTCATCAGGCTGCAGAGCATCGAGGAGTGGCAGAGTTCGGGTTCATCCCGCTAGCCCTCAGCTGCTTGCGTTTGCTAGCATCATGTTTGGAAAATGTCGCTTTATTTTGAAATAACAGCTACTTGCAAGTTGAGAAAAGTTGACGAGGAGAAGCTGAAATGTCAAAAATTCTTATTCATGTTGTTTTGTAGAAAGTTTGATTTGTTCTCTGCGTTTGAATTTTTACATGGTGCTGATGGTGTCTCTGATGGTGTTCTTGTGTGTGTGTGTGTGTGTGTGTGTGTGTGTGTGTGTGTGTGTGAGTGTGTGTGTGTGTGGTGTGTGTGTTTACAACACACAGAAAGACAGGCGTGCACTATGATTGAGCGTCTGGTGGCGATATAGATTTATAGCTGTACTCCCAGGTCACCAAGCCACTATTAATCGTCACCTTTCCTTGGCTGTTCCTTCACATAGGGCCAGAAGCTTTAGAGGTCTGTTGGCAGCTCACAACAATACCCAGAATGCCGCAGGGCCTTGTCAGGCTGTCCTAATTTGTGGCTGTGGTCCTGGGGTTGAATTCAGCCGCTGCTGGCTGCTTGACCTGCGGTATTCTGTTGGCGGATTAGCAACATCTTTTAGTCTCCATGCAGGGCAACGCCAATGGGCTGATACATAGCCTGCAATAACACAGCAGGGAAGGCCTGCTTACAGACACACCACACACACACACACACACACACACACACACACACACACACACACACACACACACACACACACACACACACACACACACACACACACACACACACTAAATGTTTATGGATGATAGATGGAAAAGGAAGAGAAAGAGAAGCAGGTGATGTGTCGGTAGGCTGCTTTGAGGAAGACTTAAGTAACAGAAAGGCAGACTGAAGGAAAAGGGAAACCGTCTCAGTGTGTGTGATGGGGTTTTGTACTCACACAGTGGGTATTCAGCCTACATTGTGTACATGGAAATCAATGTATCGAGGGCTTATCTTCATAGAGCTGGCACTGTACCCCATCAGAGCATCAGAATGCCAACAGATGCCTGACAAAGATGGAAATGGCCAAATCTTTCCAATTTAAATTCATCACAGGGTGTTATTCAGATAGTGTGACCATGCAATTGTCCTTTAGTGTCTTGGATTTTAGTAAAAAAAAAGATCTTAGCGCTGTTGGGAAGTGACTAATATTGTGCAATGAAAGTGAACATTCAATGTCTTTTGACTATTATTGATCATCTGTGTAGAGCTTTTTTGTAAAGATTGTTTTAGAGATTATACATAAATAAATTGGAAAATTACCAGGGTGGAATGTCCTAATGAGTTGTTTTATATTCTTCACTGTTTCATGTTACTAGATATAACAATGATAACCCGGACTACGACGGAATATTAACCGTTTTATTAGCCTAACAGCATGTCTTTACAGCAGCATGGCAAACACCAACAACGGAAGCTAAAGTTACCAACAGGTAATTTGGTCACCCTATCAGGTGTATCTCACTACAGATCTAATAGTAGCCCAAAATACACAACAAGTTGCATTTGAGAAAGTCTAGAATCCAGCAAGTTTAACCCATACGAGTGGTACATACATCGATTATAGACCATTCTTTATCAAATATGTCTCTTGCAAGACTACTTTATCAATTTAAAATGTTGGAGTAACCTTTGAAAAATAAATATTAAAGAATGTTTTACTGTCCAGGCTGAGGGCTCACGTTTAAGTTGGTTGGTTTTTATTATCTTCTGCCAATATAGTTTGCAGTGAAAGTTGTAGTGGTAGCAGAAGTTGTGGTACAAGAAGCAGCAATGGTGTTATTTCACTGGAACGGCAACAATAAGATTTATTGATAAAAGGTTTTGAGTAACAGGAAAAAATAAAAGCCAGAGTCAGAAAATTCTCCAGAACTGTGCACACAGATGTATTTGCACAATGTTACCCCTGAGTAAAAAAAAAAAAAAAAGACCTAAACAGAGATACCAACAGGCATATACGCAGCAGGTCAAGCGCAGATCAGAACTGGCAGTGCAGCACAGCATCTTACAATGCACACAAAGCCTTGAACGATGGGAATAGGGAAATTGGCAAACCTAACATGGTCCCCTGCCATCATCCCTCGCTCCCTCCCTCTGTTTCACAACAGATGCTATGTTCCATGAAGACACTGTCAGCTGCACAAGAATAGGCCGAAATTTGTTGACAATGATGGTACGGACTGGAGGACAAAAAAAGGACAAAAAAGAAGGAAGAAACAAAAAAAAACGTTGTCAAATTCAGCATCTGAGTTAACAATGAAGACACAGCACCACGGAGGAGGGCGGCGTGTGAGTTGATGCACAGACCTCTCTACAGGAATAGGACCTATCGCTATGGAAACACACCACTACCCCTCCCCACTACTATTACTATAGTATACACATACACGCACACTCTTGTCAGCTGCAGGCCAGGCGCTGTCTGAGCCCAGATGGTGGTGAAGTGCATAACTCACTTATCTGTCTCTGGCCTCTAAAGGAATGCCTAAAGGCCTCTCCAATTCCCAGCGGACATCACCAAAAAGAGAGAGGAAGAGGCACGCCATCTGCTCCCAGACACCCCTTTCCTGTGCGTCCCCAAAATTCATCCCCCTTTTTACCTTCAACCCTCCAAAACCCTCCTCGTGATCCCTGAGTGCATCCTAGAGAGTCACCGGGGACGTGAGAGTGGGCACTAGGGAGAATCAACATATTCTGTTAGGAGCAATGTATCCACCAGAATAATGTTGTCTTTTTGTGACCCCTTATCAAAAGAGATTATTAATGTTCTCTGCTTCAATTGAAGGATTTTTTAGAAGCTTGAAGAGATCCAGCATTTCATATTAGAAAGTAAACCTGTGATATTTGTATGCCTTTGTGTGAGAGTGGGTTAAGTGTAAGCATACCCGTTTCTTAGAGACTGTATTCTCAGAACTGAAAAAAGCCCGCAAAACCTGAAACTTTGTAGTATTATATTTGTCAAATGGCTGCTGCTTTTTGGCTTGAGAGATAATGAATTGCTTTATGATTTTGGTGAGGGTTACTGTAAGAATCCGGTCATTCAATTTTATGTAAAACTCGACCTGTTTGAGTCTTAATTGTTTTTCGTACATGCACATCTTGTAAATAAAACATCTTTTCATACAAATATGTACTAACGTCCCTGTTTTTCGGCTCTAAGAACAACACAGTGCTTAAACGCATAACATTGGGACAAAGGGAGACTGCATACTTTGCACAAGGACAGCACAGACTAAGGGTCACTGGGTTCGGTCTATACAACCGTCTGTGCAGGAGTGTTCTCATCGCTCCGGATGGTTTGCAGACTGGGGCTTTCCAGAAATGCTGCAGTTACGCCTGCTTTTCCATATAAACATACCCGAAATAAATGACAGTAAAATGCTTTTGCAAATTAATTGCGAACGTAAATAAAATGTGAACGCATATTGTGTGACTTTTTTAGCTTAGTTTAATTTCTGTAACATTTACCGATATTTTATGAAAATGAAAATTAAATATATAAAAAAAAGATTTTACAATAACTAGTCATTGTGGTGGTTGCGTTGTTATTTGCTACAAGTGTAACGTTTTGCTGTTCGAAACACATGTATGGAACAGAAATAAAATCAAAATAAAGATGAAAAGAGACATTTGAAAAACTTAAAAGAGTGTGATAAAGCACCAGCCTGTTGTGCCTTTATCACAGTGCCAACTCTTTACTGTCTTCAACAGCACACCCTTCTTCACCTTGTTGCATATAGCAGCACTGTTTAAAGAGGCAAAATCAAGTTCTCCACTACTCACTCAGTCAAGTGTGGCTCAGGTGTGTGTGCGTGTGTGTGTGTGTGTTCGCCATATGTGCTTATGTTCATGCTGGTGTGTGGTCCGTCCAGTTTGTCTAAGCATAATCAGATAGCTTTCTTAGTCCTGTACGTGCCTGTGCACACACAGAAAACAATACATAGCTTTTTACTAGCAGTAAGAGAGAAAGGATGGAAATGGGATCTATGTGTGTGTGTGTGTGTGTGTGTGTGAGAGAGAGAGAGAGAGAGAGAGAATGAGGGATGATAAGAGAAGAGATAAGGCAGCGATGATGCACTTGCAGCAGTACTGGAAACCACAAAGACGTATGATAGAATAGGTTAAAGCATCTTGGTGTTCATAGGAGTAAGGATGGAAGTGCCGATCTGCATCTAGTGTGTTTTTACAAGCTGAAATATTCCCTCTCAGAACAAGGCTGGACCATGTGACATCCACTGTATCAAAAAAGCCTGTTTGTACATAATGTTTTTATGTTTTCCGTACTCCTTTAGTTGGCATTGGTACAGAGATTAATTTTTACAGTTTCATTTTTATAATGCTGGAACTACAAGTATGTTTAGATCACATCATTGCATCACCAGTAGATTCTTCAAAGTTTCCTGTGTGTTGAAAGCATCCCTCTTATAAATGCTGAGTCCCGGGTCATGACATATTAGTCTTCAACAAGTCAGGACAAGCACCTCCATCATGTTGCCTCACAGCACCACCAGCTCTGAGCAGCTTTTCTTCAGCCACCAACAAAACGTGTGGAACAAATGGCAACAGGCAAATGGAGAGGCAATAACGCGGGGGGCCCTCTGTGATGTGTGTGTGTGTGTGCATGTGCAGGAGCGTGTGTGTGCTGATGAAGTGCACCCAAGCAGACAGGACGTGGTGTGTGTGGATTTTGCAGAGTGAATGGCGATTGTGTATTTTCAAAAGAGAGGGGGTGTCTCCCTGTGTGAGAGTGAATGTCGGAGCCCTCTGTGAGTGAGGGCGTGTGTGTGTTTGTGTGTATGTGTGTGTGTGTGTGTGTCACAACAGTCCAGAGTCGGTGAGAAAGAGCAGTCTGTTAGTTCAAGTATGCCCCCGTGTGACCGATGTGAGAAGTAGAAGGCCGAGACAAAGATGGCATACTTCTGGTTGCTTCCAGACCATCTAGTTCATTGTAATTTCTTCTTTTTCAATACCAACGTGTTGATGTTGATAATGTTCAGCTTTTGATGACACAGTATTTCTCTGATTCAAATGTGGATAGCTGACAAATTAAAGTAAAAACCAACATGCCGTGTCTTAAAGTGTTGGGCCACCACAAGCTGCCCTAACAGTAAGTGCTAGTTGGCAGGTTCGTGACCCTCTTCAGACCTGGCATTAACATGCGTCTTCGGTGATCCAATCACAAGCGGACAGCCTTAAGTATGTCAGTTCACACGTACACACACAGTAGAATGCGTCTCCACTTGCGTCTTGAGTGACCACTTGTGATCGGATCTCACTTTCCTGCACTGTATGCAAATAAACACGTACATAATTTCGGTTCGCAAAGACCGAATGCGTTGTTGTTTTTAACTGACGGGAGGCAGCAATGCACTTCCTGTGCCTAGTCTGCCAAAAATTAAAAAAAGAAGAAGAAGAAATCAAAACTATATAGACTGGGTCTATTCGTTGGCGTGTTCCAGGCAAACCAAATTGTCCAAGATGTTTGACGTACTTGTAACATGCAAGCTCCTTTTCGTGGCGTGTATGTATGTATGTATGTAAGTATGTATGCACTATGTTGTGTTGAATTCTTTAAATAGCAGATATTGTTTGTCTAAGACAAATTTCCTTCGGGATACTAAAATCTATCTTATGTTATGGTTTGGTTAGGGTTTTGTTAAGGTTCGGGAAACATCAAGGTTTGAGCTAAAATTAAGAACGTTTGTACTTCGCAAAGTTATGGGAGCTTTGGTTAGGGAAGGATAGGGGTCAGGCTTTAAAAAATAACAATGTTGACTATTGGCTGGAGACGAACAGCAATCTCCTGTGTTAAAGGCCGATGTTTTGTTGACCCATGTCTTCCATGAATGCCTTAAAGGAGCGACAGTCCAAACGTGTGCCCCTTCTCTCGCTTTTCACCCCACTTTCAAGTGTGGCCTGTTCAGGTGTGGTTGGACGACATGTTGTACAGTCAAGGGACAATGGAAAACAATGTGACAATGTGAAAGGGGTCGCTCGTAGTGATACGAATATACAGAGAATTATCACTTAAATCTGCAGCTCCCCTCGGCTTTGCAGAGCTTTATAGAGAGTTGCAGCTCATTGATTAGCTGTTAGGCTCACAACTTTACTGTTTTGTTCAGTCTCACCACTCTCATTGTGTGTCTGTTTACAGCAACAACAAAAAACTCTAAAACCCATAGGCTACACCAGTGGATCCCAAACCTTTTCACGCATAGGACCCTTAAACTGACATAAGTCAGACCACGGAGCCCCATTTCATAAGATTTTGTCCCAGGGTGCCCCATCTGATAGGATTTTTGCTTTTAAATGTTTTATTACAGAAAGTCACACTTTATTTTGTTACTTATTAATTGGAATTATAGTTAAAATTAAATGATTCCCCTTTTTGCTGTGGACCCCCTGGAATCCCCTCAAGGACCCCTGGGGGTCCCCGGACCCCACTTTGAAAACCCCTGAGCTAACCTACCTGCTCAGCACCAAACACCGAACATTAAAGATTGAAGATGAACAATTGAGATGCACCACAGCATGTACTTCACTTTTACATCGGTAGCATTGGTAAACGTTTCACCGTGTGTATTCGCTTCAGTGAACCAGTAGTGGAGTGGATCGGGTTTTCACAGTGGATCAGAAGCTTTGACTCCTTAGTAGCTGAGTGGCTTATTGACCGTCTCAGTAACGCATCCAAGAGGATTTTCACCCCTTTGATTAAAGTACCCCAACAAAGAAGGAAAGTGTTAAGTTTTTAAAGCCCCAAGCGAGCCTCAAGAGACACTTGGACAGGAGGGGAAGCAAACAATGTAAGCAAACAAAGCCACTGGGACTGAGATATTATGTGTTTATCTTTTGTTATAAAAACACAAATAAGCCTTTTTGTTTTTGCTCTTTTTTATCAGATGGCCGTAATGAGCTGCCTTCTGAGTAGTTCAACAATAAGGCCTTATGATCAGAGGACGCTCTTATCGTCAACAGAAAACTTCAAAACGAACAAGAACAAACACACCCCAGGAGCCTCTTTTATCTTCCTCCCTGCCGTCCGCTCCTCACATTGGGATTGCGATTCTGTTTCAAGATGGAGAGTCCAGCGTTATCAAGCCATTAGTCTTAAAATTATCTCCAAATGTTTTTGTCGTGGAATCAAACCTCCGGTTGCTCCTTGCTGGATGGAAATAAAATCAAGTCTATTAAACTCTTTCATCTGCCCACAACGTCACATCTGGGCTGTGATCTAACATCAGTGCAGAGGCCTGTGTCAGATGTGGGCCCCAATTAGCTAGCGTGGCTGGTTTACGCTCCATCCCCCTTTTTTTCCCCCCATTCTGAGCAGAGACAGAAAAAAAAACTGTACTAATTGCGCCTGGCTGCTCTTTATGAAGTTGGAAGTCGTGTCGCTCTGTGTCACGCCCACCTCTTGGACTCTAAAGTTGCACCAAGGCGACAACTACACACTATAAACACCGCCCCGGCAGGATTTGTGGTCGCTGCGATCAAAGTCACAAGTGGGGGATGATAGGTCTGGTGTTGCATGTGTGTGTGTCAGTGTGTGCATGAGAGAGAGGAGGTAATGTACGGGTTCTGTCATTGTAATTATTTATGATTGTAACCGCTGTACAGCTTGATGAGCGAACATGACGCTAATGTGCTACCTTCTGACGCACTCTGTGTGTGTGTGAGGGTGTGTGTTTCTTACCAACAGTCAGGGATGTCGGACTGGGGGTGAAAATGGGACAGAGTATCCAGGGCCCTCATGTGAGGAGGGCCCAAAAAGATGCTAGAATGAATAGCTGTAGATGCGGGGATAGGCCTATAGAGAATGACTTTCTACAGGGCCCAGAATTCTGTGCACCGCCCCTGCCAACAGTGCATGTGTAACATTCGCTGTAATGTATGCCCCATTTCAGCAACATCCTGCTTAAAATATGTGGAAAACTGGGTATTGTCTGACCCACCTTGACCAGAGTTGGGAGAAGGGTTGTGAAGAAGGATGGGCTGACGTGTCCATACAGATCAACTGCCAACACTGTTTAATGTATATCACTAACTGAACAAAGCATTTTAAACAAGTTACAAATTGTATTTAGAATTTAAGACTGAGCTAAGGACCATCAGAAGCAGCAACGGTAATGTTGAACCGGACTGCACAACATGTCGTCCAACCACATCTGTCTCATGAGAGACAACATGGGCCAACAAAACATTGGACAGTAACACAGTAGGTTGTTCATGGTGTTGCACTAATTATTTAAGGTAATGTGATCGCTTACTGATGACACGTTTGAACAATTTTTTTTTTTTTTAAATGAAGAAACTGCTACATCTTTGTAGTGAGATGAACAAAATGATTTGAATCAGCAAAGTGAGTAGTCATTTCCACCGTCACTGTGTCTAATTGGAGGATCAGTACAGTACTCTGCTGCTGATCACTGAGCGGTTGCATTGAAACAGTTTATGATAGAGTGGCTCACTTATCACATCAATGGTGCAAGTGGTAGCGCAGCAGTACCAGTGGTGATTGCTGTTGGTTGTAGTGTTTTAGTGTCTGTTTGGTCAGCTGGCAGTGCACTGCAAACAGAATAGATTCGTCATGATTTTTTCATCAAAACAGAGAAATACAACAAGTGGGTTTCATTGGAGCAGACTGACACTTAAAGGACAAATCCGGCGCAAAATGAATCTAGGCGTTAATAACACACGTGTACCGAGTCGACCGTTCTCTGGGATATTTTTTCATGCTAATCGAATGTGACCAGTTTTAGCGCAAACCGCTAATTAGCTTTTAACGCTAGTCGTCGGGGCAGGGGTAAAGTAAAAAGAAATCGCTCTTTCTATACCACTAACAAGGCTCAAAATAGCATCACACTTCCATGGTAGCATAATGAGGGTCCCTGTAAACCGAAGCATTGAGAACTTTGTAAGTGTACAGACAGTTTATTAAAAACATAGATTATAAAGACAGTACTGTTCACGTACACGACGAACGCCGTGCTTGAGCTATGTTACTGGTTACACGGCGTTCGGCTGGTCGTGACTGTTTTCCCAATATGGCGCCTGCCTGTATACGTGAACGGTACTGTCTTTATAAACTGTCTTTTTAATAAACTGTCTGTTCTCAACACTTCGGTTTACATGTAGGGTCCCTCATTATGCTACCGTGGAAGTGTGGTGCTATTTCGAGCCTTGTTAGTGGTATATATAGTGATTTTTTTTTTTTTTATCTGTGCCCCGACAACTAGCCTTATAAGCTACTTAGCGGTTTGCGTTAAAACCGGTCACATTCAATTAGCATGAAAACATATACCAGAGAACGGTCGACTTGGTACACGTGTTATTAACCCTTAGGTTCATTTTGCGCTGGATTTGTCATTTAACTGAAATTAAGTCACTGGCAGCTCTGAATGTCAAAGATGATTTTAAAAAAATAAATATAATAAACTTGAGTGTGCTGTGGCTTGCATGTACACATAAGTCCTACTATTTCTTTTGAGGAAATTGCACACACAAAGTATTGTCTGTACACTGACATTTGCTCACCGAGTTATCTTCAACATCACTTTGAGGACACAGACTTAAAGTACACTGCTGGACGTATTCTTCCCCTTTCCTTCTTCTCCTGTTCCTTCCTGTTATTGTTCCCTTTGTCTTTTCTTTTCCTTCTTCCTTCTTCCTGTTTCTTATTCTTTATTTTCCTGTCAGTTCCTACTCCCTATCTCCCCTTCCTCCACTTCTATTTACTCCTTTTTACTCCTTCCTCATCCTCCTGCTGCTATAACCCCCCATGCATACACAAGGACAGTCAACTCATTTCTATTGAGTGCTGTTAGATTTTGTTTTTTTCACTCCTCTGCTTTTATTCTTTCCCCTTTACGCTCTCTTTCTCTTTTCTTTTGCGTCAATCCTTCTAAATTTGATGTTACTCTCTTTTTGTTTCCGCTGCCTGTCTGTCCATCTTTTCTTCCTCTTTTTCCTCATCCCACTCCATCTTTTTTTCCTTTTCTTTTCTATCTCTTTAATGGCCAGTCTTACTCTTTCTCTCTCTGGCTCTCTCCTTTCCATTTATTATCGCCAGCTGAGAAAAACAGAGCTGTGTCTTGGCGCAGAGCCAGAGCAAACACTGATATCCAACCAGCCCCCATCACTTCTCTCTCCTTCCACTGGCAGCTGTCCATAACTAAACACACAATGTAACAGAACAGATATGCACACACATATACACACACTCCCTGGAGTGTCCACTGTAGGTGTTTGCTTGGCTGACATGCTCTACAATGATTGCAGTGGTCTGTACAGTGCACTACAGCCTGCAGCTGTGGACCTTTCCAAAGCTTAGGCTGCAGCCAACCAGAAACAGCAACAAACTCTGGACAGGCAGAAAATAAACAAGACACTTTTAGTCTTTTACATGGCCTCTCAAGTCATTTTCCCCTGCAATTTATTCGAGGATTGTCTGTTTCTTCAGATCAGACCATATGCAAAGAAAGACTGGAACGGTATGAGCAAGGACATTTCATAATGCAACAGAACCAAAAAGTCAGATTGAAAATGATATTTATAGTAGATGAATTGAACCCATGAGAAAACTGTTGACAGCAATAGATGCAGTGTCATTAGTTCCTTCTTCATAAACTCAAAGTCACACTCTCACTTCCTTCATCAGAGCTACTACACGGTAGTTTATTTTGTCATTAGCTACACATCTTTTTTCTTTTCTCCACACTTTCTAAGTTGCACATTTTCAGGAGACCTGGAATCAGTCTCATGTGTCTTCAAGCTCTAGTCCTGCTGAAGTATAATGAAGCAGCACACTGAGCTCCTGCCAGGTGCTCTGCAGCCCTCACCTCTGACCACACTGCACAAGTTCATGATCATTCCTTCTATAATAAATAAAGAACAAAGTATGTTATTGCTATCTTATTCTGTGTGGGGAAAACAATAAGGAGAAAAATAACTGTTCACACACGGAAAATGCAAGCTCCCAAAACATTATGGAGCTTTTTGGGAGCTTGAATTTTCATTTTTTTTATTTTCTTTTGCTTTGTATGCTGTCTCTGCTGGGTTGGATGTTCACACTATCTACAATCTTTGTAGGTAAAACATTTTTTTTGTTGAAAAAACAAACCAGGCTCACGGTAAAAAATATGTGTTTTTGTAATCGACAAAGCCTGTTGCAACATGCTGAATTTGTAAAAAGAAAAAGAAATAAAAGGAACAAAACAGTGTGCAGTTTGCAAGGTTATTGCAACAAATATGTTTTTGCAAGGATGAAACTGAGATGTGCAATCCAGGACCAATTACTTGTAACAAAACATGTACAAAACACAAACATAGTGTGAAGATGTTTTTCCAATTTTCCTCAAAATTCTCACTAGTTTGTATTACTGTCTCAGTCATACAAGGAGAAATAGCCCTTTACAAGCATTGTTAGAATGAAGTAATCACATTACTCATACTCAACAGAAGCTGTAATTAGATTACTTGCTACTCAATTTTTCAAACCCAAACTTCCTGACTTTAAACGCTCTCCTGACTGCTTCCAGTCTTTGTGCCAAGCGAATGCGAGACCAAATATGCCCTAGACCTCCCTACTGCCTGCACAAACATGAAATTGATATCAACATTTTTATATAGCTACCTTACTATAACAATAGGTCAGAGAGCAGACAAGGTTATCTCCCAAAATGTTGAGGTTTTTCGCTTGAAGGTAACCCCTGCACATATGTCTCTGAGGTAAACCTTCAATTGTTTCCACGCACACATGCTGACAGCTCGTTAATGACTGGTAATAAAGGTTGTGTAAACACATCTGTTGGCGCTGAGTTACCAGACAGTAAAAGGCTGTAAAACTGCAGGCCATCAGGCCCAGTACAGAGCACCCATTATCAGTCCAGTGTCCTCGCTCCCTCAATGACAATTCAGTTTCTGAGTCACCACACTTTGATTGTTTTGTCTCTTTGGTGGAACGTTGTTTGAGGGATACAATTGAGTTTGGATGTCCTCCCCCTTTTGTGTTTCGTCATTGTGTTTGATCATTTTACACCAACGGTTTTCCTTAAGAATCTAATGACTGGGAGACCAAACTGTAAAAAGACATTATCAATGGCAATACAATGAACGGATTTGTTTTTTTTTTGCAACACAAGTTGTGCAAAGCAGTAGTTTCATACATTGGAAAAGGGTTGTATGATTGCATCACACTTTTAAAATGTTTATTTCCACACAAACACATATAGACACACACTTTTGAAGGGAACAATTAATAGATTATCCCCTATCCCTTATCCACGCACACACACACACACACACACACACACACACACACACACACACACACACACACACACACACACACACACACACACACACACACACACACACACTACCAAGTATCATGTAGGAAACAGTAATGAGCGCAGCAGCATCTCCATAGTGGACGATCAGGTCATCTGAGCGTCGTGCGGGTATCGCGTCTACTGGGAATAGGTGCCACATGACTGATAACCAGATCTCCCTCACGCTTAACAGATGGCACTGGGTATCATTATTACAGCAGAAGTGATCACCAAATGAGATGAAACCAAAAGCAGTGATTAAGAACAATCAATAACAATGATTAAAAGAGATTTGACATAAAGGACAGGATGCTGAGACAGAAGGGTTAAACACATCCCAAAGCACCTATTACGATCTGCGAAAGCTTTGTCCACCTGACGTGAAAATGAGGCTGGTGGATAAAAATCAGTGGCTTGGATTCAAAGGAAGGACGCGCAATAATTTGCAGATCAATTTGACTCAAACATTGGTGATGCAAATTAATACATTGATTTTGTTCTCTTCAAGTCAATGAGCTTTAGTGTCTTTCTTTTGAAATTCAAATCTAACACTGATTGCTAAATAGAACCCTGAAATTGTAGTTCTGTAAAACCTGTGTGTATTCTTTAAGGGTTTTCCTTAAATGACTGACCATTTTAAAGTCCCTTACGGTCGGGCCACGTAGAAATCTTACTTCTTTACTCATTCATAAAGGTGTCACTGACCACCTGTATTTTAAAAATCTGCTGCTGTGGACACATATAAAATGTTATTAATTTCAGCAACAGCGCGATGTTACATTCAGTGGAGTGTTTTCCATGTTTTCCCTGTTTAACGACAAGTCACAATGCCTCTTCAAACTGGAGACAAACCTGCTTCTTTGTCAGCAGTGGCTGGATATTGTTTTTTGAATTGCTCTAATATAATCAACAGTGCAATGAATGACATATTTACATACATTTTAAATCTATAGGCGCAGTTTCTGTCACCCCCATAAGGAATTCTAAGTAATGACAACAACACTGTCGGGCGTCCCCCATGATACAAGCCTTCCATGATCGTGCGCACAGCCCCCTCCTCCACGCAGCGTTGCTAGAGCCAAGGAGGACACGGAGGATTAAAAACATGAAGGACTCTTCAGAAGAGGTAATTATCTTCACTTCGAGTTTCTGGCGAAAAGTCGCCAGACGACACAATCTTCTGAACATAGCCAAACTGAGAAATACAGAGAGAGGTTTGTGGAGCTGATAGTCTTAATTAGCTTTGTAGCAACTCATTTGCCAGTTGAGGTGTGGTTCGGGGCATCTGGTAAGGATGCCCCTTGGCCCCTCCCTAGGGAGGTGTTCCAGGCACGTCCAGCTGGGAGGAGGCCTCGGGGAAGACCCGGGACTAGGTGGAGGGGATTATATCTCCAACCTGGCCTGGGAACGCCTCGGGATCCCCAGTCAGAGCTGGTTAATGTGGCTCGGAAAAAGGGACGTTTGGGGGTCCCCTGCTGGAGCTGCTCCCCGAGCCCGGAATAAGCGGACGAAGATGTATGGATGGAACTCATTTGGCAATGGCTTGAATGTAACGGACGTTCATTAATATCAAAAAGTTACGCATGTGGCCGGCTTGGCTCAATGGGTAGAGCAGGCGCACACATACTTGGAGGTTTATGCCTCGACGCAAAGGTCCAGGGTTCCTGGATTTCCTACATGTCTTCCCCCCTCTCTCTCTCTCCCCTTTCTCACCTAGCTGTCCTGTCAAATAAAGGTGGAAAAGCCCAGAAAATAATCGGATTGTGTTAGCACTGAAGTCAAGCTTGCATTACTGTTTGCTGCTGCAACTCCTTCCATCAACCCTATCTCCCCTTTTTATATGCTAAGCTTTTTGGTACTGTTTTTATCGTAATTATCATATATTCATGTATGTGTTAAGGTGGCATTTGTTTTCCATCAGAATCAAGAAGACACCGTTGTGTACAGTGCTGATTCTCAGGTCTGTTGGGGCCCTATGCAAAAATTCCTAGGAGGCCCCTCAAAACCAGTTCATCAACAATATGTTCTAACCTCTACAAATGCTAACATAAATGCCAAACATGCTGTGGTTCCAGCTTTCCAGCTTTTAATGAGGCTATTTTAATAATCTTAATTTATTTGAATGGAGAAAATAATCAGCAGATTAATCCATAATGAAAATAATCATTAGTTGCAGTCTGATACAAAATGAGCTGCACCTCAACCAGATATCAGTAAAATCCTGCTTTTACATCTTGTGTATGAAAAGAGATAGAGAGGTATTTATTATATATACATAAAATATTACACACACACACACACACACACACACACACACACACACACACACACACACACACACACACACACACACACACACACACACACACACAGATATATATATATTTGCAATATTGACACTGAAATCACAACCTGTCTAACCTAAGACTCTCGGCGATTTCAGGTGGTTTTGACATCCTGTTCTTTCCTTCTCTGCAGGGACTATGAATTAAAAATTACATAAAATAAAATGCTGGCCACGTCTCAAGGCCAATTCAGCACATATGGTTTTACTGTAATGAACATCACACCTTAGGGAAGGACATGGAGGGTGATACAGAGAAAGAGAGGCAGAGAAAGGAAAGAGATAAAAAGTAAGAGCAAGAAAGGGCAAAAGAAAAAAGGAGAGATTGTCAAACAGAGAAGGACGTACATAAGGATGGACTGTTTTCGCTTTTGTGTGTGGAGAATTTACTCTTTCTTTTCCTCAATCCACCCAGATCCTCCCATCAGTGTGGATAATTGAGAGATCTGGGACATGAAGTGGAGCCAAAAAGGAAAAGTGAGAAAAAAAACGATGTGTCCTGGCTTGCTTTTGTTCCTCTCTGACTTGTTAATGTCAAGTCAGCAAAGTGGTGGTTGGGGGCTGGGCAAGGTTTTATGTTGTGTATGTGTGAGTTTGTGTGCATGTTTGTGTGTATGTGTGGTGAATGTTGTTAAGAATACATGATTGTTTGGCAATAAATATAATACAGAAAAACAAGTGAGCAGTAAAGAATGATGTCCACCACGTTCGATGATAAAGCACAGTAATTACTATAAAAGTGAGGCTGAGAGACATGAAGAGAGACTGCAATGAGGTGAGTAATACATAAAAGCAAATGAGAAATTAAATAAACAGATGTTACATGTAATAGAGTGTCAAGCACATTACAGATACCAACACAATTGGTTCATTAATTGATCAACAGCAAATAAATGTCTCAAAAATGCTCACTGGTTCCCACTTTTTAAAAAGTGAGGGGTTTATGCTTTTCTTTATATAGAAGTAAACTGAATATGTTTTGGTTTTGGACTGTTGGTCAGAAAAAACTTGAATATGTCACCTTGGGTTTGGTAAATTAGAATCAGAATTATAATTGACTTTATTGTCATTGTAAGTACATACAACGAAATTAAAAGTGCTACTCTGTGGTACAAACATAAAAACACATTAAACCAAGAACATGGATCAGATAATGTGAAGATGGTAAAAAGATTAAAACTAGAGTAATAAATAGTACAATAGTGAAATCATTTAGTCAAATAATACTTGTATTGTCTATATTGTCCTTTTATCTCCCTTGCCCAGGGACCACAGATGTAAATTAGCTGTATAGCTAACTCTGGTACAGGGCTTGAACTGTGCATGGTCACTGACAAATAAACTAATAAACGAAACTGAACTATTGCACATTATTACGTAAAAGTGCAGGCGATAGCAGCATGAGACATAATTATACATTTTCTGGAGAAAAAAAATTGGTTAATCAAATAATTGAGAAAATTATTGTTGGTGTTAGAAAAGGAGACTGTTCTCCCAAGAAGAACCCTCCACCCCCCATAGAGAAAAGCCAGATTCTGTGGTCACTGGTGGCTTGGGTCCAATCAGTGGCTTGGGTCCAATCAGAAACCGCTGGCTCGTCTCCGTCCTTCCCAACCCGGCATTCCACCCCACTAGACGCTGAACATAATACTTCACTTTCTCCCTTTCTGCGTTTCTTTAGGATGGTTTTCCACTGCAGAAAGCCAGATGCGACTGTGGCATGCCAGGCATTTCACCTGGTTCTAGTCCTGATGCTTGACGCCCCCCCCCACCAGCGAGGGCTGGGCATGAAACACCTCCTGCTGATGCACACAACGCCCCTCGCATTGTTCCCGGCTTTGGCTGCTCCTCAGGACTTCACCGCAGGCTATTGTTCCTGCCAATGGGGAAGAGAAAAAGGCATGTTCACACAAACAAGGACAAACTCACTCAGACTGACACACACACACACACACACACACACACACACACACACACACACACACGTGCAGACTTTTATACTTGGAATCATTCAAAGAGCCTGAAAAGAGCATGTTTTTTTATTCTACTAAGTACAGCAAATCAACACCTTTATTATCGGGCCGTCGGACAGTCTAGGCGAGGTCGGTGACTCGAGTCTGTTTGGTGTGTTCCGTGCCGTCGTTTTGGTGAACTATTTTTAAGTAAACTACTGAGATTAGAGTATTCGAACGAGCCGCCATTATGGTCAGCCTTGAAATTCAGGAGAAGCCAGACCATCTGGCGTTTGTCAATCGATCGCTTCTGTGTGTTCCGGAGGCACTTTTGGACCAACGGCAGCCAAATGATCAGTCCGACTGCCTTTTCTGCCGACAGTCGGCCGTCGGTGGGTGTGTCAGAACCTTTAACTGTCTTTGCCCACAGATCTGTTTCAGCAGGATTCAGACTCTCTCAGTTTCTTGTAGTCTGTCCTTTCTTATTGCCTCTCCTACTCCTCCTTATTCTCTCCATTCTCTCAATAATCGTCCAGCAGTGGTTTTACTGTCTATATCCCTTCTTCTTTAACATATTGCATTACATTCCTCTGGCTGCAGGTAGTTGATATGCAAGAGCAAAGTTATCTCTCAGTCAATGTCTTTGCGATAAATCTTGTGTCATTAAGAAAAGTCTTATAAATAAATGTTTTACACTTCCAGATGATCTCTCAGTTGTAATTTGATTATAAGACCTTGAATTTGTCTGACAATATTGGCGTCGACCCACACCAGCAGAAGTCACATTATCTCTTTGTTTAGACATTTTCATTGGCATCTTTGTGTAAATTGCCCTTCTTGATCATGGGATGTTTTATTCTTCGGTTTACGCCAGCCGGGTTATAGTAACATCATCAACATGCCCACCCACTTCGCTGTAGAATTCTCTGGACAGTGACCTGTTCCATTCACACATAGGCTCAATCGGGCATTACACAGACTTTGTACTAAGGGAGCTGGCAGGGTAAAGTCCCTTTACGTAATGTCCAGTCCAACTGATTCAGACATTTGCATTCTCATATCAGCTCCTCTGGGTAATTGGAAGCAGAATCTAGCAGAAATTCAAGAGCAGGACCGCGACCTCTTCCGGCATTCCAACACCCACCTAATCCTCTCCTCTCATTTCTTTCTTCCTCTCTTTCCTCCTCTCCGTAGGGTCCTAAGGAAGTCCATTGTGCCCGGTTGCTCACGGGTTCTGTTCCGAAAACTTCTCCAAAGCGCCAGTCAGCAAGCGGAAGAACTACAAGGCAGTTCACGCCTCACACACCAATAATTTTTATTAATAAATTCTTCAAACGCATCTTGTTGATTGTGTGGTTCTTGCTAGTGAATGTCTAGATAAGTTCAGGTTGCATGTATGAAAGGATTTAGGCAATTGGGATCTGGTATTCAACGAATGAGAGGTACTACAGGTAGTACTGGCTCTCCCTTTGTGCAAGAGAAAACGGCCATGTATTGCTCTTTCAATGTACACTAACATGCTGTGGACCATTATTATTTCTAGCCCCAGAACTGCATCTACAAAAGCTCAAAGTGGGAATTATCTACATATCTGCTATGCAACATCCTAACAAGCTTCCTCTCTGCTGTTGGTAAACTCTGGCCATACAGGAACTGGAATTAACTGCTCTTGGTCTGGCACACTTCAAGCTCTGTTAAATATTTCCTGTCCATTTTAGGTTAGGGTTGAAGCTGCAGCTTCGAAACAGTGACATTTCCAAACTGCACTGGTGAAAGCACAATGCAACAGAACAGTGCTACCGCCATTGATGGTATTTGGTGCTAATTGCTGTGTCATTGAGCATTCGTAGTTATTTGCACTTGTGTAAAATCTATTAAAATGTCAATTACATATTGTGAAGATGGTGACCGGCCCCCTGGCCATGCATGGTATTACCGCCGCAAAAGCCGGAAGAGATCCAGCATTCTTTACATTAGAAAACCCAGAGATGCATTTGGTAATGCCTTGTGAGAGTGGGTTAAGTGTAAGCATAATCTGCTTTCTTAGACTGTATTCTCAGAACCGAAAAGCCCAGCGAAACCTGAAACTTAGGCTGGCATTTCCACAAATGGCTGCTGCCTTTAATTTGAGATAATGAATCCGTTTTATGATTTGGGTGGAGGGTTACCGTAAGAACTGGCCATTCAATTTTATAAAACTCGAATCTGTTTGAGTCTTAATTGTTTTCGTGACATGCAATATCTTGTAACAAAACATCTTTCACAACATGTAACAACGGCCCCTACTTTTCGCCCCTAAGAACAACATACAGTGCTTGTAAACGCATAACATTGGGACAAAGGGAGACCGCATACTTTGCACGTAAGGACAGCACAGACTAAGGGTCACCGGTTCGTCTATACAACCGGCCTGTGCAGGAGTGTTCTACCGCCCGGATGGTTTGCAGACTGGGGCTTCCAGAAACGTGCCTGCAGTTTACGCTTCGCTTCTTCCATATAAACATCTGAAATAAAATGATAGTAAAATGCTTTTGCAAATTAATTCGCGAACGTAAACAAAATGTGAACGATATTGTGTGGACTTTTTTACTTAGTTTTAATTTCTGTAACATTTGACCGGATATTTTATGAAATCGAAAATTAAATATATAAAAAGATTTTACAATAATCCATCATTGTGGTGGCTTCGCGCTGGTTATTTGCCATTAGCTAAGTGTAACGCTTGTTGTTCAAACACATGTACATGGGAAATCAGAAATAAAACTTCAAAAATAAAGATGAAAAAGAGACATTTGAAAAACTTAAAAGAGTGCGATAAAGCACCAGCCTGTGGTTGTGCCTTTATCATGCCAACTCTTTAATTGTCTCTAACAGCAATAATCCTTCTTCACCTTTGCTGCATATAGCAGCACCGTTTAAAGAGGCAAAATCAAGTTCCACTACTCACCCGGGTCAAGTGTGGCCCAGTGTGTGCGGTGTGTGTGTGTTCCCATATGTGCTTGCGTCCATGCTTGGTGTGGTCCGGGTCCAGTTTGTCTAAGCATAATCAGATAGCTTCTTTAGTCCCATCACCGCACTGTGCGCCACACAGAAAACAATACATAGCTTTTACTAAAGAGAGAAAAGTTGGGATGGAAATGGACCAGCGTGTGTGTGTGTGTGTGCGTGTGGAGAGGAGAGAGAGAGAGAGAGAGAATTCGAGGATGATAAGAGAAGATAAGTGCAGCCGATGATGCACTTGCGTAGGCACTGGAAACCACAAAGACGTATGATAAATAGGTTAAAAGCATCCTTGGTAAGTTCAGTATAAGTGATGCAAAGTACCGATCTGCATCTTAGTGTGTTTCTGCCAGCCGGAAATATCTCGTGAACAAGGCTGGACCACGTGTGACATCCACTGTAATTAAAAGCCTGTTTGTGTACTATAATAGTTTTTATGTTTTCCAAATTCTTTAGTTGGCATCAAAATGGCGATTACTTTAGCAGCTCTACTTCATAACGTTTGAACTGCGCGGTTCGACTGGCGCATCATTGTACCCACTGCGTGGATTCTCAAAGTTTCTGTGTTGGAAAGCATCCCTCCATAAATGCTTCGGAGTCCCGGCCTGCATTATTATTATAGTCTCAATGCTTTTCCCTGCACGCACGCTTGCCGTTCCAGCCTCGGCAGCCTTCAAATGTTCAACAAAACGCGTAAAACGTACCTGGCGTACCGAGGAGCGTCAACGCAAAACTCCGACGCGTGCATGCGGCAGGAGCGTGTGTGTGCTGGATGAAGTGTAAACCTAAGCAGATGGTGGACGTGGTGTGTGTGTGGATTCTTGCAGAGTGAAACTGGCGATTGTGTATTTTCTCAAAAGAGAGGGGGTGTTCCCTGTGCGGAGAGTGATTGTCGGAGCCCTTCTGTGAGTGAGGGCGTAGTGCTGTGTTTGTGTGTATGTGTGTGTGTGTGTGTCACAACAGTCCAGAGTCGGTGAGAAAGAGCAGTCTGTTAGTCTCCAGCATGCCCCTGTGTGACCTGATGTGAGTAGTAGAAGGCCGGTGACAAAGATGGCATACTTCTGGTTGCTTCCAGACCATCTTAGTTCATTGGTAATTCTCCTTCTTTCTAATACCAACGTGCGTTGATGTTGATAATGTTCAGCTTCTTGATGACACATTGTGCATTTCTCGATTTCATATGTGGATAGCTGATAAATTAAAAGTAAAAACCAACATGCCGTGTCTTGTAAGTGTTGGGCCACCGCCAGCTGCCCTAACAGTAAGCGCTAGTTGGTGGTTCGTGGATTCTCTTTCAGACCTGTGCATTAATCATGCGCCTTCGGGTGGATCCAATCACATGCTGACAGCCTTAAGTCATGCTCAGTTCACAACGCTATACACACAGTAGAACGCCTCCCCTTGCGGCCTTTGAGTGACCCCCACTCTCTGATCGGATCTCACTCTTCCTCGCAACTGTATGCAAATGCAAACACGCACATAATTTCGGTCCCGCTAAGACCCACTGCTTGCTTGTGTTTAACTGACATGGAGGCAGCAATGCACTTCCCCCCATTCTGCCAAAAATTAAAAAAGAAGAAGAAGAAATCAAAACTATATAGACTGGGTCTATTCGTACGTGTGTTCCAGGCAAAACCAAATTGTCCAAGATGTTTGACGTACTTGTAACATGCAACCTTTTTGCGTAGGCATGTATGTTGTATGTGTGTAAGTATGTGTGCTATGTTGTGTTGAATTCTTTAAATAGCAGATTTGTTTGTCCAAACAAATTTCCTTCGGGATAAATAAAATCTATCTTGTGTTTGGTTGCGTTAGGGTTTTGTTGACGGTTCGGGGAAACATCAAGGTTTTGGAGCTAAAATTACGAACGCTGTGAAAGTTATGGGGAGCTTTGGTTAGGGGAGGATAGGGGGTCAGGCTTTAAAAATAAACAATGTTGACTATTGGCTGGAGACGAACAGCAATCTCCTGGTGTTAAAGGGCCGTGTGCTTTTGTTGACCGCAAGGTCTTCCCATGAATGCCTTAAAGGAGCGACAGTCCAAACGCGTGTGCCCCTCTCTAAGCTTTTCACCCCACTTTCAAGTGTGGCCTGTTCAGGTGTGGTTGGATGACATAGTTGTACAGTCAAGGGATAATGGAAAACAATGTGACAATGTGAAAGGGGGGGTCTGTAAGTGATAATGGACATATACAGAGAATTATCACTTAAATCTGCAGCTCCTCGGCTTTGCAGAGCTTTAGAGAGAGTTGCAGCTCATTGATTAGCTGTTAGGCTCACAACTTTACTTGTTTCTGTTCAGTCTCACCACTCTCATTGTGTGTCTGTTTACAGCACCAACAAAAACTCAAAACCCATAGGCTACAACCAGTGGATCCCCAAACCCTTTCACGCATAGGCCCCTTAAACTGACATAAGTCGGACCATGGAGCCCCATTTCATAGATTTTTGTCCCAGGGTGCCCCATCTGATAGGATTTTTGCTTTTAAATGTTTTATTACAGAGTGTTAAACTTTATTTTGTTACTTATTAATTGGAATTATAGTTAAAAATAAATGGATTCCCCTTTTGCTGTGGGACCCCTGGAATCCCCTCAAGGACCCCTTGGGGTCCCCGACCCCACTTTGAAAACCCTGAGCTAACCTACCTGCTCAGCACCAAACACCTAACATTAAAGATTGAAGATGAACAATTGAGATGCACCACAGCATGTACTTCACTTTTACATCGGTAGCATTGGTAAACGCTTCACCGAGTGTGTGTACTCTTCCAGTGAACCAGTAGTGGAGTGGATCGGTTTTCCCAGTGGATCAGAAGCTTTGACTCCTTAGCTAGCTGAGTGGCTTATTGACCGTCTCAGTAACGCATCCAAGAGGATTTTCACCCCTTGATTAAAGTACCCCAAACAAAGAAGGAAAGTGTTAAGTTTTAAAGCCCCAAGGAGCCCCTCGAGACACTTGGACAGGAGGGGAAGCAAACCAATGTAAGCAAACAAAGCCACTGGGACTGAGATATTATGTGTTTATCTTTTGTTATAAAAACACAAATAAGCCTTTTGTTTTTGCTCTTTTTTATCAGATGGCCGTAATGAGCTGCCTTCTGGTGTAGTCTAAATAAGAGCCTTAGGATCAGAGGACGCTCCTTATCGCCAACAGAAAACTTCAAAACGAACAAGAACAAACACACCCCAGGAGCCTCTTTTATCTTCCTCCCCCCGTCCGCCCTCACATTGGGATTCGCGATTCTGTTCCAAGATGGAGAGTCCAGCGTTATCAAGCCATTAGTCTTAAAATTATCTCCAAATGTTTTGTCGTGGAATCAAACCTCCGGGTTGCTCCTTGCTGGATGGAAATAAAATCAAGTCTATTAAACTCTTTCATCTGCCCAATAACGTCACATCTGGGCTGTGATCTGAACATCAGTGCAGAGGCCTGTTCAGTAGATGTGGCCCCAATTAGCTAGCAGCGTGTTGGTTTACGCTCCATCCCCCTTTTTTCCCCCCATTCTGCAGCAGAGACAGAAAAAAAACCTCGTACTAATTGCGCCTGCTGCTCTTTAAGGAAGTTGGAAGTCGTTGTCGGCTCTGTGTCACGCCCACCTCTTGGACTCCTTAAAGTTGCACACTAAGCCAACTACACTATAAACACATACCAACCCGCCAGGATTTGGTGGTCAGCGATGACAAAAGCGGCGGATGATAGGTCTGGTGTTGCATGTGTGTGTCAGTGCGTGCATGAGAGAGAGGAGGTAATGCAAGTTCGGTTCCGTCATTGTAATTATTTATGATTGTAAACCCTGTACAGCTTGATGAGCGAACATGACGCTCTAATGTGCTACCTTCTTACGACTCTGTGTGTGTGTGAGGGTGTGTTTCTTTACCAACAGTCAGGGATGTCGGACTGGGGGTGAAAATGGGATAGATAGTATCCAGGGCCCCTCGTGAGGAGGGCCCAAAAAGATGCTAGAATGAATAGCTGTAGATGCGGGGATAGGCCTATAGAGAATGACTTTCTACAGGGCCCAGGAATTCTGTGCACCGCCCCTGCCAACAGTGCATGTGTAACATTCGCTGTAAATGTATGCCCCATTTCCAGCAACATCCTGCTTAAAATATGTGGAAAACTGGTATTGTCTGACCCACCTTGACCAGAGTTGGGAGAAGGGTTGTGAAGAAGGATGGGCTGACGTGTCCATACAGATCAACTGCCAACACTGTTTAATGTATATCACTAACTGAACAAAGCATTTTAAACAAGTTACAAATTGTATTTAGAATTTAAGACTGAGCTAAGGACCATCAGAAGCAGCAACGGTAATGTTGAACCGGACTGCACAACATGTCGTCCAACCACATCTGTCTCATGAGAGACAACATGGGCCAACAAAACATTGGACAGTAACACAGTAGGTTGTTCATGGTGTTGCACTAATTATTTAAGGTAATGTGATACGCTTACTGATGACACGTTTGAACAATTTTTTTTTAAATGAAGAAACTGCTACATCTTTGTAGTGAGATGAACAAAATGATTTGAATCAGCAAAGTGTGAGTAGTCATTTCCACCGTCACTGTGTCTAATTGGAGGATCAGTACAGTACTCTGCTGCTGATCACTGAGCGGTTGCATTGAAACAGTTTATGATAGAGTGGCTCACTTATCACATCAATGGTGCAAGTGGTAGCGCAGCAGTACCAGTGGTGATTGCTGTTGGTTGTGGTGTTTTTAGTGTCTGTTTGGTCAGCTGGCGGTGCACTGCAAACAGAATAGATTCGGCCATGATTTTTTCATCAAAAACAGAGAAATACAACAAGTGGGTTTCATTGGAGCAGACTGACTTTAAAGGATAAATCCGGCAAAATGAATCTAGGCGTTATATACATACCGGTCGTAGTCGACCGTTCTCTGGGATATTTTTTCATGCTAATCAGCGTGACCAGTTTTACGCCAAACGCTAATTAGTTTTTTAACGCTAGTCGTCGGGGCAGGGTAAAGTAAAAGAAATGCGCTCTTTCTATACCACTAACAAGGCCTCAAATAGCATCACACTTCCATGGTAGCATAATGAGGGTCCCTGTAAACCGAAGCATTGAGAACTTTGTAGTGTGTACAGACAGTTTCATTAAAAACATAGATTATAAAGACAGTACTGTTCACGATACCCATTTAACGCCGTGCTTGAGCTATGTCAGCATGGTTACACGGCGTCGGCTGGTCGTTACTGTTTTCCCAATATGGCGCCTGCCTGTATACGTGAACGGTACTGTCTTTATAAACTGTCTTTTAATAAACTGTCTGTTCTCAACACTCGGTTTACATGTAGGGTCCCTATTATGCTACCGTGGAAGTGTGGTGCTATTTCGGCCTTGTTAGTGTGTATATATAGTGATTTCTTTTTTTTATCTGTGCCCCGACAACTAGCCTTATAAGCTACTTAGCGGTCGCGTTAAAACCGGTCACATCCAATTAGCATGAAAAATATATACCAGAGAACGGCCGACTTGGTACACGTGTTATTAACCCTTAGGTTTCCTTTGTGCGCTGGATTTGTCATTTAACTGAAATTAAGTCACTGGCAGCTCTGAATGTCAAAGATGATTTTAAAAAAATAAATATAATAAACTTGAGTGTGCTGTGGCTTGCATGTACACATAAGTCCTACTATTTCTTTTGAGGAAATTGCGCACACAAAGTATTGTCTGTACACTGACATTTGCTCACCGAGTTATCTTCAACATCACTTTGAGGACACAGACTTAAAGTACACTGCTGGACGTATTCTTCCCCTTTCCTTCTTCTCCTGTTCCTTCCTGTTATTGTTCCCTTTGTCTTTTCTTTTCCTTCTTCCTTCTTCCTGTTTCTTATTCTTTATTTTCCTGTCAGTTCCTACTCCCTATCTCCCCTTCCTCCACTTCTATTTACTCCTTTTACTCCTTCCTCATCCTCCTGCTGCTATAACCCCCATGCATACACAAGGACAGTCAACTCATTTCTATTGAGTGCTGTTAGATTTTGTTTTTTCACTTCTCTGCTTTTATTCTTTCCCCTTTACGCTCTCTTTCTCTTTTGCGTCAATCCTTCTAAATTTGATGTTACTCTCTTTTTGTTTCCGCTGCCTGTCTGTCCATCTTTTCTTCCTTTTTTTCCTCATCCCACTCCATCTTTTTTTTCCTTTTCTTTTCTATCTCTTTAATGGCCAGTCTTTTCTCTTTCTCTCTGGCTCTCTCCTTTCCATTTATTATCGCCAGCTGAGAAAAAACAGAGCTGTGTCTTGGCGCAGAGCCAGAGCAAACACTGATATCCAACCAGCCCCCATCACTTCTCTCTCTCTCTCCACTGGCAGCTGTCCATAACTAAACACACAATGTAACAGAACAGATATGCACACACATATACACACACTCCCTGGAGTGTCCACTGTAGGTGTTTGCTTGGCTGACATGCTCTACAATGATTGCAGTGGTCTGTACAGTGCACTACAGCCTGCAGCTGTGGACCTTTCCAAAGCTTCAGGCTGCAGCCAACCAGAAACAGCAACAAACTCTGGACAGGCAGAAAATAAACAAGACACTTTTAGTCTTTTACATGGCCTCTCAAGTCATTTTCCCCTGCAATTTATTCGAGGATTGTCTGTTTCTTCAGATCAGACCATATGCAAAGAAAGACTGGAACGGTATGAGCAAGGACATTTCATAATGCAACAGAACCAAAAAGTCAGATTGAAAATGATATTTATAGTAGATGAATTGAACCCATGAGAAAACTGTTGACAGCAATAGATGCAGTGTCATTAGTTCCTTCTTCATAAACTCAAAGTCACACTCTCACTTCCTTCATCAGAGCTACTACACGGTAGTTTATTTTGTCATTAGCTACACATCTTTTTTCTTTTCTCCACACTTTCTAAGTTGCACATTTTCAGGAGACCTGGAATCAGTCTCATGTGTCTTCAAGCTCTAGTCCTGCTGAAGTATAATGAAGCAGCACACTGAGCTCCTGCCAGGTGCTCTGCAGCCCTCACCTCTGACCACACTGCACAAGTTCATGATCATTCCTTCTATAATAAATAAAGAACAAAGTATGTTATTGCTATCTTATTCTGTGTGGGGAAAACAATAAGGAGAAAAATAACTGTTCACACACGGAAAATGCAAGCTCCCAAAACATTATGGAGCTTTTTGGGAGCTTGAATTTTCATTTTTTTTATTTTCTTTTGCTTTGTATGCTGTCTCTGCTGGGTTGGATGTTCACACTATCTACAATCTTTGTAGGTAAAACATTTTTTTTTTGTTGAAAAAAACAAACCAGGCTCACGTGAAAAATATGTGTTTTTGTAATCGACAAAGCCTGTTGCAACATGCTGAATTTGTAAAAAAGAAAAAGAAATAAAAGGAACAAAACAGTGTGCAGTTTGCAAGGTTATTGCAACAAATATGTTTTTTGCAAGGATGAAACTGAGATGTGCAATCCAGGACCAAATTAGTTGTACAATAACATGTACAAAACACAAACATAGTGTGAAGATGTTTTTCCAATTTTCCTCAAAATTCTCACTAGTTTGTATTACTGTCTCAGTCATACAAGGAGAAATAGCCCTTTACAAGCATTGTTAGAATGAAGTAATCACATTACTCATACTCAACAGAAGCTGTAATTAGATTACTTGCTACTCAATTTTTCAAACCCAAACTTCCTGACTTTAAACGCTCTCCTGACTGCTTCCAGTCTTTGTGCCAAGCGAATGCGAGACCAAATATGCCCTAGACCTCCCTACTGCCTGCACAAACATGAAATTGATATCAACATTTTTATATAGCTACCTTACTATAACAATAGGTCAGAGAGCAGACAAGGTTATCTCCCAAAATGTTGAGGTTTTTCGCTTGAAGGTAACCCCTGCACATATGTCTCTGAGGTAAACCTTCAATTGTTTCCCCACACACATGCTGACAGCTCGTTAATGACTGGTAATAAAGGTTGTGTAAACACATCTGTTGGCGCTGAGTTACCAGACAGTAAAAGGCTGTAAAACTGCAGGCCATCAGGCCCAGTACAGAGCACCCATTATCAGTCCAGTGTCCTCGCTCCCTCAATGACAATTCAGTTTCTGAGTCACCACACTTTGATTGTTTTGTCTCTTTGGTGGAACGTTGTTTGAGGGATACAATTGAGTTTGGATGTCCTCCCCCTTTTGTGTTTCGTCATTGTGTTTGATCATTTTACACCAACGGTTTTCCTTAAGAATCTAATGACTGGGAGACCAAACTGTAAAAAGACATTATCAATGGCAATACAATGAACGGATTTGTTTTTTTTTTGCAACACAAGTTGTGCAAAGCAGTAGTTTCATACATTGGAAAAGGGTTGTATGATTGCATCACACTTTTAAAATGTTTATTTCCACACAAACACATATAGACACACACTTTTGAAGGGAACAATTAATAGATTATCCCCTATCCCTTATCCACGCACACACACACACACACACACACACACACACACACACACACACACACACACACACACACACACACACACACACACACACACACACACACACACACTACCAAGTATCATGTAGGAAACAGTAATGAGCGCAGCAGCATCTCCATAGTGGACGATCAGGTCATCTGAGCGTCGTATGGGCACGTCTACTGGGAATAGGTGCCACATGACTGATAACCAGATCTCCCTCACGCTTAACAGATGGCACTGGGCGTATCATTATTACAGCAGAAGTGATCACCAAATGAGATGAAACCAAAAGCAGTGATTAAGAACAATCAATAACAATGATTAAAAGAGATTTGACATAAAGGACAGGATGCTGAGACAGAAGGGTTAAACACATCCCAAAGCACCTATTACGATCTGCGCAAAGCTTTGTCCACCTGACGTGAAAATGAGGCTGGTGGATAAAAATCAGTGGCTTGGATTCAAAGGAAGGACGGCAATAATTTGCAGATCAATTTGACTCAAACATTGGTGATGCAAATTAATACATTGATTTTGTTCTCTTCAAGTCAATGAGCTTTAGTGTCTTTCTTTTGAAATTCAAATCTAACACTGATTGCTAAATAGAACCCTGAAATTGTAGTTCTGTAAAAACCTGTGTGTATTCTTTAAGGGTTTTCCTTAAATGACTGACCATTTTAAAGTCCCTTACGGTCGGCCGTAGAAATCTTACTTCTTTACTCATTCATAAAGGTGTCACTGACCACCTGTATTTTAAAAAATCTGCTGCTGTGGACACATATAAAATGTTATTAATTTCAGCAACAGCGTATGTTACATTCAGTGGAGTGTTTTCCATGTTTTCCCTGTTTAACGACAAGTCACAATGCCTCTTCAAACTGGAGACAAACCTGCTTCTTTGTCAGCAGTGGCTGGATATTGTTTTTGAATTGCTCTAATATAATCAACAGTGCAATGAATGACATATTTACATACATTTTAAATCTATAGTGCGCAGTTTCTGTCACCCCCATAAGGAATTCTAAGTAATGACAACAACACTGTCGGCGCGTCCACATGATACAAGCCTTCCATGATCGTGCACAGCCCCCCCTCCTCCACGCAGTTGCTAGAAGCCAAGGAGGACACGGAGGATTAAAAAAACATGAAGGACTCTTCAGAAGAGGTAATTATCTTCACTCGAGTTTCTGCGGGCGAAAGTCGCCAGACGACACAATCTTCTGAACATAGCCAAACTGAGAAATACAGAGAGAGGTTTGTGGAGCTGATAGTCTTAATTAGCTTTGTAGCAACTCATTTGCCAGTTGAGGTGGTTCGGGCATCTGGTAAGGATGCCCCCTAGGCGCCTCCCTAGGGAGGTGTTCCAGGCACGTCCAGCTGGGAGGAGGCCTCGGGGAAGACCCAGGACTAGGTGGAGGGATTATATCTCCAACCTGGCCTGGGAACGCCTCGGGATCCCCCAGTCAGAGCTGGTTAATGTGGCTCGGAAAAGGGACGTTTGGGGTCCCCTGCTGGAGCTGCTCCCCCCGCGACCCGACACCGGATAAGCGGACGAAGATGTATGGATGGAACTCATTTGGCAATGGCTTGAATGTAACGGACGTTCATTAATATCAAAAAGTTACGCATGTGGCCGGCTTGGCTCAATGGGTAGAGCAGGCGCACACATACTTGGAGGTTTATGCCTCGACGCAAAGGTCCAGGGTTCCTGGATTTCCTACATGTCTTTTTTTTTCCCTTTTTTTTCTCACCTAGCTGTCCTGTCAAATAAAGGTGGAAAAGCCCAGAAAATAATCGGATTGTGTTAGCACTGAAGTCAAGCTTGCATTACTGTTTGCTGCTGCAACTCCTTCCATCAACCCTATCTCCCCTTTTTATATGCTAAGCTTTTTGGTACTGTTTTTATCGTAATTATCATATATTCATGTATGTGTTAAGGTGGCATTTGTTTTCCATCAGAATCAAGAAGACACCGTTGTGTACAGTGCTGATTCTCAGGTCTGTTGGGGCCCTATGCAAAAATTCCTAGGAGGCCCCTCAAAACCAGTTCATCAACAATATGTTCTAACCTCTACAAATGCTAACATAAATGCCAAACATGCTGTGGTTCCAGCTTTCCAGCTTTTAATGAGGCTATTTTAATAATCTTAATTTATTTGAATGGAGAAAATAATCAGCAGATTAATCCATAATGAAAATAATCATTAGTTGCAGTCTGATACAAAATGAGCTGCACCTCAACCAGATATCAGTAAAATCCTGCTTTTACATCTTGTGTATGAAAAGAGATAGAGAGGTATTTATTATATATACATAAAATATTTATACACACACACACACACACACACACACACACACACACACACACACACACACACACACACACACACACACACACACACACACACACACACAGATATATATATATTTGCAATATTGACACTGAAATCACAACCTGTCTAACCTAAGACTCTCGGAGCGATTTCAGGTGGTTTTGACATCCTGTTCTTTCCTTCTCTGCAGGGACTATGAATTAAAAATTACATAAAATAAAATGCTGGCTACGTCTCAAGGCCAATTCAGCACATATGGTTTTACTGTAATGAACATCACACCTTAGGGAAGGACATGGAGGGTGATACAGAGAAAGAGAGGCAGAGAAAGAGAAAGAGATAAAAAGTAAGAGCAAGAAAGGGCAAAAGAAAAAAGGAGAGATTGTCAAACAGAGAAGGGACGTACATAAGAATTGGACTGTTTTCGCTTTTGTGTGTGGAGAATTTACTCTTTCTTTTCCTCAATCCACCCAGATCCTCCCATCAGTGTGGATAATTGAGAGATCTGGGACATGAAGTGGAGCCAAAAAGGAAAAGTGAGAAAAACGATGTGTCCTGGCTTGCTTTTGTTCCTCTCTGACTTGTTAATGTCAAGTCAGCAAAGTGGTGGTTGGGGGCTGGGCAAGGTTTTATGTTGTGTATGTGTGAGTTTGTGTGCATGTTTGTGTGTATGTGTGCGCATGTGTGTGTTAAGAACACATGATTGTTTGGCAATAAATATAATACAGAAAAACAAGTGAGCAGTAAAAGAATGATGTCCACCACGTTCGATGATAAAGCACAGTAATTACTATAAAAGTGAGGCTGAGAGACATGAGAGAGACTGCAATGAGGTGAGTAATACATAAAAGCAAATGAGAAATTAAATAAACAGATGTTACATGTAATAAGTGTCAAGCACATTACAGATACCAACACAATTGGTTCATTAATTGATCAACAGCAAATAAATGTCTCAAAAAATGCTCACTGGTTCCCGCTTTTAAAAGTGAGGGGTTTATGCTTTTCTTTATATAGAAGTAAACTGAATATGTTTTAGTTTTGGACTGTTGGTCAGAAAAAACTTGAATATGTCACCTTGGGTTTGGTAAATTAGAATCAGAATTATAATTGACTTTATTGTCATTGTAAGTACATACAACGAAATTAAAAGTGCTACTCTGTGGTACAAACATAAAAACACATTAAACCAAGAACATGGATCAGATAATGTGAAGATGGTAAAAAAGATTAAAACTAGAGTAAATAGTACAATAGTGAAATCATTTAGTCAAATAATGTACTTGTATTGTCTATATTGTCCTTTTATCTCCCTTGCCCAGGGACCACAGATGTAAATTAGCTGTATAGCTAACTCTGGTACAGGGCTTGAACTGTGCATGGTCACTGACAAATAAACTAATAAACTAAACTGAACTATTGCACATTATTACGTAAAGTGCAGGCGCATAGCAGCATGAGACATAATTATACATTTTCTGGAGAAAAAAAATTGGTTAATCAAATAATTGAGAAAATTATTGTTGGTGTTAGAAAAGGAGACTGTTCTCCCAAGAAGAACCCTCCACCCCCCATAGAGAAAAGCCAGATTCTGTGGTCACTGGTGGCTTGGGTCCAATCAGTGGCTTGGGTCCAATCAGAAACCGCTGGCTCGTCTCCGTCCTTCCCAACCCGGCATTCCACCCCACTAGACGCTGAACATAATACTTCACTTTCTCCCTTTCTGCGTTTCTTTAGGATGGTTTTCCACTGCAGAAAGCCAGATGCGACTGTGGCATGCCAGGCATTTCACCTGGTTCTAGTCCTGATGCTTGACGCCCCCCACCAGCGAGGGCTGGGCATGAAACACCTCCTGCTGATGCACACAACGCCCCTCGCATTGTTCCCCGGCTTTGCGCTTCTCAGGACTTCACCGCAGGCTATTGTTCCTGCCAATGGGGAAGAGAAAAAGGCATGTTCACACAAACAAGGACAAACTCACTCAGACTGACACACACACACACACACACACACACACACACACACACACACACACACGTGCAGACTTTTATACTTGGAATCATTCAAAGAGCCTGAAAAGAGCATGTTTTTTTATTCTACTAAGTACAGCAAATCAACACCTTTATTATCGGCCGTCGGACAGTCTGGCGAGGTCGGTGACTCGAGTCTGTTTGGTGTGTTCCGTGCCGTCGTTTTGGTGAACTATTTTCGTAAACTACGAGATCGTATTCCGAACGAGCCGCCATTATGGTCAGCCTTGAAATTCAGGAGAAGCCAGACCTACGTGACGCGTTTGTCCAATCGATCGCTTCTGTGTGTTCCGAGGCACTTTTTGGACCAACGGCAGCCAAATGATCAGTCCGACTGCCTTTTCTGCCGACAGTCGGCCGTCGGGTGGGTGTGTCAGAACCTTTAACTGTCTTTGCCCACAGATCTGTTTCAGCAGGATTCAGACTCTCTCAGTTTCTTGTAGTCTGTCCTTTCTTATTGCCTCTCCTACTCCTCCTTATTCTCTCCAGTCTCTCAATAGTCCACCAGTGGTTTTACTGTCTATATCCCTTCTTCTTTAACATATTGCATTACATTCCTCTGGCTGCAGGTAGTTGATATGCAAGAGCAAAAGTTATCTCTCAGTCAATGTCTTTGCGATAAATCTTGTGCATTAAGAAAAGTCTTATAAATAAATGTTTTTACACACTTCCAGATGATCTCTCATTGTAATTTGATTATAAGACCTTGAATTTGTCTGACAATATTGGCGTCGACCCTTACCAACAGAAGTCACATTATCTCTTTGTTTAGACATTTTCATTGGCATCTTTGTGTAAATTGCCCTTCTTGATCATGGGATGTTTTATTCTTCCGGTTTTACGCCAGCCGCGTGATAGTAACATCATCAACATGCCCACCCACTCGCTGTGAATTCTCTGGACAGTGACCTGTTCCATTCACACATGGGCTCAATCGGGCATTACACAGACTTTGTACTAGGGAGCTGGCAGGGTAAAGTCCCTTTACGTAATGTCCAGTCCAACTGATTCAGACATTTGCATTCTCACATACAGCTCCTCTGGGTAATTGAAGCAGAATCTAGCAGAAATTCAAGAGCAGGACCGCACCTCTTCCGGCATTCCAACACCCACCTAATCCTCTCCTCTCATTTCTTTCTTCCTCTCTTTCCTCCTCTCCGTAGGGTCCTAAGGAGGTCCATTGTGCCCGGGTGCTACGCGGGTTCTGTTCCGAAACTTCTCCAAAACGCAGTCAGCAAGCGGAAGAACTACAAGGCAGTTCACGCCTCACACACCAATAATTTTTTATTAATAAATTCTTCAAACGCATCTTGTTGATTGTGTGGTTCTTGCTAGTGAATGTCTAGATAAGTTCAGGGTTGCATGTATGAAAGGGGATTTAGGCAATTGGGATCTGGTATTCAACGAATGAGGTACTACAGGTAGTACTGGGTTCTCCCTTTGTGCAAGAGAAAATGTATTATAGATATTATGTTTCCCCAATAATAATTACTCAACAGATACTATGGACCATTATTTCTAGCCCCAGAACTGCATCTACAAAAGCTCAAAGTGGGAATTATCTACATATCTGCCATGCAACATCCTAACAAGCTTCCTCTGCTGTTGGTAAACTCTTGGCCACAGAACTGAATTAACTGCTTCTGTCTATACACTTCAAGCTCTGTTAAATATTTTGTCCATTTTAGGTTAGGTTGAAGTTGCAAGTTGAAACAGTGACATTTCCAAACTGCACTGGTGAAAGCACAATGCAACAGAACAGTAAGCACTGCCATTGATGGTATTGCAGTTAATTGCTGTGTTGCTTTATCTGTAGTTATTTGTGTAAATTTGTGTAAATTCATTAAAATGTCAATTACATACAGAAGATGGTGACCGTCCTCAATAGTGACAGTGGCGTTTGTCAGTTTCATCAGTTGGTGTAGAAAACAGCACAGAGTGAGAACCCAGTGCTAAATGTAGTGCCTTCTTTATTAGTTGTATTCTAAAGCTTGAACGTGCAGTACTTTTGGTAAATTGGCAGTGTGACAAGACATACCAGGAAAATTGGTTGCGGTTTCTCTTTGTGATTAGTGTGCTACATTGGTATTTAGATAATGGTATGATGGCACATGCATCTGGTATATGGTAACTAAAAAACATTTTTTATCCTGACTGGGACAAACAGTTGGCTCTTTTGGCTCAGTTTCCCTGTTCTGTGGAATTGGCCAAAACAATGGAAAAATCATTTTGGAAGAGAAGAGTCAAATTTCTCTCTCTGACTCAAACAACCACACATATTTAAGTATTTGATGGGGCTCTATGCTTGGACATTCATTCAGAAAAATCAGTACAAAAAAATCTTAAATCAGGGAGCTGTGAATTTATTTTTGTAAAGTATGTAAGCAAAAAGTAATGCACATTCATGAATATTAGATGTCCAAGTGCACATACTGGGTAGATTACATCGTAGCCTGCAGCTAGTACCATTGTGCTTATTTTACTGTTAAACACACAAGTGTTAAGAGGATGGATATATTATGAGAACCGGATCCTGGACTCCAAGATTTCAATGAAAGTTGCTCAGCAAATGCTTTTTTCTTTTCTTGGTTTTCTCCATGTTGTGTGCACATTATTTTCCCTTGTCCCAATCACTTACATTGAGATGTCACACTCATAAAAATGCTTTTCTTGGCTATAAGGTAGTCCTTAATATTAAATCTTCAAGGTTTAAAAATAAATAATTGACCTTGTTGGATTGTATTGTTGTTGGCCAGTGGGACCAATTGGCAAGAATGACATGTCACACCATCCAGCTCTCTCAATACTGTACATCTATAGTTGGGACAGAGAAAAAGGTTGGTGCCATGAGTTGGAGTTGGTATTCTTCCATCTTTTAAACAGCAATGTGGTGACTTTGTGTTTGATAAGACTTTAAACTGGACTTTGTGGTTTACATTTGATGTACTCACCAAACCCTGCAGCAACCTGACCACACCAATGATTTTTTTTCTTCTTCTGGAGACTTATACAGGAGGCACGGCATCATGTGTTCTGATATCATCTGTCTAATGTCAGTGTAAACCAAATCAAAGGAAATTAGTTAGTGGCACTTCCTTTATATGTATATTGCTTCCAAATCTGTATTCCATATACCACAAATCCCATTTTAGGAATTAGCCAACATCCTAAAAAAGTTACCCAACATCTTACTTTTAGATGACAGTGATTGTCTTCTGGAGCCTATACAATGCCCTGCACTGTTTATAGAGAGAAAGTCAAGGGTCACCACTTTCAGTTTGTTAAAGACCTATTCTATATGTTTGTGCTATTTTCAGTTGTGAAAACAGATTAAATCTTAATCCGATTCTAGTCTAATTTTACTAAGAAAGAGAAAAGGCAGGGGATAACAGCTGTATTTAGCTGTGTCCTAACCACTTGGCTGCTGCCCAGTTTAGATTATCACCCTCGTAAAATGCAGCTATGGCTAATTATGTGGGAAGGGAATCCGTGACTTGTGCAGTTTTGGGCAAAAAATGCACACTTGCAAAGCCACGCGGACAAAATTTATTCACAAAACGTGCAAGCAACAAGACACAAACTCCCATACACACTCAGATACGCACATATATTTACACATACTCATGGCCGACACATGGTGGGGACCACCCAAGAAGGAGCAGCCTCTTTGAAAATAATGAAAATTCCGCAGCAGCCTGGTGCTGCACAGCAGGCCGAGGCAGCGCTGCGTCAACACAGGAGAGTCTGTGGAGGCTCGCATCCCACCTGGCTGCAGTGGTTGCTGAGGACAGGCAGAGAGCCATGATGATAAACATTTGGAGTTTTTCCATCTGCAAAAAAAACCCTCAGTAGGACATCTGCGTGAGGATGCTGTCAGGAGGGAAACACCAGATATCAGTTCTAAACTGGGCAGATTCCAGGCTAAATTACGGTATGATGGGTGATGGATCCTGATCATTGACCCGTTGCGAATAATACTTATAATATATATTGTTTTAGCAGTGACTCTAAATTTATGTTTGTTTCATATGAATCTTCCTCTTGGTCCTTCAGTTGTCACAATTGCAAGTGAAGTAAAATGTTCACGGCTTCCACAGATACAGAATAATGTAGAAATCTAGTAAGTGTCACCTTTTGGAAAGAAAGAACATCCGTGTTCATCCTGTCTTGCTTTGCAGGATTTTATATTTTTACCAAAGTCCAGAGAGCACGTGTATGGATGGCTTTTCAGTTTTGTTTATTTTGTGATCTCAGTAAATCTATTCACTGATCTCAACGTTACAAGCTTTTTGCAGAGACAAATTGAAAGGTTTTTCATCTCATGATTATAGGAAAATACAGTCTTGTTTGATCTCAACATAAAAAGCCATCAAAACATAACATTGTTATTAAAAGCTAAAATTATCACAATTAAATTGAAATAGATACCTTGTTCATTAATATAACAAATGAAGATTCAATCCAAAACGTCCATTTCCTGTTTTAAACAAATGACGTCTGCTGCATCAGGTTTGTATTAGTCTATAGCAACGACATTTCATTTACGGGATTGTTCCGGTGCGCCGGAGGTTCCGCCAGATGTCCCTCATTTTTGGCTGGATGTCCCTCAGTTTACGCTTTCTTTGTGTTGCCATTCTAAACTACGGTGGATTTCTGAGGACTATGGTTAACTGCTCCTCAGATCTCTGCAGGGTAAATCCAGACAGCTAGTTAGACTATCCGTCCAATCTGAGATTTATGTTGCACAACAACAAGCATTTTTTTAACACACACGTTCCACCAAAAACAAGTTCCTTCCCGAGGCTATTTTGCAATGGCACAACCGTTGCTCCGTCCAGTGCTTAACGATTGTGATTGGTTCAAAGAAATCCCAATAAACCAGAGGACGTTTTTCTCCCATCCCGGAATGCTGCGTGGACTGGCCAGACCCTCCTCCGCAGCGCTGTCGAGGAAAGTCTGGCAAACCGAGACTAGGTTTATATTGATGCTTTTCTGCCTTTGTGATAGAATAAGATTAGTTAAACAAAATTGCAGCCAAACAAAATGTTTCATTCATGCTCAGTATAATTTGTTTATTGATGCATCATCTAGTCAGAGATTCATTCATTTATATAAGGGTTTAAAGGTTTTAATGTTTTTTATGTGTTAAGCTTTTGGTATTGTTGACTTTGGTCAAATCTATAATGTATAATTACATCAATCTTTAATGTAATTTTTCTCCAATCAGAGTCCCTGTTGCTGCTTGGATTCTGCTTGGAGATGAGAGAATTTTATGCTTAGTTTAATCATCGACCGAATATGCTTATGCCCTCGAATTAATGTTAACTTCAATTTCACATGCTATGGATAATAAATAAATTCTTGCACACAACTTGTCAACAATGCAACAACCATCCATGACTGAGTTAAACACACACACACACACACGCACACCCACAACAAGACAACAGCCACAATTTTCATTATATAGTTTGGCTAACTCATGGAATTAATGTTTATTAAAGCTGATTAAATTTGGCAACAACGTTTGTCGTTTTAGCCAAAAGTAATTTATTGTTCAGCCCCTTCAGATAGCCATCAGACTTGAGCAGGATTTATGCTTCTGTGGACGCTCTACGCAGAACTTTCACTGTAGCCTACGTAAGTGGCCTGAAATTTATTCTTGTGCTTTGGTGTCTGCGTCGATCTCTTTAAAAGAATAGCAGGGCCGGCGTGTGTGTGTGTGTGTGTGGTAAAGTGAGTGAGAGACTGACAGGGATTAGCTTCGGAGCGAGTACCGACTCTAGAGGCAGAAAAAAAGGGTCTCCCCTTTGCTTTCTGACCAAGGTGGGAAATCTGTAGCAGGAAAATGTAACCCTCTCTTGATTTCATGTTGTTTATGGAGAAGGAGAACCAGGAAATGAGTAGGGGGAAATGCAATGCCAAGCCAAGGTCAAGCGGACCAATCACAGTTGTTGCGTCGCCGTCGTTACATTTTTTGAGAGGTGCACGTCAGGCTAGGGCGTGGGGTCCATATCTCCATGTATATGTACGTACCCATGGCGTCGATTTAACGCAGGAGCATAAATTGGTCTTAAAGCAACACTAGAGAACTTTTCCCGCTTCGGTCCCCCTACAGGTTGGAAGCGGAATTGTCCATTACATTACAAAAAAGAAAAGTTCTCTAGTGTTTCTTTAAGAAGTTCTCATTAGCTGTACTTTTTTCACTGCACATCACCTACTCCTGATGCCAGACCTGAATCTGTGCTTCTTAAAATTGGTTTATTGGTTCAAATAGCACCTGTTATTAATATGAAAGATTACAGTAATTGCCTGAGCACATAATTAGTGTTGAAAATTGTAGTTTTGCAGGGCATTTTTTTAAGGGTACTGTTTTGACAATCACTTTGATTTTAAGATGAGGTAAAAAAAATTCTAGACAAAACATGACTTATTAAACTTAACATAGTCCCAAAATCCTAATGAGCCAGCATTAAAAAAGGCGGTACATAAAGCAAGACCAATATTATTCCTGGCAAAAGTCAAAGGCTTTGACAGCCCTGTCCATTTTTATGTTTTACTGGAAGGGGAAAAGATCTTGACTCCATTGTTTGGGTTGAAAAATTAGTAATAAGCTTCACTTCCTCCATCAACAGCATTGCAAGGCACCAATAATGAAGCGTTGAAAGGTCAGAGTTGTAACGTCCCGAGAGTATTCCTGAGACCAAACAAATGAGCACTCAAGAGAAAATGTACAGGTCAGTAATTATAACAACAGCCAAGAAAAAGGTGTGTGATAAATCACTATCACTGTATCACTATACAAAGGATCAATGTGATTATAATAATAATAATAATAAATTGAATTTATATAGCGCTTTTCATGGACTCAAAGTCGCTTTAAATGTTGCCCTTCCAGTCTGTCTACTTATCTAAGTGTATGTTTACTTATGTGTATGTTGGTCCCTGTTACCAATTTATATATGTGGATATTTTAAGTTACTAAACTGTGAAATACTGTGTGTTTCATCACAAAAGAAAATTACAAAAAAAACTACTTTATACCATCAGGCAAGGTTACATTTGCATTACAGTGTGCATTTGTGTAACTCTGTGGGGGTTAAGCTTGGGCTGTAAGTTAATGCAAGCCAGAATGAGAGAGTTACGGAGTAGTGAGACTGAGGTTACTCCAGTCCGGGGACTGTTGGTCTAGTGCCAGCTCTCCTGACCCAGAACATTTTGTACCATAGTGAAGGCATGCAGGCAACAGCCATTGTCTTCTCACACTCTTCTGCACACACACACACACACACACACACACACACACACACACACACACACACACACACACACACACACAACACACACACACACACACACACACACACACACACACACAGTTGGAGTAATGTAATCACACTTGAAGCACACACACACACACACACACACACACACATACACGTTCCTCTTTGGGAGAAGCGATTAATTTTGGAGTCAAATCCTGTTTCCTTAACCCTAAACCCTTGAATAAACCCAAATCTTAACCCCAAGCCTAGCATATTATTCAGTGTAAAAGCTGTAAAACTGTACCTTAACATCATTTCAAACTTCACACCATCTATTTGTCTTAGATGATTCATACTATACTTAGTAATAAAATCCACAACTAGTTGTTCAGATCCAATATCTTTATCTTGCGATAACCTCACTACATCAACATGCATATATTGTGTTTGGATAAGTTTAGTCAGGTGTGCTAACATGAGGCCTTATCCAACAGCAAAATATGTTACATGAGGTCACATAACAGAAACTGCAATCTGCTATGCCAACAAATGAACGTAAACTAAGTTGCAGTTGCCATGTGGCTACATCAATAACATTAAACAGCAGTAAAAGATTTCCTGAGCAATGCGCGTGTTTCTGAGTAACCTTGTTACTTCCCCACGTTGTGCTTTTGAGTCTTTAGCCGCTTTCCGACCAGAGGGATTTTTGCAGTTCCTAGAACACTTTTTTCCTCGTGTTCCAAATGGACCAACTTGGGGATTATTAAGTTCCTCTGACCGCAGTTCCTGTAACTCTTTCAGCTCCTACTTCAGGGCAGGGTCTTTTCCCTTTTCCGCATAGTGACCTAGGTCAACGAGGGTTGGGTTTCCGGTACATAGACAGACCAACAATGGGACAATTTTAACAATTTTCATCACTAAATTCACTTCTGAGAATGTTTTAGGTGAGAAATGAACTGTTAAGATTTAGAATATATGCAGTCTTGCGCAAATCGAAGCTCCATAAAGTGACGCGACAGCCAGCTAGCGCCTGCCCCGGCCGCTAGCTCGTCGCTCGGCCAGTCATGCTCAGAGACCCGCTGTAAGCTGGAGGTCTCTCAGACCGGTCTCGTAAATAAGGTTTTTATTTTGCCGTTTAAATATTACAACACATTTCCATCATAAGATTAACGAGAACCTGTGGTTAAATGCCTTTTCGGAGTTAAACTCCACAAGCGCCTCCGGGCTTGACAACCTCGCTGGCCGGCCGTCTCACACACATACACACACACACACACACAGCCACAGCACAGCAGGCAGAGGCGGGAGAGAGAGAGTTTCTCTTCGGGAGACTTGTTTAAATTATGACATAGATTTTGTATTTAAGTCATACGTTTTTTGGTGTATTTGTTTTCTGATTTTAACGCTATAAAGACCGTTGCCGTGCTTGCATCACTCCCTTACCCCTACCACTTCCCATGGCCACTTGGCCAGTGCAAATGCAAAACGGTTTTGGGGGAGAGTAGTTAGTAGAACTGCTTAGAAGTGGACTTCTCCTATAAATAAGTTCCTGTAACTACTTGGTTGGAAAGCAGCTTTTGAGTCCTGGTGGGTGGTTCCAGTTTTTAATGTTTATCCTGTTGCATGAATGAGGCATTACAGATTTCATCTTAAATGTCTCCTTCTTTCACATGTCAACATGTATGCTAGCTGGTATCCTCAAAGTAAAGTTAAAGGAAGCCAGTAAATGCTTTTGATGCTGTAGCAAAACACATATTTGATGACAGAATGAGTAGCTTTTAGTGTTGCACACACACACACACACACACACACACACACACACACACACACACACACACACACACACACACACACACACACACACACACACACACACACACACACACAGATATATAGGCCTGGATTTACAAACAGCTCAATTTAGCTGTGGTTAGCTTTAACTGTTAGCCACAGCCCCCACCCCAAGAGAATTAATAGGTAGGGGTGGACAAAGGCATCCCCTTGTCTCTATTTGGCAGACCCCGCACCACAGACACACATAGCTGCACACAGGGTACGCTACGCTAAGTATAGTCGTGCAGGCTAACCACACATTGAGCTGGAGGTTTGGCTCAGAGACAGCTCAAGCTGCCAGGCTAACTTTCCCCCCGCTTTTAGAAGTGTCCGTCACACATAAACACACAATCACACTGGGGCCAGAGCTATTTTAAGAAGCCCAGTAAAATAAGTGCACAAGCTGCCCATGATGCAGCCTGAATGCACACAGAAAGGTATATGCATATGCGCACAATGTAAACACACAAAACCAAAAGCAGACATCAGGCCGACACAGAATCACACAGCACACACAAACACATATTTACACTTGCTAAACACCTGGTGGCTGAGAATAACCATCTTAACAGCCCTTTTTACCTGAGCACATCGGTGCTTTTAGGACCTTAAAATACCCAAGTGGTGGCCATAAGAAACTCTTCTATAGTCTCTTCAGAGCTTCATACTTTATTTTGATAGGCTGAGCAATCTGGTGTGAGCAAATGAACCAATGAGACAAGCAGTGTTGAGCAAGTTACTTACAGATCCGTCAAAGGTGGCTTCAAACAACTCCAAACCCACATGTCACATAAAGCTTTATTTAACATGTGCGGAAACAACAAACCACTCTACATTTTGGAGGTATTTATTGAGCATCATAAGCTAGCTTAGCATTAGCCATGGTGAATGCTCATAGCTCTACAGAAGTCCACTCGTAACGTGGAGCTTCTGTGTAACACACCATCAGAACACCCCCATCACAATACCAGGTGACTTCTGAATATAGATTTACCAGTGGCTAATGTTAGCGAGCCAGCTAAGAACACATGCATGACAACTTTAGAGTTGCATTTCTCCTCTCTTGGTAGAAGCTAACCGCCTCCCCACACCAGCGGTGCCAAACAAACACAACCCAGACTAAACCCAGAGATACTGAACTGATATCAACCATACATCACATTCCCGGTAAGACAGAGAAGAAACCGATCCTTACATTTTATGTAATTTTATTACTTTTTGACCAACACGGCTGACAACTGGCAACTAAAGCAGTATTTATCTTTTAATTATATGAATTAATGCATTCATTTATTTTAGGCTGTACTAGGGACAAAAGTGACTTAGTACCTGTTTTGTACTCTTAACTGAAATGGTGGCACAATTAAGCAGTTGAATTAGTGCTGTTTCTATACACAGAGGAACCTTTTTTTTTCAACACAGCAAATCCATAATAAATACAACCCATGTCACTTAAGGGCTGCAAGCATCATTAATAGTGTCATGACCCAAGTTGCAGTGAAAACAAATGAGACACTGTGCTCCAGAGCAGCTTTGGATCAGAAGTAGACAACTCCACTGAGGATTGTAACTCAGCTAAATGAACGTACTATTAAATAATTACAATCACAGTCTCCTTTCTACCGAAAAAAAAACTGTCAGGGTCTGCAATTTAAAATCTACTCAGTAAAATGTGACCACCCCAACAAGCACCTCAATTACACAACCCAAGTCCTGGCCCTCCATGGTAATAACCTCCCAAAGCAGACAGAGACCCCTAAAGAGCAGTACTTAGACAACCACGGGTGGGCAGACATCTACCCACGGGGCAGCCACTGTTCCATAGTCTGCAGATTCATATACACATATATAGCCCCCCAGCCGAGGGCAAACCCAGCCAAGTGATTAGGATTGGACTAATGAGTGGCTTTCAGTAAACCGGAGGCTCGGGTAGGCTCCTGGGTGTACCAGACCACTGCTTCCTGTCCTGTGGGATCCCCCACCTATCAAAAAATACTACCTCTCAAAGAATATCAAGGTTGAGGTAAATGTTTAAGGCAACCTGGACACATTCATCTCAGAAAAGGTCAGAGGTCACATTAGAAAAATGAACACACTCCAAAAATAACTGCTTGTCCTCAGTCACAAGGGGAATGTGCAATACATGACCAGCATTGCGATTAGCAATGTTTAAAGGGTAATAGAATTGTATTTTGACTGGGCCAGATGGTATCAATAATTCTAATCCATATTTAAAAAAATAGTCAAGCGAGTTTCGTGTAATCAGCTTTATCTTTTTCCAAACAACCAATTTGACCTGACCGAAGTGAAAACAGATATATCAATTAACCCCTTTGAATTTTACCTTTGAAAAAGTACCCCCTGACCAAAAAACCTTGCAAAATAGTACGCTCATTTAGCTGAGTTACAATCCTCAGTGGAGTTGTCTACTTCTGATCCAAAGCTGCTCTGGAGCACAGTGTCTCATTTGTTTTCACTGCAACTTGGGTCATGACACTATTAATGATGCTTGCAGCCCTTAAGTGACATGGGTTGTATTTATTATGGATTTGCTGTGTTGAAAAAAAAAAGGTTCCTCTGTGTATAGAAACAGCACTAATTCAACTGCTTAATTGTGCCACCATTTCAGTTAAGAGTACAAAACAGGTACTAAGTCACTTTTGTCCCTAGTACAGCCTAAAATAAATGAATGCATTAATTCATATAATTAAAAGATAAATACTGCTTTAGTTGCCAGTTGTCAGCCGTATTGGTCAAAAAGTAATAAAATTACATAAAATGTAAGGATCGGTTTCTTCTCTGTCTTACCGGGAATGTGATGTATGGTTGATATCAGTTCAGTATTTCTGGGTTTAGTCTGGGTTGTGTTTGTTTTGGTGTGGGGAGGCGGTTAGCTTCTACCAAGAGAGGAGAAATGCAACTCTAAAGTTGTCATGCATGTGTTCTTAGCTGGCTCGCTAACATTAGCCACTGGTAAATCTATATTCAGAAGTCACCTGGTTTTGTGATGGGGGTGTTCTGATGGTGTGTTACACAGAAGCTCCACGTTACGAGTGGACTTCTGTAGAGATATGAGTAAAATACCTCCAAAATGTAGATTGGTTTGTTGTTTCCGCACATGTTAAATAAAGCTTTATGTGACATGTGTGTTTGGAGTTGTTTGAAGCCACCTTTGACGGAGCTGTAAGTAACTTGCTCAACACTGCTTGTCTCAAAAAGAGGCACAATACAGTGTCTAAACAACAATATTGTAACAAAAAAAACAAACGTAAATGCTACATTTCAAATGTTTAAAAGTGCCCTGCCACACAAAGCATTTTTTGAAATATTTTAGGTCCATATGTGTTTGTGTTATGTCGTGAATGTGAAAATGAACTGCTACCTCCTCTGTCAGCTCTAGCCACTGAAAAGAAATAAGCGGAGAAATCAAGTCAATAGAGCTCAAGAGAGGAGACCTTGGGTTCCGGAAGTAAATTTCCCATTCATTTCTCCCATTGCTGTCTGGAAAAATCCATATATAAAGAGTTTTAGACCATGCCTTAGGCTAACCCGCTATGACGTGACTCATAAGCGTACAACATATCATTTTGAGTGAAAAAACGAACAGAAATTCCCAAAAAAGTCAAAGGTACAAGACTGTGTACATATTTTCATTATCGAGCGAAGGAACTACTCATCCCATAAACCACCATGCACCACTGAATAAAGTAAGCTACGTTAGTTTAACAGCTAATTCGTTATAGTAGAATGCTGTGCTACCGTATGCTACCATTGAATGCTTGTCGTCAAAACATCCCAAACTGTTCATTTTCGTTGTTGTGTTGTTTATGTTAATGTTAATTTTTTTTACTTGTAATACTTTGTCTTGACTAATAACGCAATGAATAAATGTACAAAAGTGTCCTTTCAAAGACAAGATGACAGCTCTTCCAGCCACCACTGCTGTGTGCTACAATATAGTGTCTGCAAGATGCAATTCTTTCTTTTTTTGTCTTTTCCCAAAGACAATGAATTACATAAACGGTGGGTGATTAACTTCCGACAAGACAACTTTCTTACAACTAACACACGTCTGCAGCCGACACTTTTTTTTAAAACATGCAGTGTTAACATTGTTATGCAGTGTTAACATTGTTGCATGTAGCTACATGCTAACAGCAGTAAAATATGTCATCTTGGCTGCCAGTGTGGTTAAATTCTCCCCAATTCACATTACTCCTGAAACATTTTCTGTGTATGTAGTATTTGGTTTAAAAGCCTTTATTTTGACTGTAGAAATTGCTGCTATATTCTTTTAGTGTCCACTGCTAACTATAGTAGCTACATGCTAACGGCAGTAAACATGTCATCTTGGCTGCCCATGTTGTTAAATTCTCCCCAATTCCAGGTCGCATTACTGCTAAAACATGTCAGATTGGGTAGTGTTTGGTTCAGAAGCCTTTATCTGTGGTTTTTGACGTTAGAAAGTGCTGCTTCATTCCATTATAATCTAATGTTAGCATACTCCCAGCTAACTATTATGTAGCTACATGCTAACGTGACATAGCTGTAATCTTGGAGGCCAGTGCTGGTCATTTCTACCCAAATCGCAGTCACTTTATTGCTGGTATATGTCCTGTTGTGTAGTATTTGGTTTATAATATATATCTACCGCTAGCGCTAGCGGTAGCAGCATATAGCAGCGGAGTATATATAGCTATATACTATATATGTATGTTGCACCAATCACCAATAAAGGCTTCTAAACCAAATACTTCACAACAACACAATGTCCCAGCAGTAAAGTGACCGGAATTTGGGGAGAAATGACCAGCATTGGCCAAGATTACAACTATGTCGCGTTAGCATGCAGCTACATAATGTTAGCTAGGAGTATGCTGGGCTCTCACAGCGATCTCATTTATAGCCCTGTCTTTACCTGATACTTTCATAACAGTACAAACACATGAAGTGAGAGGTATATAGACATGATTAAACTTTATTTAAAGCATGATTAACCAGAAGCAGGATGGAGTCATGACTTAAAACACCAAAGCAAGGCTTCTAGCTCAGGCTAGCTAGCGTTAACAAATTACCTTCAAAGTTGCAAAGAAATTAAGAAATGTAAAATTTGAATCAACATCCTCACACTAATGCGGAAGTGATGCGTGCATAGAGCATGCACGCATCACTTCCGCATTAGCGCATTATTACAAAAGCTGGTCAGTCTGACGTGGTGTTGCCTGGCCCAGTTGCGCTGGGTAAAGGATGCTGATAGCTAGGCTCTCATTAGCTAGCTGTTAGCCACTCAGAGTCAAGCAGCTTAGCTCGCTGAATATTAATGAGAACTGGCACAAATCAAACTGAGTCTTCCTGCAGGCTTTCTATACCATGCTAGAATGGCCTGAAACAAGGCAACCAAGGCATTTTTTCCACAAAAATTTTTACAGTCCATGGTAGAACTTCAGACATTACAACAAAGTAATGAAATACGTGTGGCAGGGCACCTTTAAAATCACTAAATCCATCCATTATTATAGTGTATCATTATTTTAGGAATAATGCATGACAAAAAAAAATCTCAGTACCCCCTGCAGTACTCCAAAGTACCCCTAGGGGTACACGTACCCCCATTTCAGAAACACTGCCTTGGATTGAAGTCTCCACATTCACAAACATTAACGAGAAGACCTGAAACCTTTCAAACATGTAAAAAAATGTATCCCTCCATTAGTTCTGTAACCTGGTCGAAGCCCTGGATTCTTGAACAGTGTGAACCTAAATAAAGCAGATTCAAAATGCAGCCAACTTTTTCACAGTGTCAAAAAAGAGAACATTGCGAGTGTGATTGCACACATAGAAACATGTTTTTGAGTTTGTGTATCACCTGCATGCAATGCAGTATAGCTCAGACATTTATTGTAACGTATTCCAGGCTACTTTGGTTTAAAGTAGTAGATGTAAAAGATAAAACTTTGATGAACAGAATTAAACAAACCAAACCAGGCACATGATTATAAAGTGAATTTAAACATTCATGTATTCTTTTTTTTCCTTCCTCGAATGTGGTCAAAATGGATCAAAGTTTGTGTATGTTTTGATCAATTCAAGCAATTTTATTTTTTTCTGTGAATTCCAGTTCCAGGAGTCACTTGTTGTGTTTCGTTCTCGGAATTAAATTATGTGGAGTCCTCCCACGCAGTTGTACTGTAATCTCATCTCAGCTCCATTAATCCGCCTGTCAGAACATGTTGCCAAGGAGAGTGAATGCAACCTTTGACACAACACAATAGATATATTCAGATTTGGGAACATGCATGTTTGTCTACTGGTTACATTTCAAATATATTTACCTGCAGTAGGCTATTTGTTTATAAAATGTGAGGCATTTGGCCGAGGCTCCCATCCTTACCATCAGGAACGAGTGATGTACTGAGTGTGATGCTGTAGCTCCTGTTGCTCTGATGTTTGGAGAACTAAATTAATGTTTGACTCATGTTAATAACCCTATTTGTTATTGAAATTCCATTGCTTTTGGGTAGCACTTTGAATTGCCTTGTTGAAATGTGCTATAAATAAAGCTGAAAGATTATTATTATTTTTTTTTTGGGCTTGTTTGGCCTTTATTGATAGGACAGTAGACAGGAAAGGGGAGAGAGAGGGAATGACATGCAGGAAATGGCCATGGGTCTGAATGGAACCCACTGCGGTAAGGACTGAGCCCTAGTACATGTGGCGCATGCTTAACCAGGTGCACCCCGGAAAATACGTTTTTTAATAGTAACTTTGTGGTGTGTAGGCTTACATAAAACCATTAACCCTTCACCATCTCAAATAAAAAAAAAGGCATACCCGATTAAATCGTATAAAACCTGCATCAAACTTTAAAATGACACAAGTGCACACAAGACAAGACACAAGAAATTTGGAAGGTGTGTCTTCTCTGTGGCCTGCAGTTAGCCTTCATAGCTTAGGTTCGGAGAAACGTTTACATGTAATTCCGTAGAAGCATAATTTCAGCTCAACTTGTGGCCATTGTCATGCTCCAAACACACACACACACACACACACACACACACACACACACACACACACACACACACACACACACACACACACACACACACACACACACACACACACACACACACACACACACACACACACACACACACACACACACACACAGTTGGAGTAATGTAATCACACTTGAAGCTCTGTCCTGGTTTTAAGGCATTAAGCCAACCAAACCTTTTGTCTATGCTGTTACTTCTGCACCACTTCTGCTGCAAAAGCCCAGATAACATCTATCACTGCCCTGAACAGGGAGAGGGTGGGGTGGACAGATAGGGTGAAAGAGAAGATTATTTGTAACAGATACAGAGAAAGTGAGTGCCAAGGACAAATATGGTGGAAGAGGAAAGATAAAGTTATAGCTCCAAAATCATCTCTTAAAAGTTGATGAAATGAGCATAGACTGTAACATGCAGATTACATGTTGTATACACAAATTATGTGATGATTATGATCCTCTACCACAAATGATGTGACAATAGCACAAATTATATATTCCACTGTGGTGTTGGTTTGCTAAAGTAAAACAACTATGAGGCTAGGAAGGTTGAGGTTAAGAAGGGAAAGCTAAAATGTTACCCACGAATTGACACGAGGAGAAAATTGAAACTGGGTTTTTTGATTTAAAGGGAAGATGTATCCGGTAATCTACCACGTTAACATCCACACTCTTTAGGGGCCAGTATACTCCATCAGAAGTGCTTTTTTCATGGTCGCACTGTGTCTGAGACCTCTTCCCCGACACTTATCTGACATCGTAAGCATGGTTCAACGTGTTCTTTATGTAATTTTACGAAAACGGCAATCCAACATTCCTGGCTACTGCACGCTGCGATTGGCCAGCTGGGTGAGGTGAGAAAGTAAGACTTAAACTTCTCCCTTAAGCCCTCTGTTTACATTCCTTACACAACTGTTTCTGTCATGTTTCATGTGAGCAACCCATTGCAACACTATGAATGTCTTTCAGGAGAGATATGGAGTTATATTCCTATCTTTAATCAAGAGCGCATTCTTTCAATTTGAGAGCATTTCTCACTGATATTACGTTCAGATTTTGTAATAATTTCCCTCAAAACCTTGCTCTCACACTCAAATAGTCACTGCTCGCGCTTGGATTTGCTCTGCTTGTGCTCAAAGTTTGTGCTTGCGCTTGGATTTGCTCTGCTTGCACTCAAACTTTCTGCTTGGACTCAGATATGTTGTTGTTTGGACAGATTTCCTGCTCTCAGCTTTGAACCTTCTCCTCGCACTCAGGCTGATTCTGCTTACTTGCAAAGTTTCTGCTCTCGGATTTCTCCTGCGCGCTTGGATTTTTTGTGTGTTATAACCCTATCAAAAGTCAACAACCAATAGAATGCCAGCTGTAGTGTTGACCAATGAAATGATCCCAACCCCGTTGAGGGTGCGTTCACTTTACTTTAGAACGTCTGTTGAGGGCGGCTGCACTGTAACCTGACTGTAACCAAGTTTATATATCCCCGCGCCGTTTATAGCTTTATTATAAGTATATGTCAACAATGTGCACAGAATGGTCGACGCACTTTCACCTGCACCCGTCAGGAAACTGGAGAAAGCTTTGAAGTGGGACGTATGAAGTTATGTCCACAACTACGAGGGTGAGGAACATAACTTAAGCACCTAGCTAGCTAGCTAGCATATGGCGCCTTGATGTCCAGAAACAAATAGAGGGTGGTTTAATGTACCTAAACAATGATCAATGATTACCAAATTTCTCTCTCATATTGCTCCTCATAACCACTGAAAACTGTAAAAAAATCAAAAACCCACCCAAAGTCCAATTATTGTGGACGTTATGACTGACTGATAACTGATTGATATCTGAATGATCATTGTTTAGGTACATTAAGTTACCACGTTAAGCTTTTCACGTTAAGCGTTAGAATGTCCCGGCTGCTGTTGAGGGAAACTGTAGTCTATAACTTCCTGAGACTGATAGATCGCCATTTTGCCCCTTTACATAATAAATATGGCTATGAAATGGAACATGAAATACATAAATGAGGCAATACGTATATAGGCATTAGTCATTATAGTTCAATAGCCTAAATACATATGTTTTACTTATATTTATTTCCGGGGACTTTTATTTATTCCGTCTATTTATATGCACGTTATATTCAAAGGATGTTTAGTTATCTCACAGGCTCAGAATAAAAGCAGCAGCAAGCCTGCCTGACATCAGTGCATAGCATACTGCAAAGTAAATAAAATATGAATAAATCACGAGCGCGGTAGATTCCCAGGTCAGCTAGAGCGGGTAACGCAGCTCTGCAGACGGACCAGAGTCAGTCAGCACCGGGGAGCGAACCGCGGGGACCAAGCTCACAGGGCTGGTAGCTAGCTGCTAGCTAGCTGCAGCAGCTAATATTAGAATATTAGACCCAGCACCAGAGGTCTGATCCCCATGATTTAAAGCGAAAATCAAATAACCATTTGTTTTTTAATACCTGTTTATGAAATGAAAATCAAATGAACGAAAAAGTACACAGACCCAGTCTGTTAAGTACAATTTCACCACTAATAAAACAGATCTAGAGATGATATGCTTTATTTGCAACTTAAATGTATATTTTTAATTAATACAAAGCAAACTGAGCAGAAAGAACAAGTATTTTGTTGGTTTGTTTCTCTTCTTCCAGGTGTGACTTAAGTACCCGTTGAGCTGCATCACAGCTGCACTATGTGCATGGACCTGTGCCAGTCAGCACATCACTCACCTGTGTGCAGAGGACAGGCAGCAGTAGCACAAACCAAGAAGGTTGGCAAGTCTGATAATAATGCAATTGTAAAAATAATAATAATATAATAGTAAAATCATGTTACATACACTTATGTTTCTTGCTTAAATTCACAGGGTGCACAACCAGGCCTGGGAGAGAAAATTACTGATGTCCACAAAACCAAATCAGAGAAGGTAAGGTAAGATAGTAATGATGTTAAAGCAAGCTATGTACACCTAATATATTATGTGTTGATGTCTATGAATCTGTCTTTAATAGGAGCATACTATACAAAAACAACAGTGGAGAGTTCCTGGATAGGTCTGTCTCAAAGTGCCAGAGATCTACAAGGACTTCACCCTTTTCTGCACCATCAGCGTATAATCAAAGTGATAAAAGAGAGAACAAATTATTGTTTTCTCTGTTGACATGAATAGGTGCCTGTAATGTCTGTCCATATATTCAATCAATTCAATAAATGTTGATAAGTATCACTGCTATTTCTTAAATCATTGTAGTTTTTCAGAGCAATAAGATACAGATTATTAAAACGATGTTCACATTTGCAACAAATTAAAACCCTGATCAAGGCAAATGGTTTTTTCATGTTCCATAACATTTATAAAAAAAAAACCAATACAATTAAATTTACCAGAGCTGACACTTGGTAAATAGCTTTAATTTACCTTGTCAAAACAATGAGTAATTCATAACAAATTGCACAATATTTGACACGAAACCTTAAAAGTGTATGGTTCATACTACGGTGAAGCAGTACAATGTGCCTATAGGATTTACTGTAGCAGGAACATTGATATTGGCAAACAGATGACCCAGGTTCAGGTGAGTTTGTGAGCAGGGTTATGAATAAAGATAAGATAGGCCTAGTGTTCACAAGAGGGATGATTCAGGTACGGCAACACAAATTAAGAATAATTCAATTAAATAGGAGGTATGTACAACTAGTAGAAGATAAATTAACTATACAAGAGCAATTAAGGTAAAGTTATGAGGTGGCAAGCTAAAGTATAGTCAATAGCATGGAGTCAAGTCAACAGTGTACACCAGAATAATATATACTGTGATTAAGTAATGATACTTACTTGTCTGTACTAATATAACACAAAAAAATAATAGTGTTTGATGCAGTATGGAGAACAACCAAGTCCCATATGAACCCAAGAGACTTTAAGTGCAGCTGTTGATGATGTTCACTACAAACAAAACTTGCAGATGGTTGTAGTCTGTAGCCAGTCATACAGTAGGTAGATCTGGAGCAGATGGTTGTAGTCTGTAGCAAGCCGTACAGTAGGTAGATCTGGAGCAGATGGTTGTAGTCTGTAGCCAGCCATACAGCAGGTAGATCAGGAGCAGATGGTTGTAGTCTGTATTTTTGTAGTCATACAGCAGGTAGATCAGGAGCAGATGGTTGTAGTCTGTAGCCAGCCGTACATACAGTAGGTAGATCTGGAGCAGATGGTTGTAGTCTGTAGCCAGCCATACAGTAGGTAGATCTGGAGTAAATGCATGCATTGCGTGTAGCTATCATGGGTTGGTGATATGACACACAGATCAACAGGGGTCAAACCCCTCAGCCCCACCTGGATGAAAAAGTAAGAAACAAAATACTTGTTTTTTCAGTTCAGTTTGCTTTGTATTAATTAAACAAATAACTGCTATTTAAGGAGCAAATAAGAAACCATATCATTTCTAGATCTGTTTTTATTATAGTGATAACATTGAACTTAACATTACGTTTTATACAGATTGCTATGAATCTATTTTCAAACTAATGTTATATGAAGGAATGAAGACTAAATTCTGATGAACAACACACAACAGTGATGCAAAAACGACACAAACAATCCAGTTTCTTGTGTTCTTTCAGTTATATTACAGTTTATGTTTTACTACTGGCTCTAACATGAAATTAGCCAAATCCCAGGAACATGGTTAACCAAACGAGGAAAAAATACAAAGTAGGGTCATCACATATACACACACTGTCTGTCATATGTTGTTCAATCTAGCTAGCTATACAATAAAGAACATATATTTGTTTCTGGACATCAAGCTAGGCTATATGCGCTAGCATATGCTAGCTAGCTAGCTAGGTGCTTAAGTTATGTTACTCACCCTCGTAGTTGTGGACATAACTTCATACGTCCCACTTCAAAGCTTTCTCCCGTTTCCTGACCGGGTGCAGGTGAAAGTGCGTCGACCATTCTGTGCACATTGTTGACATATACTTATAATAAAGCTATAACGTCGCGGGGATATATAAACTTGGTTACAGTCAGGTTACAGTGCAGCCGCCCTCAACAGACGTTCTAAAGTAAAGTGAACGCACCCTCAACGGCGGGGTTGGGATCATTTCATTGTCCAACACTACAGCTGGCATTCTATTGGTTGTTGACTTTTGATAGGGTTATAACACACAAAAATCCAAGCGGCAGGAGAAATCCGAGAGCAGACCTTTGCAAGTGAGCAGAATCAGCCTGAGTGCGAGGAGAAGGTTCAAAGCTGAGAGCAGGAAATCTGTCCAAACAACAACATATCTGAGTCCAAGCAGAAAGTTTGAGTGCAAGCAGAGCAAATCCAAGCGCAAGCACAAACTTTGAGCACAAGCAGAGCAAATCCAAGCGCGAGCAGTGACTATTTGAGTGTGAGAGCAAGGTTTTGAGGGAAATTATTACAAAATCTGAACGTAATATCAGTGAGAAATGCTCTCAAATTGAAAGAATGCGCTCTTGATTAAAGATAGGAATATAACTCCATAGAGAGACTGTCTGGGAGGATGGTTTGCCCATAAGAGGGAGCAAGGCACAGAGTAAGGCAGTGCACTGAAAAGAGTTAGTCAAACTGCTTTAGAAATGTTCAAAACAAAGGAAGGAACCGCCCATTCTTGTTGCCTTTAAGTTAAATCCTTTAGGGTGCCACAACCCAAAAGCAGAAGTCCACTGTTCACATCTAAGTATAGAGCTACCGCAGAAGCAGTCACAAACTGCGAGGTGAAGCGACGTCAATGATCAGGCCAAACATCAACAGCTGACAGTAAAGATGTGTCTGTTTTGGCTTGTGTGTGTAGGTGCCTGGTGAACATTGTGTACGTGTGATGCATGTAGATGTAACAGTACACAGTTTGTAATTGAACCTTTCATATATTTAGTGTGCCTCCTTCCACCACCCACCCACTGATGTAAAGCTGATTAGACTGCAGACACACTTCCGTCTCCCTCCACTCTAACCTGCCAAAAGGTGCTAATTATAGGATGGTCTTGACAGCGCTGCTTCATGGTCAACTGCTGCCCTCCCACTCACTGCGCAGGACCTAGTCATTATATAAGTACAAGTAACTATCACTCTGGGTCAAAGGCACCCGCACTCTGTCTTCCGACGCTCTTTAACTGGTAGACTCTTGACAGCAGAAGGAGAGTGGGATATTTAAAGGAATAGTGTGACATTTTTAGAAACACGCTGATTTGCTTGCTTGCTTTGCTGCAACAGTTTTGTGGTGAAAAACAGACTGGTGCAGTGACTTCCCAGAGTTTTATTTTGTCCTGTTTACATCTTTGTTCGTGTACAAATTAAAAAAACAAGGTACAGCATGTTTATTTGTTAATTGGAGGTGTTGGTACGGAACTTTGTTTTACAGAGACAGAGAAAGGCTAGCTGTTACCCCCCTGCTTTCTGTCTTTATGCTTTTAGAACTTTCTGAGGTTCTGAGTAAACGTACCTGTCCCGTGTTGTGTTCACATTACTTGCTTCATTTTGGTGGCATGACTGTCAGGGCAGTAAAGCTGACCACTGTAAACTCTCTAAGCTGATGCCACGGATGTATATAACAGTATGGAGCTGAGCAAAAAGACTACACGGGGGAGAGAGGGTCTTCCTTTACATCAGTGCGTCGCTCTGACCATTGAGTTCAAAGCACATTGGTTCGTACACAGCTATGATCTGGGTTTGTTACAAAAAATGCCACGCACAATACTCAGTACTCTGTTGAAATCATTTGGGGCTTAAAGCTGCCCCATATGTGCTAAGCTAAGCTAAAGGTCTCCTGGCTCCAGCTCTGTACATAGTGCACAGACACAATCGTGGTATCAATCCTCGCACGTAATTCTTTGCAAGATAGCAGATGAGCATATTTCCGAAAATGTCAAATGAGTCCTTTAGTTAAACATCTACCCTAAAATTGTTGTTTGGTTTGGTGGTGGAAAAAACAACAAACTACAATGTGTGCGATATTGACAGTAACTTTGGAGTAAAACAAAAATTCAGTTATCTAAATCTTCATCTTTGAGTAGGTGGTTACCTCAGAATCAAAGAGCCATCATGAAAGAGATCCTTCCAGATTCAAATATTTGCACCTTTGTTCAAAATCATACAGGGGAAGTCCACCATTTCAAAGGGTAACATTAGGGAATAAAATTAGGGTATCATTGAAGTTTGAAAGGAACTGGGTATCCTGTCACAGAGTGATGAGGTAAATAACTGTACAGTCAGGTCCAGCAATGTGCCATGCTCTTACAATGTAATTCAAAGAGGCAGCTCCAAGACTTTCAAACTGTATTCCTATCTGCATTTAAAATAAACCAACACAGTCAATCGCCAAGTGTGTAAAAACACTACGCTTGGTTAGGGTGTCTTTGGCGTCAGTTACTGATGCAAAAAGTCTCCTTTAGCGTCTCAGTTTTTCAACGTGCAGGGTAAAATCACTTAGTTTGGGTTAGGGAAAGATTGTGGGTGGGGTTACAAAATGTATGTTTAAGTGACACGAAGGACTAGAACGGGACACAAACCCTGGTCTCCTGAGTGAAAGTACTGTGTTGTTTGCCCCATCCACCACCCAAAACCTACCTCCTTATGCGGATTTTCGTTCTTTCATTACTACTCGCTACTCGCTGTCACTCTTCATACTATGTCATCTTACATCCCCATCCAGACCCTAAAGGGTGCCTTGTGCGTTAGTATCTGACGCTGAGAGCAACTGACCAAACGTCAATATTTGAGTTGGGAGTGAATCAACCTGTCAACAAGGTGAATACATGTCAGAAGTTAAACATCAAATTATTCTTTAAGGAGAAAGGAAGAGAGGAGAGCAGCGACTAAGCAGGACTCCTCCATCCATGTTACTCCTGCCAGACTGGCATCAGTCAGCCTTGTTTGCCACCACATGATGACTAAACTAAAATTAAAGTGGCACTGATCACATGCAGCTCAACCACATCTGTCTGAAGACTCCCCAACTAACTGTAGACCACTGGAGCCAGAGTGGAGCCCTCCCTAGACAGAGCTGCCCCTGGGCTAATGCGCTTTATGTTCCACCAACCTCCACCAAACTGTAATTTTGTTTCTTTGAGGGCACTTCGGCAGACTGACTTAAAAGACAACGGCCATGAAGTATCAAAGGACATTTTTAGTTGCTCAGGATTCTTTTTCTGTGACATGACTGTAGTAAAGATATCCAAATATGTCATACTATAAAAATAAGAAAATACATGTAGTGCTTCTTCAACAGGATGAAAACGCATGTTGCAAACATTTCAAGTGTGTACACTTTGAGAAGTTAATGTTTTACTTAGATTAATGTCAGTTAAGAGATAAGCTGAATGAATTTGTTTGGAATCAAGTGGCCACTAAAACAGTAGTTTTAAACTGTTGGCATCACTCAAACTCTGTGCCCCTCTCATTAAAATAATTTGCTGAATTTGGGCTATAAAAGAAAATGCAGCAATTGGCATGAGGCTTCAATTAGAGTTACGACTAGAGGTAGGGTAGGGGCTCTACAGGTTTTTTTCCAGATCTCTGTGTGTGTTGTGTGTGTGTGTGTGTGTGTGTGTGTGTGTGTGTGTGTGTGTGTGTGTGTGTGTGTGTGTGTGTGTGTGCGCATTTGTGTGTGCGTGTTCAGCATGCACTCAAGTGGATGTGTTGTAACACGCCATGATGACATGTCCTTGTAACAGACAGTTGTAAATATGATTAATCTCTTTTTAAGCCTAAGGACGATTGATGCAGCAGCTTGATCGTCTGTTCTTTTCACCTGCAGACGACCTGTGAGTCAAAGCTTCAGGCTGTTAAGTTTTATTAGCAACTTGATTTTTGGTACCTATTTCGCAAATAATCAAAATGTGCATATAAATGAACCTTTGCATGCACAGTAATAAAACAAGTCTCATTTGGCGTCGCATACGTTTTTTTTAATTAGAATTAATTAACATAGTCAAACTAAATTTCTGTTTGACTGCACTTAATCCTGACGACGGTTTAGCCTCAGGGTTGAATAGTAAACACATAATAAAACGAGATTGTTTCTCGGTGACCTAGTCTGCTGTTGCTGAGTCAGCAAAATTCTGTCTTTCAACAGTATCTGTACATGGTAACTACCATATGGTTAAAATTAGGAAAATATCATGGTTCCGGTTACAGTAATAAAAAGGCTAATATTAATTGCAGATCTGTGATGATCCAGCTGGCATGGTTCTGAACTTTATTTCAAATTATGGTACAGGTCATGGCATTTGCACCATTTAGACTTGCTTTACAGATTTATGAAATCATCTACAATTTGGAATAAGTCATTAGAAATATGATATCCTAAAGCAGTGGTTCCCAACCTGGGGTCCGGGCACCCCTCAGGGGGGCGGCAAAGATCACAGGGGGTGCGCAAGTCTTTATCTTGTTTGAGGTTGAGGTAAAAAAAAAAAAAAATTGCTTATGTTAATATGATAATACACTAGAATATATAATGTGTACAAAAGTCTGTATAAAAACTATATATTATTGTTCTCGCTTAAAATTGTAGGCAGGCTACTTAGTAGGCCAAACCTCCGGGACCTCTTAACCTGGGACCCTTGCTGTCATCAGGTCAGCTGCTAGCTGCTAGCTGCTAGCTGCTATCATCCTTGTTTGTCCTGCCGCCACGGCATCACTATTTTATGAATGAAACACAGCGGAGAAATGTAAAAGTGCTGATAACTCCTTTGTATCAAAAAAGAAAGTAACGCTCTATCTCGAGAGTTACCTCAACCCTCGGTGTCGGGGGGGCTCAGCTTTTCTTAAACATGAGTAGGGGGGCGCCAAGGAAAAAAGGTTGGGAACCACTGTCCTAAAGTATTCCAAAAAAACCATCAAGCAACATTGTTATAAAGGGTGGAAAAGGAGTTTATGTCACTACAAGCCCAAGGAATCACACCTGAGTAACATCCATCAGTAATATCAGACTTCTGATGTGATGAACTATACAGTTCAAATCATCTCTCAGTTAATATTAAGAGCAGCTGTATCACCTGAGGCCCTACAAGAATAAACACAGTCCCGGTCTCCTTGACTCCAGGATATTGAATCACATCCAACATTAACAAGGAGCTGAAGAGCGACTGAAAAAGAAGAAGGGGAAGATAAGAATGTTTAATGGAGCTAAATATCTAAACAATTCAACAATCATCCTAGCTGATTCTATTTTATTCTCTATTCAACTGTGTTCTCTGTGTCATGGATGAAAAGCAGTTTATTAACTAGATATAGAAAGAAATAAGGAATGAAGACTATAGCAGGACTATGAAATGAACTTTGAGAGCAGAGAAATCATAACATATTGAAGAGATGACCCAACCTAGATATAACCGGTTTTGTGACGGGACTTTTTGATTCTTCACTCACTGACAATAAATTCCCAGCAGTCACAGTGAGAGAGTCACTCCTCAACTTCATCTCCAACAGTTGATGATGTATTTTCCCCTGTGAACAAATGTAACCATGACGATGTATCACAACGCAATGTGGTAATCTGAGGTGAGTAATAAAGAAACAATCTGAGCAAAGGTTGCCTGATCACAAGCTTGTAATTGAGCCACAATAGGGAATTCAGGTCAAGGGTCTTTGCTCTAAAATATGGGACGCCAAATGTAAAAATTCAGATACAATTTTATAGCTGATACATTTTGATTATTTAGCTCACTTTCCTCACATTTAGTAGCCTGGTTGACACCAGACCCTTCTCAGTTGTAACTGAGAGTTGGTCTGGGCAAGCCTCATTCACAGCTCATTTCCAAAGGGGCGTCACCAACGGACGCCGCTCAAATGCCTCTAGGCGCAATTGGATAGTCCTTCAACCAATCAGACCAACGATCTGGGTGACGTAGCAGCTACATCGGCATCAACGGGTGCCGAAGCGGTGGCCGTCATGTTGAATGTAAACAAAAAGCTGTTTGCCGTCGCTGCGCTATCGTCATGGTGTAAAGCCCATCTTAACGGTTGTGATTGGTGCCTTGATTTGGAAAAATTGGAAATGGGCTTGAATGGGCTCTTGGCCAGACTGACATGCAGAGCAACTCTCAAATTTGCCGGAAGTTCGTCTGGGTTTTCCCAGGCTACACATTTAGCTAATTTTTCTCAAATTTAAGACAAACATTTGTGTAAAACAAAATGTTCTTTGCAATTGTCAACAGTATATCAACAGGTAAAATAAAAAGTTAAATGTTAAATCTAAATTTAAATGTTAAATCTAAATTTTAAATCTAATTCTAAACCTAAATGTTAAATCTAAATCTAAATGTTAAATCTAAAGAGTAACATCCATCAGTAATATCAGACTTCTGATGTGATGAACTATACAGTTCAAATCATCTCTCAGTTAATATTAAGAGCAGCTGTATCACCTGAGGCCCTACAAGAATAAACACAGTCCCGGTCTCCTGTTGACTCCAGGATATTGAATCACATCCAACATTAACAAGGAGCTGAAGAGCGACTGAAAAAGAAGAAGGAGACGATTAATTTACAGAAGAGAGAAGAAAGTGTCAGGAGTAAAAGAGTGATGAGAGAGAAGAGACAGATCAAGGTAAGAATGTTTAATGGAGATAAATATCTAAACAACTCAACAAATAATCTGATGCCACATAACATGAGGGTTATAACATAAGCTAAGTTGCAGTGTTGTCAGTAATGGGGGCCTGGCTAGCTCTCCTGGTTGAGCATGCGCCCCCATGTGCAGAGACTCAGTCCTTGTTGCAGCAGCCACGGGTTCGATTCTAACCTGTGGCACTTTGCAGCATGTCATTCCCTTTCATGTCTTCAGCAGTCCTGTCAAAAATAAAGGCCTAAAATACCCCAAATAAGTAATCTCTATAAACAAAAAAAAACAGTTGAATGGATTGTCTCCTGACAATGGGGTTGTCTGAATGAAAGGGAGTTACATGAATGAACCATGAAAACATGGCTTGAAGAGTTGACAGGCAGATAATTCCATCATCTGCATCTGCATTTTTTGATGATAAATAAATAGAAAGAAATAAGGAATGAAGACTATAGCAGCAGGAAGCAGACTTTAATAGCTGTGAAGGACAAGCAGGTGGGACAATATAAGTCAATGAGATAAAGAAAGGACATGCAGGACTATGAAATGAACTTTTAGAGCAGAGAAATCATAACATATTGAAGAGATGACCCAACCTAGATGCTAGATAAATTTATTAAAACAATAAATTCCTGGCAGTCACAGTGAGAGAGTCACTCCTCAACTTCATCTCCAACAGTTGAAGATGTTTGTTTCCCTGTGAACAAATGTAACCAATATGTCTGAATTTTTACATTTGGCACCCCAGACTAAAATATCTCACTAACACTTACCTCATCTCTGCCCAATCAAATGTGATACAATCCAGATTACGATATACATAAGTATATAATCCTTCCTAGGCCTTAACTTCTGATTTAAAGGAGAATTATCTTCAGATATTCAGGCACCGGTATATCATCAATCTGTGTTGTACTGTGCATTCCTGGATTTATTTTTGACACAGTGAAATCCCTTTGACAAACCACAGAGAACCACCAATAAACATGGACACCAGATATACCTTCAAATTTAAACGTAAGCAACTAAAATTGCTGAATGTAAAAACATTGTTTCAAATTGGTCGTTATTACTGTGACTTAAAAATTGTCAGGTTTAGTTCCAACGTGGTGTTAATAGTGTCAAAAAACGTTAGCTGACGTTGTTCAGAAGCTAGCTCAGAGATTATCAGATAATGAAATTACTGATTTAGCAGGTCTGATCCTAGAATCATCCCTGGATCACAACCAAATCACCTGTTCTTAGTGTTTCAGGCATTTGAACCCTGAAGAACTTGCCTGGACATGCCTACAGTCAGTGTGGCTGGACAGAGAAATACCAGTAACAATAGTAACAGCATAACTGACACAGCAGGTTTTTCCAGTAAATAGGCGAAAGCATCACACTCATAAACGTCATATACATTCTGATCTGTTAAGGCTACTTTCAGTGAAGAAATGTGCATCCCTTACTCTATTGTGATTGGCGTGTCTCAGTGTGATGTTGCAACTGACTGCTCATGCAAAATGTTGAGTTTATACAGAAGCATTTACTCTTTAGTCCTGACTTAATAACCTGATTAATATGTATTAAGGCTTATACACAAGCACTTTAGACAGCTTTTTGATATATTGAAAATATGATAAGGTATATGTTGCTCTCTAAAGGTATCAGTGTGGCAGCTTTATATGTTTTATGTCTGAAAAGGATGTGAAATGAAATGAGTTTTAATTTGGCTTCTTTTGTTGCTAATTTACCCAATGTTGTTAACGGCTGATAAAAATGAGATTGTTGACAGAGAGACAAGCACATCACATTTTTCATAAAAGTTATTACAGAAGAAATTGGAGAAATATTCTTGCAATGTAATTGTACATGTCTGTGTTGCACCATGGACAAATTTTTGTCTTTTAATTGTGTTAATCTATTGACTATTTTATTCAAATTATTATTAGGCACTCCAATTTACACATTAAGTTGTCATGCCATAGTCAGACTTTACAGTTCACCTCAGGCACACTGTAGTGGTTTGGGGTTATTATTGACAGTTTTTGGTTCTTAGTGACAATGACAATGGCAGTGCCTGATGCCTCGTACTACATTACAATAAGACACTTACTTAGCTGTGATAAATAAAGCCGCATTACCCATCTCATTGCAGTCAGACAGGTATCTGATTTCTTTATCTATGCAGGAATGTAACTGACGTGATTTCTTTACTACAGAGACAAAGGCGAAGTGATTGACTTGTTTGTTTGACACTAAGGTGAGAGGAAGCACCTTGGTTAGAGGCAGGTATTAGATTGGAACTTTGCTATCATCAACCAGACGACCACTTTCTCATGCTAATCAATGCTAACGATAGCCAAAGTGTGGCTGGGCGCTAACAACAGATATAGGGCAGCTGACGGAAGAGGCTCTGCTCTATTTTAGCATAACACTAACCTGTTGCTAAGCTTGGGTACTTCCACATGCTGTTAAGGACGCACATCTAAAGGGCCAGACACACCGACCAGACGGCCGACCCTCGGCAGAAAAAGCAGTTGGACTGATCAGTCTCACAAAAAGTGCCTCGGAACACACCAAAGCAACGAGACGTAATGCGTCTCCTAATATGCATTTTAAGCACACATCTAAAAACTGTGAGGGGTATTTCATGTATTTCTGTACTCTGCAATATGGATGCATTACAGTGTTAAGCACAGCTATGTAAAATGGTAAAAACAACAGACATGCTGTCCGGATACAATGGTTAATGACGGAGACAAAAGAGAGTACTGCTATACCCTTGGAACAACAACACACACACAGGCACATAAATAAACCAACTCACTTATGTTCTTGTGTGTTTTAAAGAAAACTAGAGAAGGACCGGTCTGCTGGAGGTGAGCAGGTGTCCATACAGATGGGGTGGTTTCAATTCTCAGCGGTGGACGTTTTCCAGAATTAAACTAAGCTCATCAGATGAATTCTGGCTTTGTAATGCCAAATATAAGCTCTTTTCCATCAACTCTTTAAAACTATGAGAGCCAGCACCTGCTGCGGAAGAACGTTCCAAACATTTCATACATCCCTTTTATTGAAGTGCAGTAAATGAGACAGTCAACAACTCAACATCGTTAAGAGCATCCACTGTGCAATGACCTGCAGGCGAAAGTGACACTGTTGTTTTTGTGATCTTCTTCTTTTCTTCCTGTGCCACCATTACATAATCCCTTCTGAATAGAGAGCAGCGGATACTTACCTGCCTACTTTATTCACCATACATGGGGGCCATATATCCCTTACCTATGGTGAATAGTACTTAGTGCAGCAGGTTCTATTGTACCTGCAGATATAGAGAGGAAGGCCCGGGCCCCCCTCATGATCCGGTGTCCTGCAGTCTCAGGTTTCCTTCAGGGAACCCCTGATATCTTTCCGTTTGGCCAGCATTATGTGTGACTTCCTGTCTGTGGCAGGGCTATGACTGGAGGACATCTCCAGGGACAAAGTGAGAATTGTCCTCCTCTTTATTTTCCCTTCTTTTTTCTTGTTGTTCGGCTGTTTTTTTTAAAGGTGATGTGTGTGTGTGTGTGTGTGTGTGTGTGTGTGTGTGTGTGTGTGTGTGTGTGTGTGTGTGTGTGTGTGTGTGTGTGTGTGTGTGTGTGTGTGTGTGTGTTCGGAATTACATAACAAACAGTGTACTCTTTTTGCAAGTTTATAACAGCAATGACCCATCACAAAAACATTTAAACATGAGTTTAATCGTGGCATTTATGGCGTAGGAATGCTGGAGCTCTTTAAAAGTGTAACTAAAGTTGGTGGTCTGACAGCTACCACGTGGAGATCACGTTCTTTATCCTACATAGAAAATGTTTGTAAAGACTATTGATTGATTGCTTATTGAATCTTTTCCTTTTCGGTGCACAATGCCTCCTGTTTGCTGCAATCATTGCTCTGCATCACAACGTAAATGGAAGAATAGTCTATATCAATGACGTACCACTTCCAGGATTGCTTCGTTGCTGCCGGAAATTCAGCCGGATTTCACTCTTTCCGGCCGGTACCTTCTGCTTTCTTTGTGTTGGAATTTTAAACTCCGGTCGATTTATGACTATGGTTAACTGTTCCTCAGATCTCTGCAGGGTAAATCCAGACAGCTAGCTAGACTATCTGTCCAATCTGAGTTTTCTGTTGCACGACTAAAACAACTTTTGAACGTACACATGTTCCACCAAAACAAGTTCCTTCCCGAGGCTATTTTGCAGCGGCACCGCAGCTCTGACCGGTGCTTAGCGCCGCCCATAACGATTGTGATTGGTTTAAAGAAATGCCAATAAACCACAGCACTTTTTTCTCCCATCCCAGAATGCTGTGTGGACTAGCCAGACCCTCCTCCGCAGCTCCAAATGCTTTGGATTATACTGAGATATTGAAAATGGCAACACACAGAAAGCAGGGGTGAGCCATGCGCCTGCTGCCAGGCTTTATCCTCGAAATGTACTTCCAGACTAGCCAAAATGTAATTGTTTCCCTGTCAGCTGGTTGAATCTTCAAAAGGTATTTTTTGATCGCACAGATATCTACTTGATGCCTGAAATGATAATGGAATTAAATTCAATGTTTCCAAAGACTGTGTGGCTATGCCAGCTGTAGCAGGCTGATGCGCAGTATGTGGAAATGCTGCTGGATAACAGGTACAGAGTGTTTGTGGAGTAACATACGCAGTGTTGAGGTCATGGACGGGGCTAGATGGAAGGTCACTGGTAGCAGAATCTGAAGAAATTTATGTTTGCAAATAGCAACACCATTAGTGGTGGATTAAAATCGCATTTCTAAAGTTGGTTTATCAGTGCAACATTAGTTTGCCTATTAGTAGATATTTATACATTAAATGCACAGTGTTGAATTTTATCCCAACAGCAGTAAATAAATACTCTTTTTTTTCAAATACATGTCAAAGGCCTTTCTGTCCTGCTCATTTTGTTTAGAAAAGGTTGTCATGTTTTCCTCAACCTGAGAAAGCGGAGCGCATCCTCATGGGACTCTGGTAAAAGGTGAAACTTAAGACGATCTCTAGTTAGTGTAGCGTAGGTTAAAGCATCCTTCTTTCAGAGCCAGGCGGAGAAAGAGGGAAGTAGACAAATAGGTTCCCACCAGCAGAGAGAGGTCAGCTCTCCTGGGAGGCCTCTCCACTATTCTCTCAGAGAGAGGTGTGCTAGAAAAGAGTTTTTTACTTGGGTCTAGAGTGAAGAAAAGGCTCCCACCCATAAGCTCACAATCTGCCTCTGACGTGCACAAAACGACATGCACCATCCCTCACCCACCCACCCACACACACACACACACATATACACACTGCATTAACCTGCTAATGGATTGACACCCCCCCCCCGTCGTCTCTCCTTTGTTTCGAAGCACGGATCACTTTCATCCAGCTCGTTTGGAGAACAGCAGGCGAGCTGCGTTCCCTCACACACCCGTCAAAATGTTCAAGAATAGGTGAACAACTTTTCGTATACATTGTGCTGTATGGAGGGAGGCCTGTGGTTTCACACAGGAACAACAGCTGTGGTCTGGATGGCTTTACTTGGCATCGTCCCATATTCTCCTGTTGCACCTTTGATGCATGCGTTTGAAAGAAGAGCTTGCCAACAAAACACATAAAAAAGAAAAATTTTTGGCAGTAAAGTGTTGTTAGGAAAATTATGATTTACATACTTTTTGTCTTGTTATTATTAAACTGTTTGCATAGAATAATATTATACTGAGTACTCTTAACAAGATAACATGGAGCCACTGTGTGTCCTTGTCTGAGCACGGTGTGATGCTGAGGAAAGAACATGCACTCTCTGACCAGATAGAGGAGACGACATCGACTCTGACCAGATAACACTGACGACATCAAACTCTGTATTATGATTGTATTTCACTCATAAATAAGCCGATGTAGAGGGAAACTGGCTCCTTGTATTCGCAAGTAAAAATTAACATTGAGAGACTCTTCAGTGGTTCGGTCTATTCTTGATAATGTAATTATTCTAACAGAACTCAAACAGAAAGCAGACAATAATGTTTAATGAGGAAGAAATGATGTAAATGTAATTCTACATGCACAATCTAGTCTAAAATACCAACGCCTTCTCATTCGTATGATACCATACGAAAACTTATGCACAACAACTTGTATGACATCCTACGGAACTACGGGCTGCCGGCTGGTCACGTGATGACCGGTCACATGAGAATTAAATTTAGCGCTCTTTACAGTTAAATTTAGCCGAGACAAGGTTACTGTGCGCCGGGTACAGGGCAGCGTTTAAGTTTAGCCAACAAAGGTTTAGGCACCCAAACGACTGGTTAAGATTAGAAAAGATTGTGGTTTGGATAAAAATACTGGTCCTCATAAGTGGTTCTCCTGGGACATGAACACCTGGGCGAAAGTCTTGTGTTTTCCCCTTAAATTCTGCTTGAAAGCCCTTTGTTTTAGGACTGTGTGAGTTAATGTTTGCAGCCTGAACCCAAACTGATAGGTTAAAGCTGGTTTAACTAATCCCTTGGCCTTTAACCAGGTTGGGTTTTATTTAGTTAGTTTTTCATGTATTTGGGCTAATTAAATGCTGAAGTGGTTTGGGATTACGTCAGGTTAAAAATGGGAATTTTTCATGCGATGTGAAGCCACAAAATTATTTTTCAGTGCTCAGCTGTCCGTCAAAACCACTAATTGTTCCTTGTCACTCTAATCCTCTCAAAAGTATGAACCTCTTTGTGAATCTGTATTCAGGAGCCATCCTGTCTTTCCACTGATCTGAGCTGCTCCCTCGTTCTGAACTTTCATTTCGAACAGATAAATCCTCTGTCCACAGACATGTGTGATGTTTGAGTGTGTGACAAACGCCCTTGATCCGCAGGGGTGAGAGATTTTGTGACAAACATGCTACCTCACACCAGCATCTGACTCCACACAACCGCTTCAAAGAGATGTGGGAGACAACTAGAGTTTCACATTTATCCATCTTGTTTAGACTTCAGCCAGGGAGTTGTATGTCTATTTTAAAATGTATTTGAGCAGGACTGTTGGTGTGTGTGTGTTAATGTTTGCGTGTGTCCCAACACATCATTACTGGTACCTGTCTATCTTCAACCTTTTAGTTTAGATGTTCTTGAACAAGACAGTGAACACTTACCTGCTTGCTCACTGAACATCAGCCAAGCAATGTCTTGTTTAAGCACTCGTCTCCAAGGTTGTGTTCAAACTGAACAGTATTTAGGCTCAATTCTGAATTGCTGCTGCAGTATGTTTTTTGTTAAGTATAACTGGGTCAGTATGTTTCAAATTAAGTGCTTGTTTGATCGCCAAACAGCGTTGAAACTCCTTCAACCCCCATACATTTCTGACATCTGGATTCGGAAGGCTGCTTCCCAGAATTTTGTAACTTTCCGAAACAAAAAATAAGACAAGCACAGTCATTAGCCAGGTGTTCGAAGGTGAGAAAGTATGCATGAATTTCTTTTTCAAGTTCTTTTTTATTATCACAAAATGACTCCGTCACTCTTTGTATATTAACAAACAAGTGCAACACCATGAATGCCTCCAAGGAAAGAGAGTCTGAAAGTGTACGTTATCTCCATTTGAAAGATGACGGCAGGCTTTTTGCGCCACATTAAAGTGTGGCTTTTCGGAAAGTTGTTTGAAAAGTTGTGTTTTTTTTTTTTTCGACTTAGTCTGACGATGCTTCGTACAGATTCGTTTTAAGCTTACACCGGCCTTAACTGTGGGAAATGACAGTAACAGGGGAAATGACAGTAACAGTATAGGCTTCAACAGTTTAGCTAAACAGTTCTAAGTTTGTGTTGTTTAGGTAACCAATATAAAATTTGACAAAAAAAAGAACTTAAGAGAACTGTACAAGTTCAGTTTCACCAGTTTCATATTTGCGAGAATCAAGACATCCAAATAAACTAATGAAATGAGGACTTTCCAAGTTATGGTAGCTATGGCAAAAACTATTTCATGATATCTCAGTTAACTTAGGTTATAACCCTTGTAATAACCCTTGTATTACACTTTACAGAGGTATAAAAAGACACATCTGTTTTTGTCCTAACAGTAGCTTAGCCAAACCAATGTACACATGCAAGGTTGTGAAAGGTTTCTTGTGTGAATGAAGTGAGATTTGGATATCTTGAGAAAGCACTGGAATTATTCCAAATTTTAAAACTGCAATACAAATTGGTACTTGATTGTGCTATACATCCATGTAAAAAAAAGTATACACTGGAATACATATTTAAGTAACTATATGCTTTTCTCTCAGATTAGAAAACAATTAGGTGTCAAATTTGGGGAGAAAAGTCATATTTGGCTAATTTGGCTTGCAGTGTGAATGCTAAAGTCAAGGGTCAAGACTTTATAAACTACTGTAGATACAACTCCGCAATCTTTCAAAAACCCTCAACATGTACGTTGCCTCAGAAAAGAATTGTAACATTAACCATGTGTCTGTAGCTGTTGTTCTGATGATATGAGGAGGAAACCAATCTCCAACTTTGTCTTGTTGTACTTCACAATTTATGCTGATCTGTGTTAACCTAAACCATAAATGTTTGTCACTGTCTTTGTCTGTTTATAACAAACAATATGCAGGAGGGATGTGTCTGTGCGTGTTTGTGGGGGGTGTGAGTGGATGAAATGTGATCCTATTAAGCAGCACTCCCCCTCCCTCACCCGAAGGCCATTATAACTCTCTTCGCTCACACTCCCCCTCCTTCCTCAAACCATCTCTCTGCCTCAAAGTTTGGACACCTGCCAGGTCCCACAGTCATTATCCTAATGAGCACTGACAGCCTAAAGTCAGTATGGCTACAACACCAGCACACACACACACACACACACACACACACACACACACACACACACACACACACACACACACACACACACACACACACACACACACACACAGACATCATAGTGCTGGTATGAATCACTAAATGAATCACATCAACTGACTGCACAACTATAGAGGCTTATTATCAGAAAAAAAAATCGAAAAAAATAAATAAAAATTAGGTAAAAATGTACCTATGTGTTCATTCACTAGATAACTTCATAATGGACTTTACTGGTCCTGTACACCACATTTAGAAGAACATTTTTCAATCCATTATTTATTACAGTTTTTTACAATCACTTTGGCACTAATTTCAGAACCTTGACGTAATTTTTCAAAACTCTAGACACAAAACTCACAACCAATGATCAAAATACACATTTTTTCAAAACTCTAACACTTGTTTCAATTGCTTGGATACAATACACATAAACCTAAGATCATTTGTTCATTTACAGTTTTTTACAATCACTTTGCTACTAATTTCAGAACCCTGATGTCATTTTTCAAAACTCTAGACACAAAAATCAAAACTGTCATCATTGTGCATTCATATCTTTAAAGAAATCTTGCACTTGCACAATCATTGGTTCAAAAAACTCATTGATTGTGAAATAGCATTGAAACGTTACTTTAGATCACCCACACACAAGCTACCCATAGTTTCACTGTGTCATAGTTCAAATATTGTAATACAAAATAGGTGATACATATTTCATTATGGTACTACATGTAAATACATCCCTGTAAAAGTACTGCAGTAGTAGAGAGAGTACTACAGACACAGTGGAATCATTGACCAAAATCTAAAATGTATTGATGAAAAAAAATACAGTACAATCACAACATAGGTTTATTTGAATCAAAGCAAAAATAAATAGCTACAAAATAGAAAAGAAAAGACAGTACTGTAGAACATCAAATGCAGTCTTCCTCAACTTGCTTGTAATTTAAAAAGCAAAACAAAGGAGTGATTACGGTATTCTACATCTTCATCAACACTGTCTTGTGGATTGGCCACAGGTTCTCATCTACATTGCAATTAGCCAAACATCTTGGAAAAAACCTTTGGGCATGGCGAACAATGTGGTACGAGTGTATATGTATATGTATATGTATATATACAGTATATATATAAAGTATATATCTCAATCATCAGTAACGAGTTGGCAGAATTGGACAAGCAATTCCAAGGGCCTGCATGCATACCGTGCAGTACTGTCAATACTGTAAATAGTCTCAAAGGTGGTACATGGGGCCATAGAAGCAGTGTTTGATAAGTAAAGAATGATGATGAAATATTACATCAATAGATACTGTAGTTGGTTCACGCTCCACGCTAACTGGTGACAATGAATCTCGTTATCTTGAAGCTTTCATGATCTAAACATGGAACATTGTTTGTCTGTTTCCATACAACTATGCATTAAGAGTAATGCAACAGTTACTTATCATTTTGATCAGTTGTATCGATTGATAGTTAGATGATTGTGATAAAATGAATAGACAATCATCTGAAATGTAATGTGTGAATTGCTTTTTGAAATAGTAGTACTTTGATGTTAAGTTGTGTCATATTGAACAGGTGATCTTTGTTAAATGAACAAACGATCTTAGGTTTATGTGTATTGTATCCAAGCAATTGAAAAAAGTGTTAGAGTTTTGAAAAACTTGCATTTTCATCATTGGTTGTAAGTTTTGTGTCTAGAGTTTTGAAAAATGACATCAAGGTTCTGAAATTAGTGCCAAAGTGATTGTAAAAAACTGTATTTTACTTTGATTCAAATAAACCTATGTTGTGATCGTACTGTATTGTTTTTCATCAATACATTTCAGGTTTTGTTCAATGACTCCACTGTGTCTGTAGTATTCTCTCTACTACTGCAGTACTTTTACAGGGATGTATTTACATGTAGTACCATAATGAAACATGTATCTCCTATTTTGTACTACAATATTTAATGACTGTACGAACAATGACACAGTGAAACTATGGGTAGCTTGTGTGTGGTTGTGTGTGCAACATTTCAATGGTATTTCACAATCAATTCGTTTTTTGAACCAATGATTGTGCAAGTGCAAGATTTATTTAAAGATATGAATGCACAATGCAATGTTTTGAACATTGGACAGCCTGTGTTACAAGTGATGACCGTTTTGAGTTTTGTGTCTAGAGTTTTACAAAGTGTAACAAAGTGATGGTAAAAAACTATATGAGAGTTGAAGCAGGGAAATGTAATGTAATTACATGCCTTCTTCTCCAAAAAACTAAACAGAAAAAAGCCCTGTATTAAAACAAAGAAAAGCATAGGGCTGCATTGGTTGCTTCAGGTACCAGTGAGACAATGAAATACAACCCAGGAGGTCCAGTTTGAGGAACATATCAGTGATATCTTATCAGATGCCAAAACATTGCACAGTGGTTTATAATACTTAGGACTTTACTGGAGAAGGATTTAACAACTTTGGAAAGGTATCTTTCATCATATGATGCAATATAAAAAGTAGACATCGCTGTTCATATTACAAAGTAATCTGATAAAGCTAAGATGTTAATGTTTAGCAGGTATAATGTGTACTATGTTTGCATGCTAGTGTTGGCATGTTAACAATTTATAATCAGAACTAAACACAAAGTACAGATGAGCATCTTGGGAATATCATTAGTCAAGCAGCTGGCATTTATTAACAAATGATTATAAAAGAAATTCATCAAAACTAAATTAAGCTAAACCAAAACTAACTAATAAAAGCTGCAGCCTCCCAGCAAGCTGCCACCTCCTTCGTCACCTTGCTCCAGTGACATTTTACTTCCTCAACCTCACCTAACTGCAACCTACCACATGCCCAGGTAAGTATAGGGTGAGCCAAACAGAGAGCAAGCATCAACATCAAACTATGTTATTAACAAAACATTATTCTAACTAATTTCTGAGTTACTGCTGACACCCCAATTTACATATGGGCACCCATACATACAAAAGAGTGCATCAAATGTACTGGAACTATCGCAGAGCTATCTTCATCTTACTGTAACAGTGTCCAGGTAGGACATAATAACGCAAACTATCACTATCGTTGATTAAGGAGCTGATCTACCCCAACATCCCAGGCAGACCAACAATAATAACAAAAAACACAACATTACACACAAGTGTGTTTAGCAGACAATTATGTTTTTTAATGTTGAAGAACAGAGCCTGGTAAAAAGGGAGAAAAGCAACCTTTTCACAAACCAGAGTACTAACATATTCATTTTTTTTTACCTGATGATAATGCTAGATGATCATCAAAAGTACACCAGTTCATCCTGATTGGAATATAAATGTCTGGACAAAATGTCATGGATATCCATCCAATAGTTTATTTTAGTCTGGGCCAGCAGTGGAGCTGACTCACAGACCAACATTGCCATCCCTACAGCCATGCCGCTAAATATAATAACAATAATAATAATAATAATAATAATAATAATTCATTACACTTATATAGCACTTTATCATAGACACTCAAAGCGCTGACAAAAAAAGAGGTACATATATCACATGTGATGATTCTGCACAAGCTGTTTTGAAAATGTGATGGATATTTTATACCTTTTTGTTGTGGAGCTCTTACTGTAAAAGAGGATGACTGGAAACCTCTATAGTTTGAATGTTGAGATGGTTACTTTGCTGATTCTTTGATGATCCAAGGAACTTTAATATAAAATAGATATTCAGGGTGCAGGGTAGCTCACTTGGTAGCGTAGTTGGTTTGCCATCTCTTAACGAAATTGACACCCTGAACATGACTGAAACTGTAAGGTCTATCGTCCTTCTGAAAATGCCTTTGAGGAAACATGTTTTAATTTCATGTTGCGTCTTATAAAAAAATAAAAAAATTCTCACAAAACACATTTTAAACTTGGATTACAATTGGAGGAAACCAGTGATGGCAAACTCATATCCAGTCATGTCTGTTTTCACATGGGAAATTTCCTGTGCTATACACCTGCCAGCCTGAAGAGAAGCAACGTGACCTGATGAGACGGCGCACTTCCTGGCGGGACACCGCCTGTCTGGCAGGAACACACACAGGAAACAGGTTAGTAAAGTGGCTGCTGTTTGTGTGTATGTGTGAGTGTGTGGACAGGCTACACCCTCAGAAGTGTGCCACCACGGCAACTGTCTTCGTGGGAACAATACCACCTGTCGCTCAGGGCTACCAGACAATGGAGGCCAGATGGGGAGTAAAGTGTGGAGGACGGAACCAAATGCCGACCTAAGCAGTGGAATCAAATCAAACTCTTTAGGTATTCCTGATGTCAAGAGCCTATGGTTTTATTGTTTATCATTGTTTGTATGGGTAATACAGTACGTGGCCATCTGTCTTTCTCTTTTTTTAAATCTCTTTTTGTCTCTGGATCTTTGTTTCTTTGTCTCTGTTTCTCTTTGATACACATAAGCAACATACATGGGCAAGATGAAGAGATATTTTCTCAAAAGATTCTCAAATTTTGTTGCCAATATCAAATTCAAAAACTTCAGAAATAGTGATTAAATTTATTTAAATATATTTTTGAAATTTCACCTGAGCTGACTCAACTACATATTTTTCCAGCTGTGAGTCACTCTTAAGTTTTCATTGTGTGTTGCATTCAGGGTCAGTAGTGTCCATCCATCCATCCATCCATTTTCTTCTGCATATCCGCAGTCCGATCACGGTGGAAGCAACCTAAGTAAGGTAGTCTAGACATCCCTCTCCCTAGCAACGTATCCATCAATCGTGTTCATCAAAGTTAAAAAAGGAGGTAATTTTCTTTAATAATTGCTAGTATTTTTAAGTATACATGTTGTAATGTTTATCAATGAGCAAACACTTATCTCAAAAGACTGTAAAAAGAAGTACAGTGGATACATTTGGCACACTGCATGAGTGTTTAGATGTGCATATTGGAAAGATTCAATGAATGAAAATGTTTCACTCCTAATTTCACATTATACATTTAAAATTTATTTACAGAGTCTAATAAAGAAGCATGTTGGTGTAGTGGTTTTAAAAACACAGCTGTGTTTTTATTCTTTACTTTAGGGAAATGTAGCCATAACTAATGTCAAGTTTGACTTACAATTGTTTTTATTCTTAGAGAATATCAACAGCAGCTGTGTTGTTGAGCCTTTTCCTTTAGTCTTGTTTGGAAGAATAAAACAGTTTGGAGAGAGAGCTTCTAAGCCAAATCAAAAATAAATCTCAGAATCCACTGACTCCTCAACTTTATGTATTTTCACCTCAGAGTTCGGGACAGTTGTCTTCATCACTCAATTCTGCAACTGAATGAAAAGTTGCATACACTGAATCAAACCATTAAATGTCAGTGTGCCCTTTGGCCCGGGAATTCACAAATTCAAAGAGGCAGACAGTTCGGTCACAACTCTTTTTCTTCGTCCTCGGACACATCCCTCATTTCCTCTCTTGTATCTCTCACCGTCTGTCCCCTCCTCTTTCTTAAGAAACAGGATGTGAAGAAATGTTTGTGGATCAGCAAGATAAACCATCCACTTACTTTTGAATATGAAAAATGTCATTCCTTACTGCAATATAAACTGTATATACATGTCAGGGAAATTGCTGCCTGTCTATTAATCAATATGTTTGATGAGAGATCACCCAGTTCAAAGAAAAGAAGTTCAGAACTCCAGTATATATATATAATATCTTGGTCTTTGTACACTGTTATGCACTCAATGGGCCCTATCTTGCACTCAGCGCAATTGCCTTTGTATACCGACGCATGTAACATTCCTATTTTGCAGCCGACGCACAGCGGACTTTTCCCTCCACAGACGCACGTCGGTAAATTAGGGAATGTATTTGCGCTCCCGGGGGCGGTTCAGCGAAAAGAGGAGGCGTGTTCAGGCGCAAACGTTCCCTGGTGCTATTTTGCAGTTTCAGAAAACAATTCCGCCACAGACGCATGCTTGGTTATAATGTAGCGTGTGCACAACACGCATACACTTTGCTTCTCTCATCTACACGGATGCAGCAGTTCCCATTTTTGCAAACCATACATAATTACAAGGAAAAATATTACTGAAAGTGCGCTTCAGGTGTTTGGCTCGGTCAGGAGGCACTTTACAGTACAATCCTCAAAAAGTCGCAGCATTCTTTGTGGCTTGTTATGTTTTACACAATATTTCCATGAATCACATGTGTTGATGACATAAATGAGGAAATATTAGAGGACTTAAGGAGACGTGATGTTGAACTACGGTGGGATTGAACACTCCGGCGGAATCTGGTCCGGGAGTGGCAATGTGCGATGCGCTCCTGATGGAGCGGGTGGACGGAGATGGAGTGGGGGGAGGAGGAAGGGGCACAACAGGAGCAGGTGGTGCGTTTGGAGGCCCATGCTCCATGGCTGCAGCAATCCTCTCCATACTGTGGAGATACGCCCGAGAGGCCGCAGCAACATCGCCACCAGGTCAAGACGGGCATTTATTACTTTGCCGCATCCCGGACAGCTCCCGCTGGCGTGCGCCAGGCAAATCCGCCATCATAATAGCAATCCGCCACGGAACAAGCGCGCCTGCTCTTAAAGGGAATGTGAGATGACGCTCTGATTGGTTTATTGCACATTACGCCCAAACCACACCTAGCTACTTCAGACCAACCCATTTTAGATTTGCGTCGGGCGCAAGAGTCATTTATCCTGCCGGTATAATAGCGGTATATATAATAGCGGTATATTTCACGTTTGATACTTGCATTTCAGATCGTTAAAATAGGGCCCTATATCTATGTCAGCTATTGTTTTGTGAGTTAGTGTTTTTGAAATAATTATGTTAACGCTTTTGAAATTACAGGATAATGACTAAATTAACTAAATTTTCTTCCATTTCTCAAATTTATACTAATATATAAAAATGTATTATATTAAAACAATACGGCAAAACAAAAGATGCCTTTAATGAATTCAAACTGCATCATGTGTGCTATAAAATGAGAATTGAAGTTATAAGACTGGATCTGATCTATATAAATATTCAAATCAGAACTTGTAAGTGTTGACAATGACAATAAAATAGTGTTTGACCAAGTATATTTGTAATATTGCCCTTTTAATAGTGGCCATTTGGGCCCATCAGCCACTTAATTTTCATTCAAATCTACAATACGTAAGACTTTATACTCTGTTATCATGGGGTCATTTCCAGTTATTATTCGCCACAACCCCATGAAAAGAAATAGTATGCATAAAAGAGCAGACGTTTTTGTTATGTTTTAGTTTCTTATAAGCATCTGCACGTTCAAGTATAAATCTACAACACGGTCTCACGGCAGTTCGTGAAATGGTCACGTTATTTTTAATCTATTGATTCGTGTACACAGACACGTTTATGTCGTTTCTTTCTTTTGGGTTTAGGAAAAGAAGAACGGGGAAAGGACACGTCACACGCGGGCCACAATCCCCGATCTCCGTGGTGAAAGTCCTTTGTTGTTTGACCCATCCACCACCCCGACCAACCTCCCTACACGGCATTTCATACTACTCGCTACCTACACGAAAGATGCTTCCCATTGAAATACATTAGTTTGAAAAACGTGCTGACCACCGCGTCTGTGTGCAGGAATCAATAGATTAAATAACGTGACCATTTCACGAACTGCCGTGAGACTGGGTTGAAAGCTAAACTATCCCTGTCACACATGCCATGCTGCCTTGGAAGTATAGGAGTGAAGACTGAATAGAACAGGAGAATGTGGGAACTGGAAGTTTTTTGCCCTGTCAGGGTCGCCGTCTGCTCTTTATCCACGCTGGCACCAAGCCCTGGTCCAGCCCCTTGCACACCCCCACATGCACACTGACACACACACACACACACACACACACACACACACACACACACACACACACACACACACACACACACACACACAATGCATGCATAGTATAATTGTAACTTTGCTAAGAAAAGTGGATGTGCAATGCACTGCAGACAAACAAATTAAGAAGCAAACTGCATCTGAACAACACATATGAGAATGTGCTTATTTAAATGCTTTATTTTAATGCTTATTTAGAATTTCCAACGTGTCTGGCTTGTTATTTGAAATAAGTCAGTGAATGGAAGAACAAGACTAAGTGTTATTTTGTGGATGTTCTTGTGTTTGTGGAAAGAGGGGTGCTTGCGTGTGAGTGAGTGTGTATTTGTATGCAAAACAAAGAACTTGTCTTAGTGTTTGAGTGGAAAGACAAGAGGGCCATAAGTATTTGTGTGTTTGTGTGTATGTGTACCTCAGTGTGAATGCAAAACCAAAGTGACTAGCTTTTGTTTTTCGAAGGAGTGGGTGGGGAAGGTGCATGACAAGCGTGTTTCTCTCCTTTTGGTTCACTTGGCTCAGTCAGTACGTGTGTGTGTGTGTGTGTGTGTGTGTGTGTGTGTGTGTGTGTGTGTGTGTGTGTGTGTGTGTGTGTGTGTGTGTGTGTGTGTGTGTGTGTGTGTGTGTTTGTGTGGTGATGATGTTGGTTCCCAAAACAAGACCAGCAGCTGTTTTTACAGGCTCACACACACAAACCCATTCATCTGTTGTCATCTTAGACCCCCCTTTCCTCCTGTAGCCATTTCAATCAGGAGAGACTTCGTTGTAGATATTCAAGCTTTATTTGTAAGTTACATAATGCAAAATATGAATTGCACATAGTCTTTGGAGATTAGACTCCATCGTATAAAATGTAGATATATTTTAAAGGGTTTAGGAAAACCCGAACATATCCCTAAGGAGTCGAAGGGAGCGGTCAGAAAACCGAGAGTGCAGGGTGAAGATGCCTGGAGGTGGAAGGGGAGGAGGAGGGTCGCACTCTTGTCTGAAATGACAAACTGACAGCCGCACATGAAAGTGTAACAGTGATGTAATGCTGTATGTTAGACATCAGATTAGTTTATCAGATATCTTTTGAAAAAATACAGCTCAGTTAAACCCGATGAGGCATTGTTTTGCACAGAAAATAATCATCAGCATTACAGCTTTTACACAACCCAAATGTTGTGGCTAAAACGTCCTCTCCAGTTTAAATTTGCTGTACATATACGAGCAACTGAGGGGAGAAAAGAATCAGCTCCATGGTAACAGGCAGAGTTGGCATAGCAACTAATGAAGCACAGCTCGCAGTTCGGTTAACAGCTGGTACCACATCTGTGATCAATCACATTATTTGGCTAAAACTTCCTATTGCATTATGGCATTAAAACATCACTCACACACGTGAAGGTGTGAGGAGTTCTGGAGTATGACTTCAGCAATTTGAAGAGCAATGAGGACTATGAAGCATTTTTGTCATATCAGTAACACTTAGTGCTGCTGCTGCTGCTTCAACAACAGCTTCAGCAGCTGGTCTTGTGGAAGTTAGCCAGAGGATATTTCCACTGTAGAAAAGACAAGAGAATGCATTAAATCAAAATATATGGTAGCATGTTGAGCACAGCTGAAAAACATGTATGAAAAAGCTGTGATCATATATTGAAAATATGTAACCACAGAAAACATTAGAAGTAAAAAAAAACTAAAAGGTTGTCTTCCTAACACTTTTATCATTGTTTTGCACAATGATCTCTTGTTGCACCAGCATTTTAAGATTCATCCACTCTGGAGACCGTTTTGGAAAAGCTCAGTTTTAGGGTGAAAAAAATCACTGTGTGGACAAATGGCCAAAACAGAGAAAAAGGTGCGTTTTTAATTCAGACATTTTAATGTGCACGTATCCTAAGAGTAATCTGGTTAAAACAGATAATCTCATAATGTGGTTAGGTGTTAAAGCCCTTAACCCCAGTTTACATGCAGTATGTCATCAGATTCCCTGCCTAGTTCCTCCACATGCCTTACGTCATTATCGGTTTCATTGTTCTTCTGACAGAACAAACTTTAAAGTTATCATTCTTCTCCATCTGAAACCCTGCTGTTTACGTAATCCAGGTTATGCTTATAGTTTGCTTAACTTTGCTAACAAAAAACAGGCCTTTTATTTGTATGCAATTCTCTGAAATCAGATTTCTGCCAAAGGTGTGTGTGAATCGGATGACTGCAGTGAACCAATAAAAAAAAAGTCATCAGAGTCATCTACAGACGCTGACTGAAAAACCTCATGACAACATGTTGCTGTTGGTCATGGTTTGTGTGTGTGTGTGTATGTCTATGTGTGTTTATGGATGTGTGTGTTTGTGGCTTAGGAGTCAATCCCTCCAAACAGGACTGTCATTAACCCTTGTAGCTCTTGAAAGACCACCCAGAAGTTGTGTGTGTGTGTGTGTGTGTGTGTGTGTGTGTGTGTGTGTGTGTGTGTGTGTGTGTGTGTGTGTGTGTGTGTGTGTGTGTGTGTGTGTGTGTGTGTGTGTGTGTGTGTGTGTGTGTGTGTGTGGCCTACAGACTGACATTGTGTTGTCTGTTATCTATCCACTCCAGCCTGTCCATTTGTACTGCTAAGACAACAATCCCCTTCAGGAGTGGAAGAGAGGACTGTATTATATCACCATGGTAACTCACAGCTCTCAAAATGGAGGGGAAAAGTTGCACAAGAAATGTCATCCGGCTAAACAGAAATATATAAGATGGTATGAAACTGCAATATTGCAATGGCAACCACCCCTGCCTTTTTGTTTGACTTCAGGTCTGTGCCCTAATATGACCCTTACTTGCTTAATTTTACCCATAATGCCCCACCAACACCGACTTGAGGGACCCACATGCCCTCTGGTTGTCCCAAAGACTTCTATGGTTGGCTCAAAAGCTCTGGTCAACCTAAATGCCCATCTGGTCAGCACAAGTGTTGCTCTAGCCTGGGAAAACCCTGACGAACTTCTGGCAAATTTACAGTTTTTTCCAACTGCTTACACCGTTTTCAAAACTATGTCTCCTTTTTTCAAAACTCTACACACAATTCCCAAAACTGCACACACAAAATGCAAAATGCCTCACATCTCCTTCAAAATGAAACACTGCATTCAAAATACCATAAACACATCTCAAAATGAAGCATTTGCATCAAATGGCAAACACTTTTTTCATAATAGTAAATTTTTGGATATACCATGTACACACTGTTGTTCTAAATCTAAAGCTCTTTTGTCTTTCATAGGCTTATATCTACAATGTTCTAGAGAGAAAGTAGTCTGCTGAAAGTGGTTGAAAAGTGCACTGTAAAAAACAATGTAATGTTACAGTAAAACAGAAAATATGTATTGGGCAAAACATTACGTCTGTAAGAGTAGCCCAGTGTTGTATACAGTAGCATGACACAAGAAAAAAAAAGTATAAACATATGTAAACCAAAGGTATCATTTTTAGAATAAAGAATATGTGTGTGTGTGTGTGTGTGTGTGTGTGTGTGTGTGTGTGTGTGTGTGTGTGTGTGTGTGTGTGTGTGTGTGTGTGTGTGTGTGTGTGTGTGTGTGTGTGTGTGTGTGAGTGTTTGTGCGCGTGCTTGTGTGTGTGGGCGGGGGACAGAATTGTATGCACTTTGTTTGATTTGTAATGCTGAAATAGTCATTAGATAGTTGCATGCAGTATGGACGCCACTGTAAAGCTACTCAAGATGGGCTTCTCTCCTGATTTCTTCCGAAAAGGCTTTCCTTCCTCTTCTTCCCTCCTCCTCCTCATTGTTATCCCCTGTCTCTCCCTCCTCCACCTCTTGCTCTCTGTCTATTGTTGGCATCCATTGTTCCAAAAAGGTAATCTGACCTTTGGCCTCTGTATAGGCCTATACTAAAGCAATGATTGGTTAGTGTTCAGTTATGACATAATGTGTTTGCACATGTGAGGAGTGTGTGTGTGTGCCCTGGTAAATAAGTGTAGCATTTTGATTGGTTGTGTTTAGAAATGGATAGCAAATCACTTCTTGTTAGATTTTTGTGTCTTAGGTAGAGAATTGTGTTTAATGTTTTGAAAAAAGTGTTTTATGCTATTGAAAACTGGTGAAAGGCTGAGAAATAGCTTATGGTTTTGGAGATTTGCTGTGTAGTTTTGCACTTTGAGTGAGATGTTTCAAAAATCGTGTGACATGAAAAGATTTTGTGTGTAAGCAGTTGGAAAAAACTGTAAGAGTTGCTCTGCAAGTCAGTCTGGCCAAGAGCCCATTCAAGCCCGTTTCCAATTTTTCCAAATCGAGGCACCCATCACAACCGTTGAAGCGGGCTTTACACGATGACGATAGCGCAGCGACGGCAATCAGCTTTTTGTTTACATTCAACATGACGGGTTCTCTTAATACATCCATGCCACCGATGTAGCTGCTACGTCACCCGGATCGTTGGTCTGATTGGTTGAAGGACTATCCAATTGCGCCCAGAGGCATTTGAGCGGCGTCCGTTGGTGACGCCCCTTTGGAAATGAGCTGTGAATGAAGCTTGCCCAGACCAACTCTCAGTTACAACTGAGAAGGGTCTGGTGTCAACCAGGCTAGTGTTGCTCTGCTTGGGACAAAGCTTTCTCATTTGTGTCCCTCTAATTATGCATGCCACTTGGAAATTGAGCTGTAGAAGCAGCTAATCTATCGGGACAGAAGGATTAAATTACTATAATAAGAAGATAAAACACAATAAAAAATGTTAGTATTATCAAAGAATAATTACATTATGAAATTACATAAATTTAGAAATTGGCATTAATGGTCAACTTGTGTACAGGCCTGTAGTGTCACACTGAATAAACACACACATGAGCAAAATACAATTATAATATAATCAGAAAAATGCCACCATACTTGGGTGAACAAATACTGTACATTATTGTTATTAGAAAATGAAAAACAGATACATTAGTCTACATTAGAGTTACATGAAAGGCTGTCACTGCTTAAACATGATGTTTGCCTTTTCATAAGATCTTGCAACGGACCTCAAGTGTTTCGAAACTGTGTGACTGAAGTCCTTAAAGCCTCTTTAGATTATCCCTGCTCACTTACTGACAGGAGAGATACAACACAATTGGTTAGTCTCATCTGTTAGCTAAAGTAAACAGTTTTGTGACCTAGCAGCCTGAGAGTAAGACCATGCCTGGGATTTTTAGAAAACGCTAAATGTAAAAAAAATTATCTTGACTCTTTTGTTATAATTGAACAGAAATAGTATGCTAGTATGCCGCATTATTCTGACCTAAAATCATGTTTCAATATTTTCAGAGGCTCAGTTTTTTCCCTGTCCACACTACAAAGAATTTTCAAGTAGATCTACCATATTCATTTAATTGTGGATGCAAACTCAAATTAGAGATAAACATTAGCTCACAACTGTGTGTCTAGAATATATTTCCATTTCCAATGCATATTCACATCTTGCTAAATAGGGACCAAATACACACTATATCTCTTGCATGTATAAATGATTATAAAAGAATAGTATTTTCGTTCCCGTTCCTGACCTTCACCTTGATGTTGTGCTCTAACATGACAGTCTAGCAGTAACCAGAGCAGTTTGAGTCTCCTGCAGCCGCTGAAACTACAAAGAGTCCCTTCTTTGTAACTTTATATTCAACATACTGGTCCTTTGCACAGGATATGTTCAAAGATGGAAGAGAAAGAGCATTACATGGGAGTTTCAAAGGAAAAGCTCGGCCTCAAACACACTCACACACACACACACACCTGTGCAAACTCTCCGTCTGACTTCCTCTGTCCAGGTCATACAGACACACACACACACACACACACACACACACTCTCACACACATTTCCTTTGGCATACACTGCCCAGTCTGTTCTCCAGGGCGTTGGCTGCTGGGCACTTGGTCAATGTGTGCCCAAGTGTAATGCTTCAGTGCTCTGGGACTCGCATGCAGACAACACACACACACACACACACACACACACACACACACACACACACACACACACACACACACACACACACACACTGTGTAAAATGTGTCACCTTTTTCAGCCCTTCTGAGTTTGCAGGTATGGTCTAATGTATACAAGTGTGTTTAGTGTTTTGCAAATCACTGTGTGTATTTTTTTGCAAAAAACTGTGAAGCTGACATTGTGCTTATAGTGGTGCACATCTGGGCCAAAGTTTTGCTCCTTGAGTGTAAGGTTTTTATAATTGTGTAATACTTTTGATTTCAGTGTGTGAGCAATCGTCAACAACTGTAAACACCTGCTGAGATAGATTGATTCAAGTGAATGACTTGGTCAGTCAAGACATTAATACTTTTAGGCCATCAAAACATTATGGTTGCCTGTTCTGTACTGTTAGAAAGGTCCGTAGAAATATGAGCTAATATACTGTGTTAATATCAAGGACTTTTCTTTAATGGTTTTTCCGTATTTTGATTGTTTGTATTACTGTAACAGAAATGTCTGTTTAGAGGTACAGAGGATATACTGTAAATTTACAGAACTTTTACATTTTTTAATTAACAGAAGTGTCCGTAAACATAACGGAAAAGGTACTGGTAATTTCCTGCCAGGACATTATGTGTTTTTCTACCGATTTTTTTCTTACAGTGTATATAGGTTTGGATTATTGTTCTAAAACTGGTGGACATGTGTAAAACGGGTCCTAATCTGTTCATATGAAATGGACGTGACCATCCACAGAACACCCTCAAAGCTGGAATTTAACAACAATGAAACACACAATTATCCAACAAAGTCCTGTTGGGTATAGTGTTGTATCCACACAGCTGGGCAACTGGGAAGGAAAGGAACACACACACACACACACACATCGCCTCCACTGTTTACACACCCCTAAGCAAATGTCTGAAGAACGACGCAGCCGTGAAAATCTAAACAAAAACCTAGTGTTGTGGTCAACATCTCACTCAACATCGACCTAACATCAGTCCAAACCAAAAAGGTGACACGATACACCATTTGCAAACACACAGGCACATGCAATATATTCAAAGAAAATCAAGAACTTATGCATAGTACAATAAATGGCTTAAAAAACGGCTTAGGGTATTGCACTATGTATAGCTTTCTAATTTCAATATATTTTATAGTTTTTCCTACACGTTCTTTACTCTCCTCTACTTTATAGGTCCTTATATAGATATTTGTGCTTTATTTTTACGTCTTTCAAATGTAGTTTTGTTCTCAATGATATTATTGATTCATACCACTGACCTAAATTGAAGTTCTTTATCTTCACAATTCTTGCCATGTTATCACTTCTCTCTCTCTCTCTCAACAGTGTTGAAGAGACTAGCATGTGATGCACATCATGACTAATAGAATGGAATTGTAGCCAACTGTTCACGGCTGCACCCACGCTCTACAGCATAACAACTACTTATAAACTGAAATAATAATTAATGATGTGAAAAATGTCTTTGTTTGTGGACCACAGGTAATTTATAATGCTTTTCAATTTAATAAACCACACACACACACACCACACACACACAAACAAACACACTGATCACATGCAATATATTCAAAGAAAATCAAGAACTTATGCATAGTACAATAAATGGCTTAAAAAACGGCTTAGGGTATTGCACTAAGTATAGCTTTCTAATTTCAATATATTTTATAGTTTTTCCTACACGTTCTTTACTCTCCTCTACTTTATAGGTCCTTATATAGATATTTGTGCTTTTTTTTTACGTCTTTCAAATGTAGTTTTGTTCTCAATGATATTATTGATTCATACCACTGACCTAAATTGAGGTTCTTTATCTTCACAATTACTGCCATGTTATCTCTCTCTCTCTCTCTCAACAGTGTTGAAGAGACTAGCATGTGATGCACATCATGACTAATAGAATGGAATTGTAGCCAACTGTTCACGGCTGCACCCACGCTCTACAGCATAACAACTACTTATAAACTGAAATAATAATTAATGATGTGAAAAATGTCTTTGTTTGTGGACCACAGGTCATTTATAATGCTTTTCAATTTAATAAACCACACACACACACACACACACACACACAAACAAACACACTGATCACATGCAATATATTCAAAGAAAATCAAGAACTTATGCATAGTATAATAAATGGCTTAAAAAACGGCTTAGGGTATTGCACTAAGTATAGCTTTCTAATTTCAATATATTTTATAGTTTTTCCTACACGTTCTTTACTCTCCTCTACTTTATAGGTCCTTATATAAATATTTGTGCTTTATTTTTACGTCTTTCAAATGTAGTTTTGTTCTCAATGATATTATTGATTCATACCACTGACCTAAATTGAAGTTCTTTATCTTCACAATTACTGCCATGTTATCACTTCTCTCTCTCTCTCACCAGTGTTGAAGAGACTAGCATGTGATGCACATCATGACTAATAGAACGGAATTGTAGCCAACTGTTCACGGCTGCACCCACGCTCTACAGCATAACAACTACTTATAAACTGAAATAATAATTAATGATGTGAAAAATGTCTTTGTTTGTGGACCACAGGTCATTTATAATGCTTTTCAATTTAATAAACCACACACACACACACACACACACACACACACACACACACACACACACACAAACAAAGACTGTGAGGTTGAAATCTCCATTAAGTGGATGTTATTGTAAGTCTTTGTCAAACTATTATTCCCATGGCCAAGAATGAACTTTCAATTAATTGTACTTGTTTAAAAAAGTTTTACTGAACATTTTAACCTTTCATTCCTACATTTTCTGTGTCCAAGCCTCTGCAATGATTCCTAGATGTTTCAGACTCACAGTGAAGAGAGAAAGAGACAGACAAGTAAAACAAATCTTCAGCCTATGTTTTAGATGACTATAAATATCAACTACATTCAAAATTGGATTCATACTGTGCCTAAACTCAACCCTAGATAGGAGGTTTATTTGAGTGCATACAATCCTCCACATCCATCTCATAGTATTTACTTGCCCGCCGGCCCGTTACTTCCTACTGACCAAGAAAATCTCTCCCTCTGACCTGGCCTCTGACCTTTCCCCTTGGTATCACCTGCTATAAACGCCTAGCATTTGAACAAGGCATTCTTAGTCAGGGTGAGGCAACAATCTGTGTCAGGAGGCAACAGCGGCCTCAGGGAGATCTGGAGCCAACCCCCTCTTTGCTTTATGGCGCTCATTTAAGACGGCAGGCAACCAGAGTAATTGCGTGTTTGTGTGTGTGTAAGAGCTGATTTAGGGCTCTAGGCAATAAGTGTAGACCAGTGCTGGAATCCAGCTGGCTCCACGGTGAGCTAACCATCAACTAGTAATGAGTCCCTGGCACAGACAGATAGACAGACGGATAAACAGACAGATAGACAGACAGACAGATAAACAAACAAACGGATAAACAGACAGACAGACAGACAGACAGACAGACAGACAGACAGTACATATCTACAAACCACTAAGTGCATGACTTCAAGAACTTTATATTTAAGGAGCTTCTTTATTGAGAGTTTTGGTAGAGAAGGCGACTGAAACTGTCACTGTCAATAAAACCAGTATTATCTTTCAACACAAAAGGTTTGATATTTACTGCTAAAAGGTCAGATGCCTGCATCAGTTTCACACGATGTCGCTGTGGCGATCAGCTGTGAATCCCGCCTACACTAAGGGGGTACTATCCGCAGTGAAAAACGAAATAGAGAAAAGAACCTGGTATCAAAAAAAGAGTTTAGTCGTGCTGAATCATGCAGTGGAAATTTTGCTGTCAGTGGGAAGCCGTGTGTGTGTGTGTGTGTGTGTGTGTGTGTGTGTGTGTGTGTGTGTGTGTGTGTGTGTGTGTGTGTGTGTGCGTGCATGCGTGCGTGCGCGTACATGCGTGCGTGGTGAGTGTGTGTGTGTGTGTGTGTGTATAGAGAGAGAAGTGAAAGAGAGAGTTCCTTTGCAAGTTACACCATCATTCTGTACATGTGGTGCATCCATCTGTATATATTATGTATATTAATGTATGCTTATCACATTGTTTTAGTAATATGTATATACATTTAATATACCTTCAATTCCCCTCACACTTTTCTACTCATTTTGGTCTACTAATTTGTGTGTAGTGACCTGCAACTCACACTGTTTTTTTTTTGGCAGGGGTGTAGGGGGGGTTATTTATCTGAATTGATTAAAGACAGACTGGGTGTTGTATATCCACTGCTTTCATAGATCATTTAACATCAAACACTGCAAATAATAAAACAGAAGCTGAGATGTAATAAATAAATATGAAATGCTATTTATTAACATATAGTGCACTTTTGTTGAGAGACAGTTCAGATTTGTTATGGTAACCTTTGTTGGCTCATCTTTATTTTAGTAGTCATTCAGTATGTTTCAGGGTTTGGTTTCCATTTAGTAGCAGATGGTATGCACAGAGTTGGGAAGATGCCTTTAAACATGTAACCTTATACAGCAAATCCACATAAAGTCATGGATACTGTTTCAAAATATCAGTTGAATCTGTTGTTCCTTGAAATATCACCACTTATCCGGCAGACGTTATTGTCCTAGTAGCTACAGTGGATTTCCCTGCCAGTGTTTTGGGTTTAAAATGTCTGACAGGCAGATTTTTTCAGTTCAACAACTATGAGATGAAAGCTTGTACTATGGTCTGTAACCAACATAATGTTGGGATGTGTTCATGTTCACCTTTACAATGTATTGCTTCTGTGTAATCCTTTAATCCTAGAATACAACTTAATTCCTCAAATGTACAGTATATGACCTTGATGCTGTTCCTCTGAAAGCGAATGTTTACCTATTAAGAAGATTACTTTGGGTACTCCTCAACCCCTATGTGTTTAAAGCAGTTCTAATCATAAAAGCCAAACCACTTCGGTAAACCACCAAGTGGTAGCTATATAGTAAATACCTTTATCTTGCACTACAATTACATTAATTAGGTAAGTACTTTTTTTTCAGTCCTATACACTAACTAGCCTTCATTAATTCGGTGATGATGTCTTTGTGTTGACCTCTCTGGAATCTTTCTCTGCTCAGACTTTTCTAAACTGATTTCCTCTGGACATTTTGCTATCGCTGCACATGTGTTGTCAAATTAATGAAGATGTTTTCTTAATTTGCTTGTGTTTTGTCTATTAGCGTGTGTTTCATGAAGTTGCAGTGCATTTGCCCCTGTCGGCCACCATAGTTTACTAATAACAAAACAAAAACCTTTCTCCAACATCTTAAAAAAAAATAATAATTCCTACATGTTTCAGATAGCAGAACAACAAAGAGCAAAACTAAATTACTGCTCTTTTGGGTTGGAGCAAAATTCATTGGTAGTTCAAGCGTACAGTGAAAAGCCATTTCACATCTGCACAGACAATAGTGCCTGCAATGCTTTTTTTCTGCCTCCCAATCCTCCCAACCCCCACTGACTTCCTTCTTTCTTTGTGTGTGTGTGTGTGTGTGTGTGTGTGTCTGTGTGTGTGTGTGTGTGTGTGTGCGTGTGTCAATAAGTGTGTGCATTCTCCCCCCACAGCACAAAGCTGCCATTGGTTGGCCAGATTTGTTGGAGGGAAAAAAAGAGCGAGTAGCAGGGAGAGTGAAGCAGGGAGATAGTGCTGACTCAGGCACTTGGCCCATTGTTCTTGTCGTCTCGTAACCCTACACCTCCCTGCCTCCAGCCAGACAGCCCATTGGCCAACCACAAGTGCTGGAGCCAGTGGGACTGCAGTGTTAAACAGCACCAAAAAAGCTTATCTCTTCCTCCATTAGTCCCACAATGAGAGAATTCAGCAGCCAAAATCACAATGGACACAGGGCCATTCAGGTTGTGATATCTCTGCTGCATCTTGATGAGTGAGAGAGAGGTATTTTGGTGATAATCAGAGCATTTTATGTAAGGGCTTCTACCTATTTGTTGTGCTGCTTTGACAGGACATGTGCACTTTGTAACCAGCGCTTTCTTTAGGTGTAGGGGCGTCAGTTAGGTCTGTTTGTTGTAGAAGAGCTCTGTGAGACCTTCACAATAAGGTTTTGTAGTTTAGACCAGTGTAGCCCAACCTTTTTGGCTGTGACCCCCAAAGCAAACCATTGTAATTGTGATCAATTATCATTAACCAATTATTATTTTTTCTCATTTTGTGTTTCCTTTTAACAAATTTTAGAGACCCAAAATGGAGCAAATATCAGGCAATTCACAAGAAAAAGGCAAACATTAGATGCAGAAATGTTTTTTTTTTTCTGCTTTCCTACCTTGTTAATCGTATTGCGACCCACCATATTTATCTTGCAATAATGAGTTTTCAAGTCATTTCCAAATGCTGGTTTGGACACATTTCACATTGTTTCATGTTTAAATGTCATCATCTCACCACAGTTGCAGGCACTTGGAGTTAATTGAAATTAATTTGAGGTATTTTGGTATATTCTGAAACATGTTGGTTTTACCCAATGCATCTCTGTTAGCCTACTGAAAATGTATCTTTCCCAAGGACTAAACTAAAAATAAAAGGAATAACACAGAAGCATTTGGCATTTCTTTTACAGTGCTGTTTAACAAAAGACCAACCGAAGATACAGAAAACATTCCCTGAACCCTTTAATGCTATTTCTAACCACCCTTTGTTCTAGTAAAGCACTGGCAGACTTTTAAAACTGTAAACATAGCACATATTGTCACGATACCACAGGATAAATGATACAGGGGAATGTTTGCCTTAAGGAGACAGATTGACAGGTAACAAATCAAGGCTCGACAGGGGAGGAAAGTGAGATTTGCAGCAGTGCCAGTAATGGGATCCTCAGTTAACTAGGCCATTTAGATCCTCAAGGTGATTGTTGTGCCTGCCACAGAGGGCTGATTTTAGTGAGCTGAAACTTGGAACAAGCTGATAACTTGGTACTATAACATATTTTATGTCACCTTGCATCATCTTTCTGTCTGTGTGGCTTTGTATTGTCTTCACGGCTGCACCGAGGGTTATTTCTATCAGATGACAGTGATTTCCATGCATCAGGTACAATAAAAATAAAACAGCTAAAACACATTTGTACTTTTGTTTCTGTTCAGTCTTTGTTGATAATGTGATCATGTGCTTTTACTTATTTATGTTTACAGGCTGAGATAGCAGGGAAATGTAGTCCCTCTTTCTCTATTTTGTCCTAGTCCTAGTATCGTGACCTTTATGGTCAAGCTAAAAAATTTCCATAATGCAACCCAATGGCATGAGACGAAATAATACAACTGTTTTCACAGGTTGCTCCTCACGACAGCCTTACAAAATTTAGTTACTTATAATGCAGAATGGCCTCTTTCAGAGTGGTATGTGTTAACATGTAAACAGAATTTCAATGTTGTAAGTTGTAATAAATGTATAATGTACAATATTTTCTTCTGAAATGTAGGAGTAAGAGTGCAGAAAATGAATAAAACTCAGTAAATAAAGTACAACTACCTCAAGATTGTTTTTAATTACTGCACTTATTACATTTCACCTTTGAGTTATTTTTCTTTGTAACAACAGCATTAATTTCCATTACAAGTTAACATACTATCAAATAAGATAGTAATAGAGTCAATCTTTCAACAGAATAAGATAAAATAAAAATGTAACCTTCACAGACCCATGTAAACAAAATCAGTCACAACTTGCTAAAAGGTCACCCTTACATACGTATGTACAGCACAACCTGAGATAAAGAAAACGGATGAGTTCTTCTCTTGTTCTGATTAGACATGATACTTCCTTCTCGGAGGGCAGTTACAGTCCTGTGATCACGTTTGGGGATTCTGTAGCTACATAAGGGTCTTCTTAGTCAGAGGATTACGGCTGATTATTTTCCTGCTAAATGTTTTTTATTGTACAATAGTTGGTTATAGCATTAGGAAACTGTTCCACCGTGTTCATAAGAGCTAAATTATCGATTGTATCCTTCATTATTATTATGTGTAGTGCATCATATTCTGGCATAGTGGATAAAGTGTTAAATTCCATAGTTTATGTAGTTTTGATCGAACAGCAAATATATGTCAGAGAAAACTGTGAGAACAAGAACATCTGAAGATGTAGAAATGTATGCATTCAGGCACTGATCCACCTACACGCATGTTCACACGGATATATCCACCCTCATTGGCGTTCTTTACGTTCTCAACAGTGAACACATCACATACAGAATCACAACAGCCAGTTTCCACGCTCTCATAGCTGAGACATTGTTTGCCTGTGACGCCGGACAATTAGCTGCTTTTCTCATGTGAGACAATTGATTCCCCTGAGCCTACGTTTATTAGATTCCGCCCTGGTTGTATGAATATGGAGGAGGGCTGGCGCTGGGGACACAATGCCCCGCTCCTGTCCGAGACTGCACATCAAGCTTGGTCATAGATCGAAAAATTCTGCCCACGGACACTACACGAGACAACAGGGCTCTTTCAGCTGGCAGGGCAGCCCAGGCTCTGCCTTGGTAGCGTAATTTTGTGTATTTGTGTGTACACCTCTCCTGGGAATGCTAGACAGTGGGTTAAGTGTCATTTAATCATGATCAGAATTACTTTCCAAATGCAATAAATCAACTGAATCTATTAAGTTGATGGGGCAGTTTGGCAACTTTCTATTCACGTGAAGTTCTGTCACAAGGGATGACATGTCAGTTAGCATGTTAGCTCACTTTGAAGATATTTATCCTTTGAAAACGTAGCTGAGGTTGTAGTCGCATATTTGTGAAAAAGACTGATGATGTCTGATCTGGTGCAACCAAATAAAAGTTGTCATCAGTACATTTAGGTGCAGTTGTTCTTCTCCAGGTAGCTGATTTCTTAATTGTCATATAAACGTAAAACTGCTGTCCATAATCGAGGGTAGGGGATTAGATAAATCTGCTTCCCCCAGCTGGATTTCTTTGTCGTGTATATGCATAACTAGGATTACTAAAACTTATACTAAAACAAAGTAGCCTCTCTAAGTCTAAATAAGTCAGTTCACACCACTAAATAAATGACATTTTTTTAAATCATGACACATTTTCACTATCAGAAAAAAGGCTGTGTTTTAAAATCAGGTCAGGATTGGAGATAAATCTGATGTCCTGCTGCATGTATACATGGATGTATGGTAACCAGCTAACAACAGTACATGTAAAACAAATCCTACGTAACCTGATTTCTCTGAGTAACCCAGTGCATGTAAATCCACTCCATGTTTGAACTCCTGAGTCTCTTCTTTTTCACCTCCACCCTGTACACTACAGTCACTACGCCCATTTGTCTTCTCTACCCTCATTCTTCGCTTCTTCTCCCCTCCTCTTTTTCCTCCCCTCGCCTCTTGGTTTGGGGTGTACAATCAGCTGTCTGGCCCCCTTTTTTTCATCCCCATGTTCGTTCAAAGAGTCAAAGCGGGGCCTCTCTGAGGTATTAAATATCTTTATTAAACTGCTGCTTTTGGGGCTCCCGGTCAGGCCCCCTGCCTCCTCCTTTTCTCCTCTACACCCCAACTATCCCCACAAACTTGGCCCCTTTCGGCTCCTCTTCAAAGGCTCCCGCCATGCGGCTTCTGCCGACTACCTGCTGCGCTGCAAGATCGTGCACAATAGCCTACGTTGGTACCCGCTGCGTTAAACCAGGCAAGCTTCACCACACTCGGCTGGGCCACATCTGACGGGGGGACTTTGACCAGGCGGAGTCCACCGGATCAGGGAGTTGAGTGAGACGGAGGAGGATGGGGGAGTGAGGATAGTGGGGAGTGGATTTCTTGGGCCTGCTGTGTCATGGTTTAGTGACTGCTATCAAAAGACAAGCTCTGGAGTAACCAAGTAACCAAACACATGCATCCTTTTGGTGGTTTCACTCATGCACGTAGTGTCACTGTGTGAAACTGTGAGGGTGTTAGGGATGTGATTCGCTCCTATGCTATCTGAACAAAAATCCACACTCTTTAACAGATGGTTGCTACAAATTTGTACCCTCACAGGCCTGACACCCCTCTCTCTGAGGGTGACTACACTCTGGGGCGTTCCTGACTTGCATTATGCTAAATCCTTAAACCGTGACTCTGAGCAAGTCATCTGTCATCACAGTGACATCACAGGAAATCACATGGTTAGCTGCTGCGAAATATCGTAATCACATAGCATAGTAGCACTAGAATGTGACATAGAAGATCATCAAAAACAACAAGAAATCAATACTTACTTAATAATATATTGTAATTATATCCATGTGAATTGTGGTGCAACACTAAACACATTCAGTGTGGTTGGACATTCTGTCCTTGTCCTTGTGTTGAATAGGTTTGTCAAGTTGCACCTGTCTGATTTAGAACGTCAGTGGCATTCAATTTCATCATTTCAGTGTCATGTTTTTCATGTCAGTGACCAGTCCATGACATCTTTATCTGCAGACAAATCTCGACTACTGTATGTGAAACTATCTATGCTCTATTCATTCATCCATCCTGTACCTTTTTAGTAGTGGGTTCATCTCCTACTTAAGACATGTCTTAGTACGGATTTTAAAACAGTCCTTTCTCCTTACTATCAAATGAAAATTGATGTTCTCTTCAGTCTAGGCTTCGTTTGATTGATATTGCATTCATTCTGTGCTGTTATATCCCACCTACAAAGTCCTGTCTTAAATAGACTTGAGCTACTCAGTCTGACAATAAAGTTCTTCTTCAAACCACAAATGTTCTTCAATTTTGACCTGTGCAGACCTTTTATTAAGCTGCTCTTTGAAAGTCAAGTCTTATCAAGTCACTGATAAATTGTCTGCATGGATAATTCATGCAGACAGCGATCCTTATACAGACTGTAGTTTCTGGAAGGTGTGCAGTGTGTTATAGAAAAACAGCTGAAAATGATGTGCTTTTCATTTCATACACAATATATTTTTGCTGAATGAATACACAGAGTTTGACTTAATAAAGCCATGAAATAATGAAAATATCCATCAATAACAACAAGCAGTGGATGTATCACAAGTAGATTGTTTACTCCAAGTGCTACATGAAAACACTTTAAATAATGTAAAGTGACATCTGACTTACATTATCCCAAGTATGAAAATTCATCTTTTAGTGAAAATAAAATGTATTCTTATTAGCTTTATTAATTAAATCAATTTCAGATTTTCATTCATTTATTGCTGTATTAGGTCCTGCTGTATACATTTGAGGGGAAACAAGTACAAATTCAACACAAACAGATCAAAAGTTGCATGTAAACATTTTAAATAGTCAGTCTAGTCCACATTCACCCAAATGTACAAACTATTTAGGTGTTGAGCTCTTAGAATTTCAATTTTTTTCAGTGTCTATAATAAATATACTATACTCTTAGCCATCTTCCCCTCATCTCAGTGTGTAATCTAACATCCCAATCACTGTAACTTTTGGCCGATTTTTCTGCTTGACCGGCTTCTTCCACTGTGAAGTGGGTGCTTGTAAAACTACACTTTCAAAGTAGCCTCCCCCCACACTGCCAGTTGCAGCGCACTCTTTGTCCACCACAATGTGAGCTGAGGAAACAAAGGCGCTATTGCGGACCCTGAGGTGTTTTGGGAGCCGTCTGCCACTCAAACCCATTGTTGACGTGTGCAGGACTCAGAGGACAATGGCACTTTGTGTGAGGAGAGAGCTGGGACACACCCTTCTCCTTCTATATCTCTGCCTTCTCTCTCTCTCTCTCTCTCTCTCTCTCTCTCTCTCTCTCTCTCTCTCTCTCTCTCTATCTATCTATCTCTGTCACATTTCTCTACAGTTCTCTCTTCTTCGTTTGATTTTTTTATCCAGTCTTATTAATGCTATGCATTTTTTTTAATTGTTTGTCTTTTCATTACACCTTTTTGTCTGTATCAGTGTGTGTCTCAGTTTCTATTTGTTGTTCATACCATAGCACTACATTAAATGGGGAAAAAAGAAGCTGTGTGACTACTTGCAGAGTTAGTTGGTGATCTACTGTAGCTGGTGAGCTATCCCTAACATGCCAGGAAGTCAGGAACATGCTAGCATTAGTCAGTCACAACTACTCTCATGGTTATTTTTTCACTGTTTTTACCTGTATCATTATTGTTTTTGAATGCATTGTAAGGCTACCTTGGGTATCCTGAATGGTGCCCTAAAATAAAATGTATTATTATTGTTATTAGCTTCCTGTATTTTGGACTCTCCAGCTCTCTGTTCCCTCAAAAGTCAGCACTATCAAGACAGTTTGCTGTTTGGTCAACGGTGTAAATTTGCATGTCACAGATGTACTTGGCCAGGGCGAGCAAATCCATTAATCAATTCCACTAGATGAATAAATGGATTTTGCTGCAGAATGTCTGTTTCAGATGCTGACGTCTTAAGAGTAAAGGTTCTTTCTTTCTTTTCTTTATTTTTTGCTTCTGTCTTTCTCTTTGTGTGACACTGTTTTTCTTAGTGTTTCTCCCTTTTCTTTAGTTTTCTCTGCTTTTTTCCTTGTTCTTTATTGCTTTATTGCATTTAGTTTGCTGCCTCTCACTATCCAACAGGCACATGCACAATATAAGTGCTAACATTTGCTACAACAAGCACAGTGAGGCTTCTACCCAAATGTTTTGACACAAAATAATGTGCATAATATTAGAAGAGCAACAGTTTAATCAAATGTCCTAGTATTTCATCACAAAAGCACTTTTCCTTTCAATTGAGACAAAAGTAGCTGTCAAAAAAGATGTTACTGATACTGATGGAAACAACTTTATCAACTAATGAAAGTTGGTTCTGCTTCATTGCAGATGAAAAGTGGCTAGGACATTTATTTATTTTTTGAAAAAACTCAGTAACGAATCTTAACTTGACAGTTGAGTAGAAAATGATCCAGTCTGTGTTTTTGGCTTCAGTTTCTTTGTTTCTCTACAGTCCTGTAACTGCAACAGTAGTTCAGACGCACACAATTTTTTTGGCCGTGTTTTTTTCTTTTTTCCTTTTTTTTTTTTTTTTTTTTTGTGTGGGGTTTTTTGTTTTTTTTAGAAAGGGTGTGTGTGGGGGGGGGGGGGGTTTGGGTTGGGTGTTTTTGCTCTGAAACGATGTTCTATTTACTTTTTTTGTATGTGTGGTCAAAGCTATTGACATGAGTAAGCGAGTGTGTGAGACAGACACGTCGCAGTGTGCATGTTTTTATCTGTCTTGTAACAGTTTGTATTTTCATGTTTTCTCTAAAATGAGCTATTTGTCTCCTTTGTCTTTTTGTCCATGAAAATGACATCATTCGGTTAGCTTTTGAGGTCATATACATAACATTGTTGATGGCCATGGTTAACTTGCAACTTGGTAGAAGACGTTTACGCAGTTTACGGCTGACTGTAATTTCTTATCCCCTCTGCTCCGATCTTCTCTCCTCACATCACGCCAACATTTGCTCTCCTTGCCCTTTATCCTTTCATTCCCTGTCTTTTGATCTGAATCCATTGATTTCAAATTTACTGTTTAAAACTTGTTTACGTAACTGAAGTAGTTTGTTGCCTAAACCTAACCAAACTGCAACTGTCAAAATATCAACCACATGTTTAAAACTGTGACCATTGCATTTAGGTATGAGTACATGTTGATGAAGTGACATCTGCCTGTGTGTGTGTGTGTGTGTGTGTGTGTGTGTGTGTGTGTGTGTGTGTGTGTGTGTGTGTGTGTGTGTGTGTGTGTGACAACTTAACACGAGTGTACACACAAAATGTTCAGTCATGCATGTGTAGCAATGTCATGGAGGCAAAGAACAATGACATCATCTCAGTGTGTGTGCAGGAGGGGTGAAACTGCAAGGGGTTCTGCTATTGTTTGAGTGTGTATCTGCTAAGGTATGTGTGTGTGTGTCTGTGTGTGTGTGTGTGTGTGCGTGTGTGTGTGTGTGTGTGTGTGTGTGTGTGTGTGTGTGTGTGTGTGTGTGTGTGTGTATGTGTGGATGGATATGTGTGTATATAACAATCTAATATTGACCCAAATCAGATGAGTTTCTGTTTGTTCTTTGACATGACACAACATGACCTCAACACAAAAATCTGAGGTTTAATATGACATCAAAATGATCAGAAATTGTTTCGGCAAACAACCCCTCTAACCATATCTCAGCTTTTGTCTGACTGTGTCTGTATCATACTTTGTAAATGAGACGTATGTGACTCCTGACCTGGAAACATAACACTGTTGTTGCTGCTGCTGTCGAACAAGAGACTGCATGAAGTCAAACACATGCAGATGAAAAGTATACCAAATGTGATGGCTTGTCAATGATGGAAGGTTTTAGTTGCCCTTCATTTTCATTTCCTCTTATTTACTTCATGTCATTGCTCACATGGTTGTTTTGTATGAAATCTTACTACACCTGCAATTCACGTATATGTGAGCCAAGTCCATTCAGCAGCCAAGGAAGAAGAATCACTTAAGGTACATGTCATCAAATAATTATGCAATGATTGATTATGCAACTTCTTCATCTCCTAGGCTATTGTCAGCTAATTGTCCTTTTTAACCAAAATGTGAATGGACAATTTAGAAAGCCCCAGCCTTCTTTCCTGATTTCTCCTCTATAATCTCACCTACTATTCACTGCGTGTGTGATTTACCTACAAGTCTGTATTTTCAGCAGCACACAAACGTAGAAATGTATCCTCTATCTGCTTGAAGAGTTACATAGGCTCATTGTTTTTGGCGATCAACATGCTTTACCAAAAAATTTATCGGAGCAGATCTATTTAACTTGATTTTCATCCAAAAGTTGTTTTCTCCCCACTGTAAGAAGTTACTGTTCACCACAGTTTACAGTTCACTTTCCATTTGCCTATTCACAGAGATGGCAAAATACATAACACAGATCTTTACTCAAGTAAAAGTAACAAAGTACAGGCTTGGAAATGTATTTAAAGTATAAACGTAAAAGTAGCCTTACGAATGACAACAATTTTTTATGCAAAGCTACCTGGACCACACAAATGTTACTAGTGCAAGCTGAGAAACTTCAGTGGACATGGAAAAAAGGCTCTTTATATGCCATTGCCTTCATTTGAAATGGATGTCTGCCAACTAAAACATCGCATATATGATTATTGTGACAAAGACTGGGTCTCCAGGTTAATAAGATTCTGAATAAGTAGCAAGATATGAATTAAATTGGGATTCTGTGAGAATTCACAGATCCAGTTTCTCTTTTTTAATCTTCCCCTTAACATTGAAAGGAATCTACATGTATGTGTGTGTGCTCAAATATGGCTTCTGGAAAGAAAATAAAGGATAAAATATGCCTAATCTCTGGGATCTCCGTTTTCTTCATTTTTAATCATGTCGCCATCCATAACATTACCGCCATTAAGCCGCAATGATTTGCACGCACACACACACACACACACACACACACACACACACACACACACACACACACACACACACACACACACACACACACACACACACAGACTTTCTAGAAGTTCTAATTCTGTCCAGAGGCACGATGTGGCTTCTCCTGGCCTCTTGAGTCAACAAGGGCATCAGGTCAAAGGTCCAAACTGCTTGAATGATGCCCAAGGAGAGAAGAAGAGGGTGGGAGGGTGTAGGAGGAGGAGGAGGAGGAGGATGAGGAGGAAGAGTGCAGGACACCGGTGGGGGTGGAGGAGGAACAAACAGCGGGAGAGATTTTAGCGGGAAAACAGAGACAGACCTGGAAAGTCACCCCTTGCAGACAGACGGTGAGTCAGTCTGCCTCAGCCAACCCATATACAGCCTCTGAATCACACTCACATGCTTATACACAAGCACACAGCTCAGATATAAAGGCATGCACACAAACACACACACACACACACACACCTTAGCAGCCTACACACTCAAACAATAGCAGAACCCCTTGCAGTTTCACCCCTCCTGCACACACTGAGATGATGTCATCGTTCTTTGCCTCCGTGACATTGCTACACATGCATGACTGAACATTTTGTGTGTACACTTGTGTTAAGTTGACTCAAGAGGTCAAGGTCCACATTTTGAGCCTGATGTCACATAATACTGACTAATCCTCTCTAAACCATTTGAAGAAAATAGGACAGAGCGCGAAGGAGGGGGAAATTAGAGGGACATTTTAAGTTTCACTGTGTGTGTGCGTGTGTGTGTGTGTGTGTTTGCAGGGCACAAAGCATGACCTTTGTTCCCTGCCATTCACACTTGCACACTACATCACTCTTTAAGTCTTTAATGTGACACACACCCAGTAGTTGCTGGGCTAACTTACAGTAAAGAAACATAAGCTCTGTCTCTTCCAAAAAAAAACACCTAACTTGTAACAGCTTTCTAACCCTAATCACATGCATATTAGCTCCCGCGGTAAACACCTGACCATTTTTAGTCCACACACTTCCTCTAAATGAGCAGTGTATAAACACGTCGCCATCACCTCTACTTCAGTTTAATGATTAGAGCCCGGGGCCAAATTAACATCCCCTGGACCCCAGCCTGGGAAATGAACTCATAGCTAAATCCATGACATGGCACACTAGACATGAAAGCCCTCATAGAGCGGACCATTCAGCAAAAGGGGCCAATGACAAAGTGGCACAGGGCCCGTACGGATGTGGCAGGGGGAGTGATGTCAGCATGGTCCCTGCATGCTCTGCCAGGCAGCGTAGCGGAAACTGATCAGGCGTGTAGTCTGATGCCAACGCAGGTGCACTGAAAACACACGCAAACACACTAACAGTGACAGCTTGGCGAGAGCGGTGGAAAGACGGGTTGCATATTTCACACTTGCACATACATCTGTGTGTATGGCAGTACACAAAATAGTCTGTGTGTAGAGTGTTGGTGACAGTAGGTACGATTTGGGCTGCTATTCTCAACAAGAGAAACATCAACATAATTACAGAGAAGAAGCATCTACGAATAGTGCACAATGTAGCAGTGAATTAGCCTGGCTCCGCCCTCCTACGTACTTCCGCTCAATTTTCATTTTCCTTCAGTTCTCCGTCTGGGTTTGTGGTATATTGAGAACGATGACGTTGAGGTTGCGCGCTAGTTTGATTTGTAGTTCCGTAATAGCGGCGGAGAAAGATGCAAGCGAAGCCATTCGGTCCATTATACGCTGTCGAATATAAGTTAAAGCCCGAGCAAGAACAATCTTTGCTGAGTTTTGTTGGTGGCCATGATGTTGTGGCCCTCCTCCCCAAGGGGTTTTGGAAAAGTTTGATTTTCCAGCTCACTCCGTTAGTGGTGAAGGAGTTAGTTAAGGCGAACCCTAGCGATGCTAAGCCGATGTCATGACCAAACTTTAGCGATTGGTTATGGCAGATCCAAAGTGGCTCTGGGCAGATCCAATAGTTTTAAACTTCAACAGAGTACCCGCCTTCAAGGAAGTTAACAATGGAGAGTGGCCAGACTCTCTGTACAAATGAAATGTACGAGAGTCTGGTAGGACCAGGCTAGCAGTGAATGAACATGTATATACTTTTAAATAATCAGGGCTTCACATCAACATCCTGTTGGTTAACTTTTGGTCCCTTGTAGGAAAGAGTTTAGAGTTGGACTACTTCTTCTTGGTGTAAAACAGAGCCAGTTAGGATGTTTTCTACACCTGATTAGGATGCCTCTCGGATGCCTTCTCTGGAGTAGGAGAGCCTGGTGCAGACCCAGAACACCCTGGTGGGATTACACATCCTATTTGGATCCACCAGGAAGGGCTGGAGGACTTGGCTAGGGTGGAAAGGCATCTGGGCTACCTTGCTTGGTCTGCTGCCATCACAACCCAGCCCTGGATAAGCGGTAGAAAATGTATGGTTAACTGTCTTTGTTGCACTGAGTACTGTATGTCTGAGAATCATACTGGATGGCAATTTTTTCAGACAGAAGAAAAACATCATAAACTCTCACTCTCTCCAATTATCCTTAAGCAAAACAATGGCTCTATGTCAAACAGGCCTCTGATTTGCTGCCTGTTATCTTTCTTAAAGTGGTTGCATCAAAGGTTCTGTTTCTTTTTTCTTTTCTTTTTAATTATTGAGGAACTGAGAGAGTATATATAGAAAGTACTGATGGGGAAAATTACAAAAATTGTATAGGATTCATATTGCATTGTATTAAAATCATTATCAACACAAGCGACTACATTTGAGTTCACTCAACAATTTCCTTAAGTGGGCAGTAACAAGAAGCAGCAATAATTCACTGTAGCACCGCTAAATGTATTAAATGTGGGTTTTCTACAATAGTTAATCTGTAATTAAAGATAAGTTATGACTTTGATATATGACATCCCATATAGAAAACAACCAATCACTGTCCCAATGTAAATATGTCCCACTGTTACCCAGATGTGCTGTTGTTGAAACAAGATGGTTTGTAAATCCCACACAGACACGACATCATCTTAAAGGGGTGATAGAATGCAAAACCGATTTTACCTTGTCATAGTTGAATAATGACAGTTTAGTGGGTAACTAGGACCTACATAGAACCTCAAAATCTTATTGACACCTATTTCCTCTGCAAATCTCACAATTTGAAACTGCCTCTGAAAACGGGCAAATCTCAACAAGCTGCCTAGTTGACGTCAACTCGGCGGCTCATCCTCATTTGATTCTAGTCTCTATGTTTGTCACGCCCCAACATTTACATAGGCTACCCAACTGACCTGAGATCAGGTAGTCTTCTGAATCTAGGTCGTGCAGATCTCAGAAATTGTATACATTGTTCATCTGCTATTTTACCATTAAATTCACTTCTGAGACTTTTTTAAAGCGAGAAATCAACTATGTAGAGGTCAAATATGGGCCGTTTTTATGAAAATTGATGTCTAATTGCAAATTTTGTCCAACTGTGTGTCAGAGTTCAGCGGCCGGTGCTGCCTGTGTAGCTGCCTCACCACCTGGCCTGCCTTCCTTCACAGACCCCGGCCTGCTGTGAGGTAGATGGAGCTCCATCACGGCTGGCAGCCCACGGCACTCCGTACCAGCGCAAAGTCACCGTTTTTTGGGTTAATGGACTACCAAACGCTGCTGGCTGGACAGAGCTCCAGGGCCTGCAGCTCCCCTCTTCCTGCTAAATGGCCGGTGTGTGTGAGTGAGAGCGCGGTCAGCAAGCTTGTTACGCCAGCAATCTCTTACCACAGGTTCCAGTTAATCTTATAATGTGTGTAATTATAATGTGTTGAGTTATTTAAACAAACGATCGGTGAAATAAACGCCTCTTGTCCGCTTGTCTCATTGATAGAGCCTGCAGCTGGATGGAGCTCTATCAATGAGAGCTAGCTAGCCTCCTCTTAGAATTCCTCTGAAATTCACAAAAATTTATAAAATTGAAATTGAAAAAAAACAAAAGAAAATTGAAAATCACCATTGTTAGCTTTGTAAGACCTTGGGGTAGCTGTGATATAAGTGGCGTGATGAAATTCAAACTGTAAATATATTATAGTTATGCCGACAGCCGGCCGCAGAGCCCTGGTAGTGCAGTAATCCACAAAGGGTGACTTTGCGCTGGGTATGGAGCCCAGCAGGCTGCCGCTTTCTCATCAGACTGTGTGGAGCTCCTAAAGTCCGACACGTCTTACCAAATTTGCAATTAGCCATCAATTTTGGTAAAATAGCCCATATTTGAGCTTTATATAGTTGATTTCTCACATAAAAAAGTCTCAGAAGTGAATTTGGTAACGAAACATTGCAGTGTCTGGAATATGAGATTCTGTAGCGTCTCTAATGTGTTTGTATGGGGATTCGCCAATCAGCGCGCAGCTCATCTAAATATTCATGAGCATACCATATTTGGAAGAAAAGCTCTTGTTACAAATAGGGCCAAAACACAGGGATGCATAAGGGCCAATAAAATATCAACCAGGCCATTTTCAGCCTAACCAATGTTACATACCCCATTAGGAGACCTTAAGGAACAGTGTGAAATACCCTATATAATCATTCTATCACCCCTTTAACAAAAGGGGGGTGGGGTAGTGTGTGATGTGTTTCTTACACAGAATCTAAGAAAGTGTGTGTACATTTTCTTTTTTAGCATAACCCTAATTCACACGGTCACACATGGCTGCTGCTTCTGCCCCCCACAGCTCAACTGGTGCCTTGCTCAATGTGATTGGGATTGTCAAGGCTGAAGACTAAAATGACTTGGTTAGGTTTAGGGAAACATTGAGGTTTGGTTTACAAAAAAAACTTTGTTAAGGCTATAGGGAATTGTGTTTTATGTATGTTTATGGAAGTGCGGTTATTGTTAAAATAAACCAATGTTGACTGTCAATAGATATGGGATCAGTCCTTTCAGCTAATGCCTCGGTGTATTTTTCTTGGAAGGACAATCTCCCAATAATGTATGCACAGATATGGGAAAGAAGGCCTTCATGTTTTAGATTTAGATTCATTTGTTCGTCATAGTTCCTAAGAAAATTAAAAGACTGTTCTCCACCAGCTACTTTCAGTGCAACAGGAAAAGACAACAATCATACAGACGTACGTAAGAATGGATAGACTATAATATATAAAACCAGATTAAAAAACATTTAAAAAGAGTTAAAACAGTAGACGGTACAGTGTGTTAAAGTGCTGTAGTATGTCGTTAGCAGCGCAGTGTGTTAAAGTGGTGCTCAACACAGAATATGTAAAGTGGCTATGTGCATTTAGTACAGTCCTTTTAGTTCAGATTATGGCCCGGGGGCACAGTCTGTTTACAATCCTCACTGCCTGTCCAGCTGGACAGGGAGGGGGGCACCAATAATTTTACTGGTCGTCTTCACAATCCTGTGCAACCGTTGTCTCTCGTAATCCTTGCAGCTGCCGAACCAGGAAGTAAGGCCGTAAGAAGGTGGTGAGGTGTAGGGTGGGGGAGACCTGCCTTTTTGAGTCTCTGGAGGGGGTGGAGCCGCTGCTGGGCTTTCTTGATGATGGCTGAGGTGTTGATGGTGGAGGTCAGGTCGTCTGCTAGGTGAATCCCCAGGAACTTGATAGTGTTTACCTTCTCCAAAGTGGCACCACCGATGGACACCTCCTAAAGTCAATCACCATCTCTTTTGTTTTTTTCCACATTGAGGGAAAGACTGTGTGAACTGCACCATGAAGTTAAATGCTCCACCTCCTTCCTGTATGCAGTCTCACCATCGTTGCTGATGAGAGCCCCAACTGTCGTTTCATCAGCAAACTTAAATGGACTGTATTTATATAGCGCTTTTCTAGTCTTTTTTTAGATTATTTTTTGGGCATTTTCGGCCTTTATTTTTGACAGGACAGAGGAAGACATGAAAGGGGAGAGAGAGGGGGAATGACATGCAGCAAAGGGCCGCAGGTTGGAGTTGAACCTGGGCCCGCTGTGTCAAGGAGTAAACCTCTATATATGGGCGCCCGCTCTACCAGCTGAGCTATCTGAGCTAATCTTAACCACTACTCAAAGCGCTTTAACATAGTACCATTCACACACATTCACACACTGTGTCCGAGGCTGCCGTAGAAGGTGCCACCTGCTCATCAGATACACATTCACACATGTGGGGCCAGGGATCGAACCACCAACATTCCAATTGGTAGGCAACCACGCCACACCTGAGCCACAGCCGCCCCTGATGCCTTAATGATGTTGGGGGGAGGGAGAACGAGTTAAAACCACTACTCATCACCTAATATGTTATTGGACACACTCACAAATAAAAAAAATGTTTTGTATCTCTTCTCTACAGGAGGAGCAGTTCAGCTTAACAAATGACAAAAAAGATTCAACTTCTGTCAGAAAATCATTTCTGTTAAGATCCTGAAGTAGCTGAAGTCCTTTGTTTTTGAGCTTATGGTCAAAGAGGTCACATCATATGGACATCTGTGTGTGCGTTGTTTACCTCACTTTTTCAGTCAGATCTCAGTTTTTCTAGTAACACAAGTGACATGTTTTAAATGCTTGTCAACAGAAAAATTTCCTTCAAGTCTTATCTCCATGGTTTATCATTATAGGCCTCAGGTTGCGTCAATCAACACCTGGCCACGCCCCCCTGGAATCTGGAAACCTTTATTATTCTCTGAAGTAATGCTGCCTCAGGGCTACTTTTACTTTCAACCCTTACTCACTCTTTCCAAACTCACTTTTTCTTCACTCTTCCTCGAAAACACACACACGCACGTGCACGCACGCACGCACGCACACACACACACACACACACACACACATACGCACACACATTGCAGTACTGATTTACCGGTTTATGTGTGCGCATGCCATTAGCGCAGCTGTGACACAATATGAGGAAGCATTTGACCTTCAACTCGTTAACGGGAAAGTGCACAAATCTGTGAAGCAGCAGCCCCTCCAGCAAAGTTCAGGCTCACTTTGTGTGTGTGTGTGTGTGTGTGTGTGTGTGTGTGTGTGTGTGTGTGTGTGTGTGTGTGTGTGTGTGTGTGTGTGTGTGTGTGTGTGTGTGAGAGAGAGAGAGAGAGATAAACTCAGATTTATCTCAAGTGTTTCTCCACAAGCTCTTTGCACTATGACAGGGAGGAAATGGGCCTCCACTGTCCCCTTCTGGTGTCTGTAACACATAAGAAAAAGTAAAGCTTTATTTGAGGGAAAATAAAGATATTGCTCTTTTGGTTCAAATGATTTAATTCCAATGATTTGCTAGTGTAACCAAGACTCATCGCACAGCAATGCAGCTACAAAATGTGTCTTCAGACAAGCTTACAATTTAGCCTTCAGTATAAAAATGCAATGATGAAAGAATAATGAATAATTATTAACTTGGGTTTTTACATGGAGAAGTCCTTTCATGGAAATTACTATTCACCCCATGGTTAGGTGCCATATTACATAAATTGAAACCTATGAATTTATTGGAATGAGGGGCAGTGATTTTTCGCTGTGATTTTCTTCGCATTCGTTGATTTTATCTTGTGATTTTTGCAGTTGTTTAGTGGGGGAGTCATTCAAGATCAGCTTCTGCTGGAATTTATCCCAAAACATAGCAGAAAATAACACATCTTAACTTAATCTAAATCATAACCCTAACAACTATTGCCTGCCTTACCTTAATTTTAACCTTAACTTTAACCCAAACCCATTTCTAACTTTAATGCTAAAAATCAAGTCCAAGCCCTCAAACAGCCCTTTGAAGAGATGAGCCAAAAATGTACTTGGGAGTTCAAGGTTAAAACTCATGCTACAAAAATAGAAATACAAGCGCACACACACACACGCACACCCACACACACGCACACCCACACGCACACACACACACACACATAAAGTGAGCCTGATCTCTTTAAGCACCGGTCCAAAAAAAAAATCGGGCTCATTGCCGTAACACTGTGTGCTCACTTCTGACTGTACAATAGTGCTTGGTGCTCTTTGTAATCACCTCACATACAAGGTGATTACACACACACACACGGTTCAGGAAATGAACCCCATTACCTTCACATCAAGTATGAAAAGTGCTACCAAAACAGAAGCACAGTCACCATTTTGCACAGAGTGGCCTTTCACCGATACCATCCACACACAATCTATGCATGCACACACAGACACTCACACACACCCAAACAAAGAGGCAGTTCTCTCCAACAAGGGTGTGGCTGACCGCTGACAAGAGGTGGGTTGCTAGACTGAGGTTGGCCTGTAGTCTGTGTGTATATGTGTGTATCCTGCTCACACATGACAGACTAGGTTAAGTGGTAAAATGAGTTAGGGGCACTGGTATCACCAAACACTAGGATGAAGCTTTCTAAAAAGAAATGTCAACCTTTTTGCAATATGTAGTAAAACAGTAAAATAAATGTTTAAAAAAAACACTGATATATGCCATTTACAAATTAGTAAAGTGCTTCCAAACAGCTGCAACATTAGCCAGCAAGTTTTTTGTCGCCTGCCCCTCTATCTACGGTCACTTGTTCTGTGTTTCAAAACAGACAAACACCTGATACAGGTGTTAACATCGGCATATTTTTCAATATAAAATAAAAAAAACTAATTCTAAACTTTTAAGTAGTGAATGTTAATTATTTGGGTAAATTCTCCAAAACTAGATATAAGCAATAGCATTTTGGGAAGAGTCACATTAGAGTAAGTACATGCTGTGTTGGAGAGATACAAGCATTTTTAATTCCAGCAAAACCTCCAGCAGGCTAACATCGCCTCCTGCTGGTCAGAGTGGTCAATACATGATGATTCAATTGTCAAACTGAAGTTACAATGTTCAGTGATTTTGCTGAGTAACTGCCAGGATAACAGTATTATCAATACCCATATTTGAACTATGACATGTTACAGTGGAATATGTCTTGGAAAAATAGGTCTTTAATAGGCTTTAATGATCCCAAATAGAACACTAGTTAACTAAGTAAAGAATAAAGGCTGAGATTAAAAGAGTAAGGGAGATTACAAGACAATTTAACAGAAACAATTAAAAAATATTTAATTAAAAGAGGAATAGCATCTTTATGATCCTTACAAAATGTAAAAATATTTCTTTGTGCGGCTAATATAAAAATGTCCACTTACAGTATACTTGCACTACATAGTCTCACATACCCATATATTGTATACTACTGCCCATACTGTATATATTGACCCGTAGAGTATTCATATTTATACCACTGTCTATACTGTACATATCATATATATATATATATATATATATATATATATAATAGTGTATACTCTGTATTCATATCACACCAGCTGTTTATCCTGTATATAATTTCTTTCTATTAGCATTTCTTTGTATTTACACCTGCATCTTTTTTTCTACTTATACCTGCACTGCCGCGCTTGTTCATACTGCTCATACTATCTAGTGTATTCATATCTTCCCATTACAGTTTACTCTACAGTCTATATCTATTCTATATATTACTGTTAATCCTGTATATACTCTGTACATTACTTTGCATTTTATGCTTTATGCACTTTTCATGAAAAAAAATCTAATCAATCTAATCTATAGCAACTTCCTTTTTAAAAATGTTGTTGACACAACTCAAAATATCAGTTAATACATAAACATAACTATACGCATTAATTACAGTTGGTTACAGTGAGTAAAATGTGTGTTTAATTTTATTATATATTGTACAGATTCAGAAGCCAAAGTAATTCAGAAAATAACAAGATTACAGACTTTGGATCATGTGATGGATTATGTTAATAGTACTATGGTTTTAAGAATGTAATCTGTGAACAATGATAGATAATAGTTGGAGTGAATACGTTTTCAAGCTGTTAATCACCTCTTCCCTTTGGAAACAAAGAGTCATTCATTATGTCGTAAAGTAAGTATTACCAAACTAAGCAAAGCACTATATTACTGATGAGGTAATGTTTGATTTAGATACAAGATAATATACTAAAATAAGATACAAGTAATACAAAAACATTCAAAATGATTGCTAAGATTAGAAAGAAAAGTTCCCTAGTGGAATAGAATAGTTATATGTTTTCATTAGCGTGTAATGAGGTATAATGACATGTTTCCAGTTTGCACTTTTTAGACAAAACAATCCTGATAGACTTTTCATCTTTAATCAAACACAGGAAACACTGATGAACCATTAGCTCTGCTTCAACATGCAAAGTGATTAAATTCACCACTTATAGTTTACTAATTTTAGCTTGGTGTGGCCCAGAGAACACACACAGCCTTGTGCAATCTCATACATATATACACTCACACAGACTGCGGGACTTTCTCGCAATCTAAGAGGGCTGATAGTAGAGGCCTGTATTTGATAACACACACTGAGTGGCACTGACGTCAAACACTGAGATTAATCAGCAGTCGGCAGGAAAGAACCGACACCTGACACACAGAGAGGTGAGGGAGGGGAGAGACAGTGTGAAGGTGGGAATGAGGATGTGCGTGTGTGTGTGTGTGTGTGTGTGTGTGTGTGTGTGTGTGTGTGTGTGTGTGTGTGTGTGTGTGTGTGTGTGTGTGTGTGTGTGTGTGTGTGTGTGCATTTACAGTAATACAATGAACCTCACTTTGTCATTGTGATAGTCTCATTGTAAGGCCGAAACAATCAAAGAGTGTCATAAAATCAAACAATGTTTGTACCTTCATTGCTATTAGTAACATTGGACTCACTGAGAGATGTGGGACCACAGCGACATCAAAAAAAAGTTAGACGGGGCACAAACATGAGCCAGTAGACAATCAGACAATTTTAAACAAACCCTTATGGTTATGGTTAAAACGATTGCCCAAACCATCCGTTGTAAACATCGTCCTGGTCTGGGTTTGACCTACTGCACCTGCCAAAGTTGAGCGCACACGTTCTCCTGCACAAGTAGGTTCTTTAGGTCTCCAAATAAAATGGTGATAATTGGTGAACGTCAGGATATTAATTTTAGCCAGGTGTGAAAAAATAGGCTAACATCCATTCTAATGCTAAACATAAGCATTAAAGCTATAGTGTGTAGTTTCTGTCGCCGCCATGAGGAATTCTAAGTAATGACAAAAAAAACTGTCAGCGCATCCACATGATACAAGCCTTCCCCACCTCTCCTCAACAGTTCCTTGTAACCAAGGAGGACAGGGAGGATTAAAATAAAAAGTTCTCTCTTCAGAAGAGGTAATTATCTTCGCTCGATTTTCTGAGCGCAAAGGTCGCAGGATGACACCATTTTCTAAACATAGCCATACTAAGAAATACAGAGAGAGTTTTGTAGAGCTGAAAGTCTTCATTAACTTTGTATCAACTATTTAGCAATGGCTTGAATGTAACAGACGTTAATTAATATAATATAATAATATAAAAACACTAAAGCATTAAGTTGTGCTGTTAAGAATTAGCTTGGGACATATGATGTTTAATACGTTGGCAAATTAGTTTCCCTAATTTAAAAAAGAAAATAGCTTAATTTAATAATAATTCTTAAAATATGTGTATTTTTATGTATTAGCATACCTTTGAAGATATTGACACAACAGGAGAACACAAGTCAAACCATGTGACATTTATATTGTACAGTATTTACCTTATAGACTCTCAGTCTTTGTTCTTTGACAAGGTTGACCTCACACAAATAACAAGAAATTATTCAATATGTTTCAGTGGTATAAATTATGGCAATATGGTCAGTTCACCGAGTCCATTAACACAATAGGCTCATTAAAATGTACAATTCAAACATCGAAACAGCTTTCCAAAGCCACTCAGTGCTCTGTCAGTCATCTGTCATCCATTGTTGTGCTCTTAATCCCACCATTGACAGTGAGGTCCATTTCCACCACCGGGGACCCAGAATTAATCAGCAGACTTAAATTAGCCCAGGGCAATTAAAACACCCAACAAATGGTTAATTCATTGACTTTGGTGGTCATTAAACAATTCACAGAATCAATAAGGGATCAATGGTCACCAGCGACCTTTCATACTTGGACCAGATGGGCTGTAGCCACATAGATGAAACCATAGCTGGATAACAGCGGAGATGAGCTGTGCTTTATTTCTCAGACAGATGGATATGTATAGCCCTCATCCTACAACCCCCCCCCCCCACCCCACACCGCCCCCTCCCTTCTTATCATCAACTCTCCCCCCTAAAGCAAGGGTTTTATTTTTATTTTTTTAACCCTGAGGATACAGTGAAGTTGCCTAAGCCGTGTGTTTTCTCCTAATTCATCGCAAGTAAAGACTCATCATCGTGCTTTGTTCCTTTAATAAGGCAGTGGTTGTTATTTTCATTAGGGCTGCAATTCACAATATTTTCAACATTGATTAGTCTGGAGATTATTTGCTATTTAATGTATTTAAAAAATAAGCTCAAAACAAAGTCTTGTTTTGTACAACTGACAGTCCAAAATTTAATTTTAGCAGAAAATATTCACTTTTAAGAAATTGATTTTGCTTAAAATTTGACTCATCAATAATTAATTAATTAAATGTAAGAATAGCTTCCGATTAATTTTCTGTCTATCGACCAATCATTTATTCGACTTATTACTTTAGCTCTAATTTATGATGGGTTCAGACTACATGATATAAACCAGATTATAGTCCAGGTTGGATCAGGAACAACAATGGGCGTCCAGCACGATAATTGATCGTTTTATCCAGTGTCCTAGTGGACGACAACCGACAGCGCATCTGGGACGCCTCACCAAGTTCCGACATGTTATTATGAATCACACTGCTTTCCTTGGCAAGACCCGCTCTGCGTAGAATTCAAGTGCTAGGATTGGCCAGACGTCCATGCTCGCGCATTCAGGTCCTATCCCTATCCCCTGACCAATGGGCTTTCCTAACTATCCCAATACCTAACCTCTACCATCTGCCACCACTCAGGTGATACACTGGGTGGGTCTTGCCAAGGAAAACAGTGGGAATTATAAAAACACTAACATAGTAGAATTTTCTTTGCCTTCCAAGTTTTGCGCCATGACCATGACTTTAACCAATAGGAGCATAAAGCGCTCTTCCACGCACAACCGTAAACACGGCGAAGCTAAAGAGAAATTATGTTGTTGGTGCTGCAGGTAGAATTTTATTTTTATTTTTTTTCTGAACACACAGCCAGCATTTTACACACCGCCATTGTTTGTTTGTTAATTGAAGTCGGTGACTAGCACCTTCTTTCCGATGACATCACGCACATTGTGAAAGATGGCAAGCTTTGATTGGTCGGGAACCAATGTGTAGTCTGTCATGTCTCTCAGCCAAATTACGGCCGTAATTAATGACTATGATCACCTAATCTGACACAGTGACCATCATCCCAGACAAAAATATTGCGTAGTCTCAATTAATAATTGTTTTGTTATTTATCCATCTTCTGTTGTTTTAAATAATTTACCATGTAAGCATACATGACTGAAAATGTGAAGCTACAAAAGCTGCAGGTGACAGTTGTTAGTTAGTATTTATAGGTTCTGCCTGATCCCTGAAACAAAAAAGACTAAAAACTAAAAGTACTATTTACTGTATGTTTATGATTACAATAGACACACAATTGAACTTTTTCCCTGCACCTGACTGTCATTTATATACATATTCATGTTATGCAACAGTCTTCAGTACCTATGTAATTTCCAAAGATATAATGATTGGGGTCAATTTCTTGTCAAATGTGAATAAAAATGTCATTTTTACAAAAGTATCTTCTGCTGATGGTGATTTGTACAATAATCGCAACTGCGCTCAGCCTGTTTTCCTTTATTTGCCTCTCTCTTGAACCGAGGTTTGCTCCTGACCCCTGTATAGCCAGATGAGGACAAAGGAACTCCGCTTTCTAGTACATTCACCTCCCTCCTCCTCAACTTCTCCTCATTTAAACTCCCCAGACTCCCTCCATCCCCCATCTCCCATGCCCCAACACACACACACACAACCTCCACCCCACCCCCACACCCTGTTCATCCTCCACAATGTCTGCTGATCATAGTGACCTAGTGATGTGGATGCCAAAACTTTGGTTAGTCTGTCTCTCAATACTTTCTAACGTCCCCACTCTGTCTGTGGCACTCAAGTCCACTGGTTCTTACTGAAGACGAAAAATATATTTTTGTTAAGATTAAATTATTTCTTCAAACAGCTGGGCACTGTAGTTCTTAGCAAACATTACCCCAATAGGGATAAATGGTAAATTTGTTGAGGACTTTTTTTAGCGGTGGATTAACACACATGTACCATGTTATTGTAACGATTGCAACAGTGTGGCTCCTTGATGCATTTTTAATAGTTTTTGGACAACAATGGGGCTCCGTTTACAGAGGCATGACATATATCGAGCTCTGGTTACACAGACAATACTTGTTTGGCTTTGTTCATACGCCATACGGACATAAACAGCGGACGTGCACCCACTTCCACACATACTACAATTGGGGGTAGACATATATATGTGCACTAGAAACCTCACAGAAGCAACAAAACAACAAAAAAAAGTAAAAATAAATAAATAAAATGGTGTGTGTGTGATTGCCTAATAAGAATAGGACTAAAGGATGTGCATGAGCATCCTTGCAGTAAAACATTATGGCCATGGATGCGGGGATGCGGGTCACATCAATTGGTCTTTAGTACGATCAATTCATTTGTTTAGTTTGCTAATACAATTTTGAAAATGTCCAGCCTTATCTTGTAGACTAAAATAAAGGTACATTTAAATCAAAAACTAGACACCAAAGGACTGCAGCCAATTAACAGGATCAAAACAGTGAGTGTATATGTGTGCATGTGTTTAAATGCATCGGTGATGTCATTGCTGCTTGGTCTACCCCCACCCAACTCAATACACACACATAAACACGCCCTCACCCTCCTCTCTCCCTGGCAGCACAGGCCAGCTGTCTCTCCTGCTGCTCTCAGCTGACAGAGTACGAGAGAACTGGGGGGATACGAAGGAAGAGGGATGGGGGTGGGTGGGTCGACAGCTGAGCAGATGCAGAAGCCCCTCCTGGGTTTGCCGGAGACGAGCTCTTTCCCAGCCACCCCGCAGCCGTGCAGCTGCCCAGGCACCAGCTGTCCTGATAATCGCACCAAACAGACCAGGGACTTCCTCACTGTGGTGGTTGGCTGAGGGAGGAGTGGAGGTGTTGTAGTGAAGGCCCACTGTATGGACCAGCTGACACTCTCTGAACACCCACCGATCCCCAGTCACCACCACTACTCCAGACCTAAACTATCCCAGACTAAACATGCCTGGAAAATACACAATGTCTCCCATTTGACCTCTGACCGCTGGCTCGCACACACATACTTATATGTCACAAATTATATATTGGCAAGTAGATCAGTAAATTTATCTGGAAACAAATTAATATCATATTTCAGCTTCTCACAAAGACAGACACATTTTGAGTGTACAACATCTGACAGTATGCTCTATATGATGTCCTCAAAGATTTCTGCTCATCATCCCACAATGCAATGCTTCACATTTTACAGAATCGGACAACACACCACCTGACAGTGAGGATGCAAAATGACAATGATTCACAAGTGTCAGAATTTAATGTACATTTTGGAGTAAACTATTGAGTGTCTATTGTTTGGGGAGTAGTGAGAGATGGAGTGATTATGGAAACACTCACAGTTTAAAATGTCTTTATTCAAGACTGAACATTCAAGAACTTTATTGTCATTGTGCAAACACAACAACATTGCAAGTGTGTCCTTAAACGGTCAATGCTATGCAACCCCTCAGTGTTGACAAAAACAGGAAATATTTCTTAGATGAAGTTAAAATATTGAAGTCAGCATTTCCTTTTGCAAGATCTCTTTGAAGTTTACAAGTGTAAATTGTCATGACACCCCTACATTTTCGTCTACTTTAAAAAAAAAATACTGTCTCTTTCTGGTATAACACTGGTTCCCCCTAACTAAGTTTCAAGTAAAGCTATGTCAGTGTAAGATATGTATATTTTGTTGATGCTTTCTGTTATCAGTTAAGGTTAAGGTTTGAGTTAGGCACACATTAGCTTGATACAATAAGAATGTATATGCTGAAGTGTCTCTTGCTCTTCTCAAGCCAAATTTAGACCAGAAACTCACATCTGTTCTATAACTGAAGCACCACTCACATTGCACGATTGTGTTTGAAACATCTGTGCACATTTGAGAGTAGTTAAGAAAACATTTTAACATTATACAGTATACTTAAAACTATGTGTTGTACTCTACTTTGGTATCTTACTTTACATGGGTTTGCTTTTGTAGAAAATTCTAAAATGAAATACTGGATGGAGAAAGTAAATTATGCCTTTAACAGGAGTTCCATGTTCCACAGCCTGACCTTGGCATATCCACTTGAGTTACACTTAATGTGTCCATTAACACAGCTAGATAAACAGACCTGAAGTATGAAGACAAATGTATCAGTGTGCAGAGACGTGATGCCTGCCAGATTGCCTGATATAGAACTTTTATTCACCCCAGATACAGTAGGTTTGTTTAACAATTATATAGTTTTTTTAAAGGTCCAGTGTATAAAGTTGTTCATTATCAAAATCTGTTGCCCGTACACAAACTTGTCCTTTTTATGAATATTTATCAACACCATCAATTCCAAGTATTCCTATTAGCTTGAAATTTTACATTTGCACTTGCATGAACTGGGGTAGACGTTCCATATTCATGCGCCATCTTGAAATACGTTAGCCAGTAAGGGACATACAGGATATAGTGCTCCACTTTTCACGTTTTCGCTGTTACATGATAAACTCACAGGTGCTGCTAATGCTGCTAATGGGTATCGTAGCTTCCGGGCCCCGGCAAGTTTAAAGAAGGAAACATGGAGGACCACACATATTCAAAATCCAAATTTCAGGAACAGGAGTCTTCTTCTTTGCCCAGAAAAAGAAAAAGGATATTGAAAAGAGCAAGAGACCGGCGTTATCAGAAAAAAGCGTGAAGGCTACTATAGCTGTAACACGTACTTTGAACTGCGTGGCGCGAGAAAGTTGATTGCGATATATGATCTCAACGCTAGATGGGAGAAATTCCCACACACTGGACCTTTAAGATCTTACCTGTGATACATTCAAACTGTTACAAACCCTTTTCTCTCTCTTCTCTTCTTTAGCAGCTGCTTGTTGAGTCATAATTTATATTATACTTTTCTACTTATAATTTAAGTTATTCTTAATATTATTTTTATTCATAGGGTGATGCTGATAACTTTTGTCTATGCCTTTGTGGTATATAGTTTTTGTTGAGACGGTGTTGAAACAGTAAATAATAGTACATTTTTAGGCTTAGTTTGTGCGATTGTATCTGTTAAAGATGTACAGCGAGTTTCCTCACTCGCCCCATCCTCTTCCTTCAAGCTTGGCTCCTCTACCAGAGGCTTGGGAGCCTGAGGGTTCTGCACAGATCTTTGATGTTTCATCCTGGATAATGGAGTTCTCAGCCACCCCCCTTCCGCTTGGTGTATAGTCTCAGGGTGATGGACTTGGGAACCACACTGGATTTGATGTAAGCCTGAGCGGGATTCGAACCCAGCCTTAACCACGCCCTGATTCGACCGCCCTTCAAGGGTCCTGCTGAAGGACCCACTTTTGGCCGCCTGAGAGGGATCCGAGCCCCACACCCTAGTCATGCCCACATGAGGGTCAATGATGTTACCCACTGAGCTACCCAGCTGCTCTATATGTGCTATATCTACAGTATGCTATATATATATATATATATATATATATATATATATATATATATATATATATATATATATATAATATTGTATATAGTGATGAAATACAATAATATAAAGAGAAAATGAAATAAAATACACATTTGAACAGATATATAATACACAGGAGAATAATATTAAAAGAAATGCTGTACTGAGGTTTTAGTAAAAAAAAAAGACGTGTCAACGTGCCAGAAGTAGCTGACATAATTCTCTTCATGTGTGTTGAGTGTGTGTGTGTGTGTGTGTGTGTGTGTGTGCGTGCGTGCGTGCGTGTGTGCATGCGTGTGTGTGTGTGTGTTTGTGTGCGCATATGTGTATGAGAGAAAGAGAGGGAGATGGAGGGAGGTGGGGGCCCCAGATGGATAATGGATGGGAAGTGTGTTTCTGGGCTTGGAGCTGGCAGAGACACAGCAACATGCCACTGGTGGGAGACTGAAGGTCAATGCTGTTAACACGATCGCCCGTCCAGCTGACACTAAATGAAATTACTCTGTAATTTCATGTAATGAAACTGTAAATGAAATTACAGTCTAATTTAAATGTAATGAAATTATACATCAAAATGACTCTGTAATTTAATTTAATGAAACTGTAAATTAAATTACAGTTTAATAAATTGTGCATCACTGTAATTTCTTTTCCTCTCCAACATCTTTACCTCAAAGTCTATTTGGTGACTAGAAATGGAAAATTCCAACTTGATGAAGAACCAAAAATGAAAATAAGGCACAATTAGGACTACTTAAAAACATATAATCATATTTTTTGAGTGAATGTACAACGTTACTCTCTGTCTCTGCTCATCATAGGCATCTCATTATAATTGAATTCATCATCTAATTTAATTCAATAACTTTAACAGGACAGATGGACTTTTTTTAATTGACAACAGAATGTTATGCTTGTTTTCCCCATTTTCAGGCAAAATAACAACAAATACTCAGAGTTTAAAGCAGAATTCACACTTTGTATGACATGCTTCTGAAATAGCAGTTAGACCATTATGCAACAAAAAAAAACTCCCACTAAAACTGTCTTGAATTTGTTTTTCTCGCATGGCTCCATGGTGAACAAAGAAGGCAGAATTGAAGTAATACATTATTCTTCAGGAATTCAAGGTAACACGGGGCGAGTAATTGATTTACAAATGATAATTTTGAGGGTGAAGTATTCCAACTCTTTCAGGTTGGTTAACACATTGCCCCATGCAAAGAAACTCTATAGAAACCAGACCATAAACTCTGGGGTGTATCAAATTAAATTAACTTATATACACATGTTTAATTAGATCATTATAAATGAATAACATGTGGATCAAATGTGATTGCTGCTTTAACACACTGCTTATGTCCCAGGGATGAGGGAGCAGCCTATGTACCAACTGACCAACTGATATCTGATATCTAATAAAAAGAAAAAGGCCTATAAACTGTCTGGAAAATGGAGCCATTAATCAAAGACTATGTACAAAACATAGAGAATTTAGAGAAGGCTGTCGGGGGTCGGGTGTCCTCGGGGTCAGGCTGTGCCCCAACTCGGCCCTCATTAGATCAGGATGGTCTCAGCTGTACCCATCCATCACAGAGGCCCCGGGCACTGGACTGGGAGCCCCTAAACCAACACTGAGTGACTGACCACAGAGAAAGGTAACCTGCTGTCCCCATCCCTCCCTCCATCACCTGTTGTTGTTGTCACACATCAGCAGCCCCCTGACTCCTGGCTACAAACAGTAAACTCGGCGGCAGCTGGCCTGAAGAAGCAGAGCATCCTCGTTGTGTCGGTTGGGGGTTGCCTCTGAAAGTGCATTAGTTTCTTGCCTGGATCCAGACACTAATCCTCTCTCCTGTAGATGAAGGCTTCTTATGCCCAGAGGGTAGAAATAAACCAAGACACAATGTCACATGCTGCACCTTTATCTAAGGGGAAAATAGGTTTGCAGACCTCAAAGAAAAAAGGAAAATGGCTGTTATTTAGCAGGAAAGGGTAGCAATGTGACTCCTTGTTTGGTCCAATGTCAATGATCAAAAGCTTTTCATGCTTTGAAGTTATCCCATTGAATTACTTCCATATAGGATTTGCTGTGTAATAGCGTCACACTTGTGCCAATCACTTTTTTCTTTAATTTTCTTTGTTTCTTGTCCTGTAATATTTCAAGCAAGCAGCAGAGTTTTGATCAAAAATCACATGATAAAGAGAACATTGCTGTGTATACTTCACAATAAAAGCCTGAATTCATGCGAATGCATTGAATGAAAATAATTATATAACATAGTGTCTCGAAGGATATTGTATTTGTATCAGAATCAGAATAAGATTTATTACCAAGTACATTTTCACTTACAAGGAATTTGGCTTGGTGTTTGGTGCATAAACATATTAAAAGGAAATAAACAATAAAGCAAAGTTCTACAACAGACAAGCACATAAATATAGAATAGACATACAATAAAATATTACAAATTGTCATTTAAAGTGTTAAAAAAGTATTAAAGTGCTTTACTGGAGAAATAAAAACGAAAAGGGGGATAAAAGAAAAATTGGGATTTATAGAGGGGACCAAAGCAAAAACTAAATCTCCAATAATCCCCCACTCTTATGTTGTCAAGAGATAAATTGAGATTGGCATTTCAATCAATTACTTTAATTTGGTTTTCAGGGTGCATCGATTTCATGTAAAGATGAGGTATTGATGCGATTGATTGGGCTTAGAGCAAGAACAAATGATTAGCGGCTGGTTGGCAAATAGTGGATTCCTCTCTTATCTTTTTTTTGCTCAGCAATCATTACAGATTATGACTCTTTGTTGCCTCGTGTCATAACTGTCACCTCATAACAGGACACGGCAGGATCCCGCTGACTTCCTTTATGGAGCTCACGTTGTGCAGCCGAAGTCATGCTGCTCTGTTCAGCTTCTGTTTCAGGTCCTTAAATGTTGGCTTTAGCACCAGCAAGTGACAAAATCTTCACGACTCACAGGAGCTGACTGTTCACAGGACGTGTCAGTTGGGCCATTTGAAGGATTGAACTCTATCAGTATATTACAGTAGCTCGTGAGATTATCTGTAAGAGACGTGGGAGAATTTACACAAAAACAGAGGAAATGCATGAACGCTGAGGGAAGCAGACCACCTGTTTTTACCACAGCAGCATATGACAGCACTATCATACATTAAGAGCAGTAAATAATTCACTGATAGATGCAGTGCTTGTCCAGTTGCATGCTGATCCACCGCGATTTTGGCATGCAGAGATCATTTTTATGCACAAAAGACTTTTAGAACTTTGAGTTCTTCTTGGTCCAGCCGAATGTATAATTGTGAGAAGGGCTGACATTCTACATACATTACACTGTAGGCGACCTGTGTGATGAATCTGGTCTTGATGATATTTGTAGTCTGAGAGGTGATGTGATGAGATGTGAGCACTCACATAAGCTCTGATTGTCAAAGTTGGTTTGAAGCTGTCATCAAAAACAGCTCATAAATAGCAGGATTTGTATGAATCCACCAATAAAAACTAATAAACTCACATTTTTTAATCAACGTTTATTGTAATAGTTTTAAAATATACATGTTCACAACAAAAGGACATGTAAAACTACAATAAACTGTTTTTATCCAATTAAGGAAAAAAGAATGTAGGAACGATGATGACAGGAAATACAGAGAATTTGACAGGATTAAATGGAGGATTATCCCAAGTGGAAAACATGCAGACAACTGTTAAAGTGTCCTCAGGACCTCACACACAGACAAAGGCCATCCAACACCTCAGCTGTCTGTTGACATGTGGGTGTAAGAGCCAGAAGCTTGTGGTCATGATATCCAGAGGTGTGCAAACCACACACAGGAAATTAAGTCCTTTGCCATCACAAAGTGATGCCATCCTCCTGTCTGATTTTTATTTGTTCTTCCCTCATTTCAGTTTGCCCAAGAAATGCAACACGTGAACCACCTGGTTTACAAAAGGACAGAAGAAATGCCTGTTTCACACATAAAGGTCAAGACTGGCTTTTTTTACTGGCAGTGCAAGCAGTTTCCTCTGTTCACACCATTATCTGTATGACAGTTTCACATAGGTGAGAAGAAGCGTGATGTTGCAGTCATGGTAAGAGGATGCCACTTTTTTGTTGTTTTGGAAAGATGGAAAATGAGAAGCTTCTCTGAACAAACACTATTCTATGACGCAATCATCCATCCAAAGTTGACCTGGGTAAAAGTTCAGTCTGAAGTTTTGTCTTGAAGTCTGATTGTAACAGACCACACCAGGACCTCCTGTGATTGGCTCACTTGGTGTATGTAACACTCCCTTCCTCCCCCTTAAGGCCTTTATACACTGTTATCCAGAATTAGTTGACTTTACTAGAAATTTGCATGGAAATCCGTTGCCTTAAACCAAGTTTTTACACAAGGTGAAACTTAACAGGTCACGCTGTATTAACACAGAACGGTAAGTTGATACTGTAGACCAGTGTTGGGGGTAACGCGTTACAGTAACGTAACTACTTTTTTCGGGGAAAAGTAAAGTAACGCGTTACTACTGAAAATTTGGTAACGAAACGTAGTTCCTTTTTCAATTCGGCGCAATGTTACTTTTCCCAGGGACAGAGTTGACAGCGACACTGCCTTCTCAGCTGCACGCTCACAAGCTCCACAAGGTACGTGACAGAGGCTGGTAGTAGCGGAGCAATGGTGCAGCCAACGCTAGCTAACTTTTGAGAGCGTTTTTAGCTTCGTGTTTTTTTACTGGACGGCGCTCTGAGCGGAGAGCTATGCCACTACATCGCTGAGGACTGGCAGTTAAATCGGCCGTCCTACAAACAGAGCATGCCAGGCAGACACAAAGCTGACAACCTCACAGATGGATGCCGTGGAGATGGGCTCATACATAGACTAGGCTACACGCTATGGACTTGTATCGGTCGCACGGACACGCAAGGACTTCCAGAAAAGAGGCTGCATGTGTCTATGACAATGCACGGACCATCATGGCTGTGCGACCAGTACTACAAGTAGATTAGATTAGATTACACATTAACACTGTGTAACACCGATGACCTGCCGATGTGCATTCAACCCGCGCTGGACTCGTTCATAATGAATCAGCCGTCACTCTTGTGAGTAGAGAATCTGCAATGTAGCCTAGTTCAGGCACTTCACTGATAAACCATAGATTGGCTTTATGGTCAAAGATAGCTTTTGTATAATTAACTTCAGTCTCTGCCAGAGACACCTGCTTTTAAAAGTAACGTAAAATTAACAAGTAAAGTAAAAAGTTACTTTCCATAGGGGGTAACTAAGTAAAGTAAAGGATTACTTTTTTAAGAAGTAACAACGAGCAAACACTACTTTTTAAAAGTAACTTCCCCAACACTGCTGTAGACAAATCAACTTAACATTAGTAGTCATTAACAAAAATGTATTAGTAAACATAAATTATTTTCTCTTTTTTTTCTGGAGTCATATTGTAAGTTATGCTAAATGCTAAAATGTTAAGTTAAAGCTTTAGTGTGTAACTTTTTATATTTCAGTAATGAGCATCCATTACTTTTAAGCCATTGCCAAATGAGTTGCTACAGAGCTAATTAAGACTATCAGCTCCACAAAACTCTCTCTGTATTTCTCAGTATGGCTTTGTCCAGAAACCGATGTGTCCAACGACTTTCGCATGCAAAAAATCGTTCGGTCTCATCATGGTACAACAATAAATGTAGATAAACATGAACACTAAACATAACATAAATAATATAATAGATAACATAAATGCACACCCAAAACATTAACAGAACATTATTAAAACACACTTTAACTAGGACAGAACACTTTCAGAACATATATGTTTTTCCCATGAGCCTTTGTATCGCTTCAGGTAGAACCCCATACTGCCAATTTAACATCCTTAGTTATCTGCTTAATATGATCTGTGCACTGCATACTTAAGCTGATTATTACAAACAACTAATATGATTTAGCAATGTTTTTCAACAAAACATGAAAGAACACGTAGTGACCACTAAAAGTTTAATTACAACTAAATCTGAGTTTACAGTGTAGATAACATGGCATTCACAGAACAATTAATCATAGAGTCATGTAAATTAACTATTAAAAACCCTCTGATATGGCATGTCTATTTTCCCTAAACTGACAGCACCTGTTGTTACCATGGTAGTCTCGCATTGCCAGACCTATCTCCACAGCGCTGTGGAGTAAGGTCTAGCTGCACCACACATACATTCTATGATAAGAAAATTAAAAACGCTTTTGTTTGTTTTCATTTCTTTAAACCAATCATAATCGTCTTGGAAAGGAACTTGTTTTGGTGGAACATTTGCATCCCACAAAAGAAAACGTCACATACTGTACAATATTGAATGAAGGTAACTGTTCACACAATACAGCAATGTGAGCTATTTAAATTAGCTGGGTACATTGTTAAAGGGAATTTGCTCTTACCAGTGTAACGTGATCGCTGTGTGTACTTCATCCATAGCAATTCTGCCAATCAGTCCCAAAATGTCCCAGTTAGATAGTTAATACCTTAAACATATTCTTTGTAAATCTTTACAATCATTACCCGAAAGAACCAAGCAGGCCTGTCTTTATGCACAATCCAAATCTTCTTCAAAATCTGGCATTTTCAGCATGAAGCTGGCGAAGGGACTTTGAGAACAGCAACACAGAGAAAAAACAATTCCTAAACAAAATCTGCTGTACTGACTACAACTTAAAACTTGCAACTTGATAACTTGTGATTTAGTGCTAAAGTATGTGCAGACTTTTTACCTGATGAAGGACACCTTGAATGGCATGAACCCGCTTATATCATGGTCACTTGCCAAATACAATTTGGACCATTTATTTATATTTGAATGCGTTTTACAATCAAAATCTAAAGTTTTTTCAAACATTAACTCTGTTTCCCTGGTAACACCTGAGGGTTTGACTAATACTTGGAACAATTATTCCCATCCCATAAGGTTCTTCTGCAATCCAAATGTTGTTCACTGCTCCAGTGAATAGAATGGATCTTAACTACAACTTGCCATGCTTGGCAACGGGAGATATTTGTAGTTCGCTCAGCTCATAGAACCTCAGACAGCTAACGCTACGTGCCAGAAAGCTAACATTATGCTAGCAAGATTCAAAGTCAATAACATTGTGTACGGTTGACAATCAGTAAATATAATTTGAAAGTATGTTCACCAACAAGATAAGCTATCTATTCAGCCATGTCATTGTCCCTAAATCAATAAAGACTTTCACGAACAAATGATACGCCATGTGTACTTTTGGCCGCAGCCTGAAGTAGTGGATGAGCAGACGTGATGAGAGATGATCGCTGTGAAACAAAGTCAGTTCAGTGGGGCAGTGTAACTCACTTCTTGCAGCGTGTGTGTTAGCGCCATCATGTGGTGTTCAGAGGATGAGGCACTGAAGGACTACACTCAGTGTTGGAAATAAGATATTCAGATGTTTTTCTTCATTTAATGTAGCGCATTAATGTAGTAGGTGTCCTATATCACTTTTTAATGGACACCCTGCAGGCAATCAGAATTGAGTATTTACCCAGACTATGGTATAAATATTGTTGATTTGTTGTTCTGTATTTTCAGCTTGAGCACCTGATGTTTGCAATATAATGAGGAGTGAAGGATAGTGGGAGTATAGGCAGGCATTTATGCAATATTTCAGTATTCCAATATTCATGTCTTGGGGTGTGTGTGTGTGTTGGGGGGGGGGGGCTGGTTCAATCCCCAAAATCTTTATAGCATTTTTGTCCAGCATGATAAGCACCATTCCCAAAGTGAGGGAGGCAACAGATGGAGAGATGTTTGCATTCCGGAGCAGTTGGAGAGAACAAGACACCAGATGCTTTGCTTTATTTGTACGTGTTCGCTCGGTCATTTGGAGGTATGGTAGTCCAAGCAGGACAAAGAGCCAAGGCCAAATATGTTGGCTTTGTAGGGACAACAGCTGGGAGGAAAAACCAGGAAGGCGCTCCACTTCATTAAAGACCCAGCAGGAGAGCAGCAGAGCTTTTCTAGCTCTCCTCACACGCTCCATCACTTCACTCCTCCCTCCTGTCTGTCATTACATACATAATACACGCCTTCCCTTACCAGTCTAAGTTAGGTGCATGAACTGAAAATATGGAGAGTCCATTCCCACTTATATTATTTGTCTAATTTTTATTTACTTTATTTATAAAACCACCTTATAGTTAGTTTTTTTTTATGACATTCATGCCTAATGTTATTATTTTTGTTTCTTAATGTCGACTCTAATGTTCCATCTCTTAATATCAGTGTGTTAGAGGGCTGAGAAATAGTAAAATTTCCACTAAGATGGATAATAAAGTTGTATAGTATTGATTTCCAAAAAAGACCTTTTCTATATCAGTACAACACTGTATGGTCATGTAATAGCAATTCTGTAAAAGCGTTATTTTATCAACCATAGAGTTAACTCACTGTGAACAATTTTCATCAGTAAAATAATACATTTTAATCAAATATCATTTGTTAATACTTTGTATATTAAGAGTGTCATATCTATCTATCTATCTATCTATCTATCTATCTATCTATCTATACTTTAGATAGAGCTAATAAGCTCTGTGACTTCTAAGCTCTTCTTATCCTCCTACAGTGTGAAAGTGTTCTCCAGTGCTCTCCAGTAGCAGCTACACTAATCTCCTTCACAGTGGAGCCCTGCAACGACTGATCAGCTGCATCAGGATGTCACCTTCTAAAAAAAATTGTTTGTCTATGTGAGTAAGCTCACATTTTAGTACTAGTTTAGTTGAGTTGTTTCTCCTTCTCTCCTCATCTGGCTGATTTCCTGCAGATATGGCCCTGCTATATGGAAAAAACACCACCGCACACTCATCACTAAGCAGCCAGTTGTGTCTACAAGTCCAATAACAAAAAAAAAAAAAAAAAAAAAAAAAAAAAAAAAAAAAAAAAAAATTAATAAAAAATTTTTTAAACAAAAACCCCCCATAATTAGCAGTCACTTCATGATTTGCTTGTTCTGTGAGTGATGGACAGATCCCCCCTCAGCACCACAAAAGAAAACACCTGTTAGAATCTGCTTAATCCTAGAGAGCAGCCCTGCTCTTTGGGCTCTTGGGGGCCCCATCTAATCCGCACAAGGGCACTGGGCCAAGGCCAGGACAGATTAGACCCCCATCATCCATCTCTCTATCCATGCACACACACCTCCAAGTCTACCCCGTATAACGAGTGTTTGAATCGGCCCCTTAATCCTTGGACTCGGTGGAGTCCTCCACCCAGCACACAGCCTCCTTCCCCCTCAGCCCAAACCTAATCTCCATGCATCCCCTTCATACACACCCGCAGACCTGGCCCAGCCCAGCCCAGCTCAGCTTCACCCCCTTCCATCTCCTTTCCCCCAGTGGGACTGAAAGCCCATTGATTTGTTGATTTCTCTTCTTTTGTCTGCGGCCGGCCGAGTGTTAACAGGACATCCAGGGTCCGGGGCCCAGTGCCAGGACTTTTGGCATGGGAGATTAAGGTCCTGATCTGGGCATCTGTCACTGCCCTGTCCCCCTTCTCCCTTGTGGCTCTGGGAGAGGCCTTTCCTTCCATCATTTTCAGTACAAATGTGCTGCTTTAGCTGCAAACTGATTTCAACCAAGAAGAGATAAGTTTTGCTAAGAGAAGAGATAGACTGTTTACAGATGAAAAGATAATTTAAAAACACAATAATAATAATAATAATTATTATTATTAATAATTAATAATAATAATTTAAATTGCACTTGACCGACTAGTTTTGAGTGTGTCATTTGCATATAGATACACTAAAGACACACACACGCACGCACGCACGCACACCCACACGCACAAATAAAACGGTATATATGCCATATAACACACACACACACACACACACACACACACATATATTAAAACAATAATAGGAACTATGAATTTAGGTGTGGTAATGATAATCTGAAATGAGAGATATGTCCAAAGACCATGAACTTCATGATTTGGAGAGGAGATCAAGGTGATGAGTATCACTATACAGTATATTAGTTTGGCTTAGCTTCAATGCTAGAGAAACAACACTAGTTGTAATTTTTTTGTATATTTATGTATGTACTTACCATTATATTGGTGCGTTCTTTTTGTCTTGTAATCGCGACTAGTAGCTCGAGTGTGACGTCACATCCATGTCGAAAAACGAATAACCGCGGGTTGTTGCGAGAAAAGATGGATTTTTGTAACATTTTTAGTAACATTTAGGATTCTATTCACCCAGTTATTGACATATTACACAAATATATTTCACAGTTTGATACATGAAAATTACGTTTTGATTAACGTTAACGTTAGGCTACTGCTCTGCTTTCTGCTCAAGACTCTGCTTAAAGCCATTGTTGTCATATAGCAACCGAGCGTCTCTAGCCAATTTCAGCTGCACAAGCTACAAAATAACTAATTAGTCGGTATTTAACTCATAATAAGACTGTAGCAACATGCCTATAGATAGAAGTATACAGTGCTATGTGTACGACTTCTTCATTTGGTTACAACAAAGACAAAAGTGCTTAAAATTGTAGAAAACCACAATGTTTACTACGTGTGATGCATGACGTAGCCATCTTTGAAAGTGAACTCGGGGTCCTCTGAGTTCAGACGACTTGACAAGTCGTATATACGGCGTTCTTTTTGCAACTTCCGGTTCGTAACTCCGCAAAACGACCCGTAAATCGACTTCGGTGGACAAAAAGAACACACCATAACTATGTCAGTAGGGGTCATCATAAAACAAAGAAAAGTCTCACATATATGCTTTACATCCAGTACGTTAACATTTCCATGGTGACTTTAAAGCTATAGTGCGCAACTATTTTATATTATTGAACGTCTGTTACATTCAAGCCATTGCCAAATGAGTTGATACAAAGCTAATTAAGACTATCAGCTCCACAAAACTCTCTCTGTATTTCTCAGTATGGCTACAGTGCCTTGCGAAAGTATTCGGCCCCCTTGAACGTTTCGACCTTTTGCCACATTTCAGGCCTCAAACATAAAGATATAAAACTGTAATTTTTTGTGAAGAATCAACAACAAGTGGGTCCCAATTATGAAGTGGAACGAAATTCATTGGCTATTTCAAACTTTTTTAACAAATAAAAAACTGAAAAAGTGGGCGTGCAAAATTATTCAGCCCCTTTACTTTCAGTGCAGCAAACTCTCTCCAGAAGTTCAGTGAGGATCTCTGAATGATCCAATGTTGACCTAAATGACTAATGATGATAAATAGAATCCAGCTGTGTGTAATCAAGTCTCCGTATAAATGCACCTGCTCTGTGATAGTCTCAGAGGTCCGTGTAAAGCGCAGAGAGCATCATGAAGAACAAGGAACACACCAGGCAGGTCCGAGATACTGTTGTGGAGAAGTTGAAAGCCGGATTTGGATACAAAAAGATTTCCCAAGCTTTAAACATCCCAAGGAGCACTGTGCAAGCGATAATATTGAAATGGAAGGAGTATCAGACCACTACAAATCTACGAAGACCCGGCCATCCCTCTAAACTTTCAGCTCATACAATGAGAAGACTGATCAGAGATGCAGCCAAGAGGCCCATGATCACTCTGGATGAACTGCAGAGATCTACAGCTGAGGTGGGAGACTCTGTCCATAGGACAACAATCAGTCGTATAACTGCACAAATCTGGCCTTTATGGAAGAGTGGCAAGAAGAAAGCCATTTCTTAAAGATATCCATAAAAAGTGTCGTTTAAAGTTTGCCAAAAGCCACCTGGGAGACACACCAAACATGTGGAAGAAGGTGCTGTGGTCAGATGAAACCAAAATCGAACTTTTTGGCAACAATGCAAAACGTTATGTTTGGCGTAAAAGCAACACAGCTCATCACCCTGAACACACCATCCCCACTGTCAAACATGGTGGTGGAAGCATCATGGTTTGGGCCTGCTTTTCTTCAGCAGGGACAGGGAAGATGGTTAAAATTGATGGGAAGATGGATGGAGCCAAATACAGGACCATTCTGGAAGAAAACCTGATGGAGTCTGCAAAAGACCTGAGACTGGGACGGAGATTTGTCTTCCAACAAGACAATGATCCAAAACATAAAGCAAAATCTACAATGGAATGGTTCACAAATAAACATATCCAGGTGTTAGAATGGCCAAGTCAAAGTCCAGACCTGAATCCAATCGAGAATCTGTGGAAAGAACTGAAAACTGCTGTTCACAAACGCTCTCCATCCAACCTCACTGAGCTCGAGCTGTTTTGCAAGGAGGAATGGGCAAAAATGTCAGTCTCTCGATGTGCAAAACTGATAGAGACATACCCCAAGCGACTTACAGCTGTAATCGCAGCAAAAGGTGGCGCTACAAAGTATTAACTTAAGGGGGCTGATTAATTTTGCACGCCCAATATTTCAGTTTTTTATTTGTTTAAAAGGTTTGAAATATCCAATAAATTTTGTTCCACTTCATGATTGTGTCCCACTTGTTGTTGATTCTTCACAAAAAAATACAGTTTTATATCTTTATGTTTGAGGCCTGAAATGTGGCAAAAGGTCGAAAAGTTCAAGGGGGCCGAATACTTTCGCAAGGCACTGTATGTTTAGAAAGTGGTGTAGTCCGGCGATTTTCGCATGCAGAAGCTTGAGTGAAGATGATTACCTCTTCTGAAGAGTCCATCATGTTTTTCAATCCTCCGTGTCCTCCTTGGTTACTAGCAACTGTATGGATGAGGGGTGGGGGATCACAGAATGCTTGCATCATGTGGATGCAACAACAGTGTTGTCATTACTTAGAAATTCCTAATTGGGACACAGAATCTATATGCACTATAACACATTTTAATATAATATGAGGTAAATATAAAAATATGTAAACTGTCTAGATACAGCTACCTAACAACCTTATCAACATCACAGAACACATGAAATGTGTATAAAACGTCATGAAGGCAGCCATGCTTCAAAACCAGCTGTTCACTTATACTATGTCTCCATCTAGTGGTGAGAAAGCTGTAGCATATAATTTTTCTCAGGTCAGGGAGGTTGAACATGAAAGTGCACACTGTAGGTTATCTTACAGTAATACACCAACTTAATGTTTATACTTGTATAATTGCTTTTGTATGATATTGTGCCTTACAGCATTAACTTAAATATAAAGTAAAAATGTTGTCACAATTAACCGATTACCTACAAGCCAACACGAGAAAAAAGGTTGATATTAAGAATATAATGCATTTTGATTGTGGCATATAAGCAATGTTAAAGGATGATGGCATTAAACACATTTTAAACTGTTTAAAAAATGGATCAAAGTACAAAATGAGTATATTGATTTTTAGCTACTACGGGGTCAAATGTTTCAATACTTACTTTCTTTGATGCAGTTAGGGTTAGGGTTATTTCTGCTCTTGTTTTATTGCCTGTGTTCTCCAACATAAACTATTTTGAGAAGGGAAATATTTCTTCAACTGCATATTACCTGTCACAAGTGGAGTTTCATTACATTTGTTGATGCTTATAACTCCATCTGGTGTTTGAAATGCCTGAGGGTGCTTGTTTTATAGCTATAGACAGAAATAGTTGGTAAAGCACAACCATGAAAAAAACAGCAATACATTTATGCATAAAATATTGATCTAATTACACAACATGAGGCATTTCTGTAAAAGATTTAAATCAGAAAAAAACTAGTTTTGGTTTTATATGGCTTTTATTGAATAAGGCACATGGTAAAGTGAACTTTTTAAAGTATTCATACAATCTCATAGTCATTTTAAATGCTTTTTAGTATATAAAAACACCCAAACTGTTTTTGTGCGTCATACAGTAGATTAATGTACAGTTTCAAAATTGCAGTGAAATTTAAGTAAAGCAGCTCACCAACAAGGAATGACCCAACTGTTGATGACAACAAACCACGATGAGTTTAGCTTATCTTTCAACGGCACCACTCAAACTCTGTTAACTCATTAACATCCAGCCATCAGTAATAAATCAACGACTTACAACTGCTATATAGAATGTGCGTATTTCGCTGTCAGAGATAGAGCATCTGGAAGACAATTTGGATGAAGTATCTCAAGACACAAATAACATGTTTCAAGGAGTCCCTGAAATAAGGAAAGAAAAATGATATTTTCCTTAATATGTCACAAATTTCATGGTTATTATACAAAGAGATTAAAATAATGTTGGGTTGGATTTCATAAGTGTTTATCTAATGTGAGAGTTGTAACTACAATATGACTTGTATACAAGGTGAGGTCCCTTACATAGACAGTATACTGTCCAGTGGTGGAATATAACTAAGTACATTTACTCAAGTACTGTACTTAAGTACAAATGTTGAGGTACTTGTACTTTACTTGAGTCTTTTGCCTTTTTCTATTTCTACTCCACTACATTTCAGAGAGAAATATTGTACTTTATACTCCACTACATTAATCTGACAACTTAAGTTACTAGTTACTTTACAAAATAAGATTTTTGCACACAAAACACATGTAGTTTATAAAAGATGACAATAAAGTATCTTGAATCTGGAATGATTATAAATTAGACTACCCAACAATATAACGGCCTACAAGTCCAGCTGAAATGATTAGACTATTAAACACAGAACAGTTTGGATCGTTTCCAGTTTCTAAAATGTTAGGATTTTTCAGCATTGAGTACTTTTACTTTTAAGACTTTAAGTACATTTACCTGGTGATACTTATGTACTTTTACTTAAGTAATATTTGCAATGCAGGACTTTTACTTGTAACAGAGTATTTTTACAGTATTAGTACTTTTACTTAAGTAAAGGATCTGAATACTTTTTCCACCACTGATACTGTCTATGTAAGGGAACTCAGTCCATGTTGGTGCTATAGGTAACATCTGGTTGAGTTTATATGTGCATGAGAGATAAGGCAAAAATATTTTCTGGTTGACTTCTGAGCAGAGCCTGATGCTATGATGGCGTTTTAAACAACACTGTTTTTACCAGGTATTATGATGAAGACATTTAACATATGGAACTCATAATGTCGGATGCAGGGAGATATATAGAGGCAATGTCACAATGTTCTGTTGAGATGCTTTGTGTGCGTTGTCCTGTCTCTATGCATGTATTCCCGGTACCGTGTCTGTATAATAAAAGCTGCATATAATAAAATCAGATTATTAATCTGAAGAGGTCCTAGTCTGTCATCTGTTTGGATGATCATCAAACAACCCGATGACACCTGACAAGTGTGGTAAAATGAATAAAATAGTATGTATAATATCCCTAAACAAAGTTGCATTCCTAAGTAGCTCAATGTGAACTTCAAGATAAGCAGAAGTTCCAGATTTCCAATGCTGAGAGTCTTGACTTCACCAACTAATTGGAAACAAGATTGTTACATGGCAGCAGTGGGCTGACACCAACTCTCTTGGCACATTCATTCTGCAGGGGAAAAAAGGCAAATACGAAGTTAAGTAAACTCAATCTCAAAGGCTTTTCCTTAAAGCAATAGTTGGACATTTTGGGAAATATGCTTATTGGCTTGCTGAGAGATAGATGAGAAGATTGCTAGCACTCTCATGTCTGTACGGTAAATACAGTATTGTGCTACTGCCCGCAGCCACTTAGCTTAGCAAACTTGAAGGCTAGCTGTTTCCCCCTTTTCCAGTCTTTATGCTAAAATATGCTAATCAGCTGCTGATTGTATAGCTTCATATTTAGGATACAGATATGATAGTAGTATATTGTCATCTTTGATGTTTCAGACCCTGACTAGTTAGTTTTTGGGGTTGTTGTTTTTTTGCCGCTCTTACCATGTAGTTGACAACATTGATGTGATAGGGGATCCCGCCCATCTCCTCACACTTCTTTATGTTCATCCTCTCTGGATCTCCAGCAGCCAAAACAGGGGTGCTTGGGTCAGCCTGCGTCAAACAACAGCAACAACTAAATGAAATTCAAAGCAATTAACTTACTTTGTTTAATTTTCTTTGAAAATTATGAGACTGAGCTTAGTTGCCATCATTGGACATCATCTACATATTTTCTCCCCCCTAATGAGTCTGTATATCAACATTGCAGCAGTAGGATCTACTCACAGGGTCCATCCCTCTCTGGATGGACAGCAGGTCTGACATCCTGTCGGCAAACCCGGGAGCAAAGTTCTCTGGGTTGATTGCAACAAAACACTGACCCTGAAAAGACAAAATAGGAGATGACAACACTGTCAGTGTCAACTGACCCAATACAAACAGTAAAGAGAGCTGCATTGTGACGTAATACGGTCTACGTCAGACTCATTGATTGTGCTTATCTGTGAGATAGCATTTCAACACATACAATTTGGCTGATGTTTAGGGTAACTGTTCAGTCACATGCTCCAACTCATAGTGGTTAAGCGAATTTGATAAGAGGAACATAACATCTACATCATAAAACCAGTGGGTTTTATTTTAACTGGCAGCAGCCAATTTTAAATCGACCTCCTTGATGACGACAGAAATAATTCAACTCCAAAGCCACCAAATTCTGTCAACATCAAATTGGATAAATTCGGCTCCACAGGACATTTAAAGAATGTGTAAAAGCAAGTTTAAACCCTATTAAATTTCTAAGATTTATTTCCCATTTTAGATATAAACATGCAGCAATCAGTTAAAGGTAAAGCATTTTCAACCCATTTTTCAGTCATTTCACAGATAATAAGACAAGTGGGACAAGGGGCAGGTCTTTCTTTAAATGAGGTTAATATGTTCTCTAAAACACAACACAAGCCAAAAGTAAATAAATAAGTAACGTACCAGGTTGGCAACCCGGTCTGTTACTTTCCACGTGCGGACATGATTGCTGTACTGGGCACCAGCCAAGATACCACAGAACACCTCCACCATCATTCCCAGACCGTAGCCTTTGTACCCTCCTGAGGTCAACAACATGAACAGACATTACAGGACACACAGAAATGCACAGCTTTCAAATTTCTGGCAGAAATAGTGAAACACCAAGTTCCGTTTTTTGCTCCACATAACAGACTGACAGGCAGGCAGAGTAAGGTTGACATTAGAAACTGTACAATTCCTCCTTTATTGACCAATCATATGTTAGGATAGGGTAAGACAGGAGGATTATTTCAATTTATCTGAATGTCAGCAAAATGTCAAACAATCTAACTGCAGACAGAACAGTATAACCTATATTATTTCAATTCAATTTTAATTATAGTATCAAATCATAATGAGAGTTATCTCAAGACACTTTACAAATGGATTAGGTCTAGACCACACTCTATAATTTACAAAGACCCAACAATTCCAGTAATTCCCCCAAGAGCAAGCATTTAGTGCGACAGTGGTGAAGAAAAACTCCCTTTTAGGGAGAAACCTTGGGTGGTGAGGAAAACTTCCTTTTAGGGAGAAACCTCAGACAGACCCAGACTCTTGGTAGGCGGTGTCTGACGGTGCCTGTTGGGGGTGTGATGTACAGTGGCAATAATAGTCACAATGAAGATAATGGAACTATGACTAGAAATAGTAGTTGTAGTAGTTCATGGTGTAGCTGGGTACCGCAGGGCATAGCAGGACATAGCAGGGCATAGCAGGGCATAGCAGGGCACTGCAGAGCGTAGCAGGGTGTAGCAGGGCATTGCAGAGCACGAAGCAGGACCATGGCGACAGCTGCAACCATGATTTAGATGCCACCCTAATCCAAGGAAAACTGCTGGGCGAAAAAACATAAGGACTCCAGGGAATAAGCTCCCCAGAGCTAAGTTAGTAACAAACATTTCTGGGACATGGATGCACACAGATGGAAAGAGAGGAGAGAGGAGCTCAGTGTGTCAAAGGAAGTTCCCCGGCAGTCTAAAACTATAACAGCATAATTAAGAGCTGGTGTGTACGTACAGTAAGCTTTATCAAAAAGGAGAGTTTTAAGTTTACTCTTAAATGTGGTGACGGTGTCTGCCTCCTGAACCCAGACTGGGAGCTGGTTCCACAGGAGAGCAGCCTGGTAGCTGAAGGCTCTGGCTCTCATTCTACTTTTAGAGACTCTAGGAACCACAAGGAACATTCTGGGAGCTGAAGAGACCTTTAACATTAATTGTTGAAGGTCTATAGGATAAAAGCAGTCTAAGTATATGTCAGGTCTTGTCGTTCTTTCTAACGGTCCTGCGTTTAAAGGTGAACCGTTAGAAGTTGAGGGCAAGAGGTGATGAATTTTATCTCTAATTGTTATAATTTCATCATTAAAGAAGGTCATGAAGTCGTCATTACTCAGCGCTATAGGAATAAATGGCTCAATAGAGCTGTGACTCTCTATCAGCCTGGCTACAGTGCTGAAAAGAAACCTTGGGTTGTTCTTATTTTCTTCTATTAGTGATGAGTAAGAGTCTGATCTGGCATTTCTGAGGGCCTTCCTATATGTTTTCAGACTGTCTTGACAATCTAAACAAGATTCTTCCAGATTGGTGAAACGCCATTTACTTTCAAATTTTCTCGAGGTTAGTTTTAATTTGCGAGTTCGGGAGTTATGCCAAGGTGCTAATTTCCTTTGCTTCATCATCTTCTTTTTGAGAGGAGCAACAGAGTCTAAAGTTGTCCGTAGTCAGGCCGTAGCACCGTCTACAAAATTATCAATTTGGGAGGGACTAAAGTTAACATAAGAGTCCTCTGTTATATTAAGGCACGGCATTGAATTAAATGCTGTTGGAAAATCTTCCTTAAATTTAGCTATAGCACTGTTAGATAGGCATCTAGTGTAGAAGCCTTTTTTTCTTCTAATTTTGTATAATCGGGTAGTTAGAATTCGAAAGTTATTAAAGAATGGTCTGATAATAAAGGATTCTGCAGAAATACTATTAAATCTTCAATTTCGATGCCATATGCCAGCACAAGGTCGAGGGTATGTTTAAAACGGTGTGTGGCCTTATGCACACTCTAACTGAAACCAATTGAATCTAGTAGTGAGTTGAAAGCAATACTAAGGCTATTGTTGTCAACGTCCACGTGGATATTAAAATCACCTACAATAAGTACTTTGTCTGATTTAAGGACTACACATGATAAAAACTCAGAGAATTCAAATTAAATTTCAGAATATGGACCTGGAGCTCGGTAAACAACAACAAATATAATTGGCTGTAATGTTTTCCATGTTGGATGTAGAAGATTAAGAACAAGGCTTTCAAACGAGTCATAATTTAGTTTAGATTTAGGATTAATTAAAAGGCTTGAATCAAAGATGGCTGCAACTCCCCCTCCTCAGCCTGAGCCTCAAGGAATTTGAGTATTAATATGACTGGGAGGGGTGGATTAATTTAGACTTACATATTCTTCATAGCACAGCCATGTTTCGGTAAGACAGAATAGATCAATTTGATTATCTGATATCAAATAGTTTACTAGTACTGCTTTAGAAGACAGAGATCTAATATTAAATAGTCCACATCTAATTTTCCTATTCTGTTCTATCATTGCAGTGGTAGTTTTAATTCCAATTAGGTTCTTAAGTATAGCTCCTCTTTTGTTTACCTTTGATTTAACTGATCTGAGTCGGGGGACAGACACCGTGGTTATGGGACTATGAGTGGGCGACTGCTCCAACGGAAGCACAGAGAAGCGCGTAGCACTGCACCTCTGATTACTGATTTCAACCTTGGGTTGTCATGGTTTATGACCAATTATAGACTCGGTCAGATTTCTTGATATGAGAGCGGCTCCGTCCAAAGTGGGATAAATGCCATCTCTCCAAATCAGACCAGGCTTTCCCCAGAACGCCCTCCAGTTATCTACGTAGCCCACATCATTAGCTGGGCACCACCCTGACAACTGCTATAAATTATGTTTAATAACATGCTAACAGAATGAAGAAAAAAAAGGACAGGACCTTTCCTTCCCTGAGCAGACTTTTATCAGCTGGTTTCTGACCTGTGGCTTCACTGCCGCCGATGGGCACCAGTCCTCCTCCGCTCAGAACTCTCTTAGGGTCGGTGGTCAGCTTGCCCTGGGCGTCACAGCCCCAGCCCTCAGGGATGGGGTCTCCACGCCGTTCATAGAGCTCCACCTGTGCGCATAAAACATCATGACATTGAGTAAGAAGACTTTGGGCCCTATCTTGCACTCAGCGCAATTGCCTTTGCACCCGACGCACTGCGGACTTTTCCCTCCACAGACGCACGTCGGTAAATTAGGGAATGTATTTGCGCTCCCGGGGGCGGTTCAGCGAAAAGAGGAGGCGTGTTCCGGCGCAAACGTTACCTGGTGCTATTTTGCAGTTTCAGAAAACAATTCCGCCACAGACCAGGAAAAACCTGGTCTAAAGTCAGTGGCGCTAGTCTAAAGTCAGTAGCGCGTTATTCAGATGCTATTTTAGGGGCGCATGCTGTGCACAACGCGCATACACTTTGCTTCTCTCATCTACTCGGACGCATGCAGTTCCCATTTTTGCAAACCATACATAATTACAAACAAAAATATTACTGAAAATGGGCTTATAAGGTGTTTGGATAGATCAGGAGGCACTTTACAGTACAATTCTTTGTGGCTTGTTGTGTTTTACACAACATTTCCATGAATCATGGATGTGTTGATGACATAAATGAGGAAATATTAGAGGAATTAAGGAGACGTGATGTTGAACTACGGTGGGATGTGGGAGTGGCAATGCGCGATGCGCTCCTGGTGGAGCGGGTGGACGGAGATGGAGTGGGGGGAGGAGGAAGGCCCACAACAGGTGCAGGTGGTGCGTTTGGAGGCCCACGCTCCATGGCTGCAGCCAGTCAGATTGTTAAAATAGGGCCCTTTAAGTATAGCGTTTCAAAACCGCAGTTACAAAGAACTTGACAAGTGCACACTATAGCATGAAATAAAACAAAAAATGCTTTTATTAAAAGGCTTAAAATATTTCAATCAATCATTATAACTGTAAGTGGCCTCTTAACACCTTATTCAACTAGTGGCCACAAGGATTGTGCTTCTGCTAGTCAAACTAGTTTTAGAAAAACTGGTGATGCATTTATGTCCAAATCAACCAAGTTAGTATAAATTCTAAACCAAGAACTCTTGTGCAGTGACCAACTATTTCATCAATTTTAATTTTAGATAGCTATTTAAATAGCTATTGGACAAACAAACATGTGGCAAGTTATGCTCTGTATGTAAGGCATCCTTGATGGCTTATTAGTATAAAGCTGATCTCACCTTTCCAAGTGCTACTGCTGATGTGGCCATATCCAGAACAAAGCTGTCTCCGTCTTTAGCAGGAGCTGCCACGCTGATGGGGTTGGTGCCCAAAGTGCACTACAAACAGCATGATCACAGTATTAGAATGAGACAGAGAGGTTGTTTATGGCATAAAGTACAGTTTTTTTCTGTACATTTACCTCTTTACCACGTGTGGGAACCACCAGTGGGGACGTGTTGGTAAATGACATGCCCTGTGGTGGTCAGATTGTTATTAGACATACAATTAGATCACACAGCACATTCACCTCCATTCCTAAAAAAAAGGACATTTTGTTTTTTGAATTTATAAAAGGCAGATAAACCTTTCACTCACAATCATGTTTTCCTTCAGAGCTTGCATTGAGTAGTATCCTGCAATACCGTAGTGGTTGGAACCTAAGACAGAAAAGTGCCATACAGTATTTGCATTGTTTTGTCAAGATTAGTTGACCACTTTAGTGAAATAAAATTCTTCTCTGATACTGAAAAGTTATTTTTCTGCCAAAAACTTAATCACAACTTTCTTCCTCTCTCAAGTAAATCCTATTAATTGAAATCCAACGCAGTTTGCACTTATCAAACACTACAGTGGTTTTGATTTCTCTTCTACTGCACTTAATTGCCTGTTATATAATACTATGCTTTCTCCATTCCACTAATATTTCAACAGTGAAGATAATCCCTTTATGAATGCTGAAAGTTCAGCAATTAATCAAATACAGACCTGCATCTGAAACCTGAGCATGTTACATCAGTTTACAGGAAAAGAGAAAACCTGTTTATCCCGTGGAGGCGCCTTGGCTCAATCACAATGCATCATACAATTTAAGTTTCTATAGAATTGGACCAGTGCAGCAGTTATGACCTTTCAAGTTTTTTAATCATTCACCTACAATTACAGCATCAGGATGTTCGGACTCACCGTGTGCCACCACCCAGCCAATGCCAGCTTCTTTTGCCTTCTTAATGGCCAGTTTCATGCAGAAGTTTCCCACCACAGGACCCAGGAGGTTTTTCCCATCCACCAGTGCTGTGGCTGCACTCTCCTTCTCCACCACTGGCTCACCGTCCTTGGCACAGATTCCTGTCTGGATGTCCTTTACATACATGTCTGTCAAAAAAGTACAGAGCCAGCGAGCACAAACAACAACCATATTTGAATACAGACTTCAAAAATGTCCAAATTATGAAGTTGAAGTTCAGCAGAGAGATTTGTTTTCATATGTAGACTTAGAATTCTAAAGTACCTCATTAGTCTGCCCCATTTTTGTTTTTTTAAATAAATTCCTAGTATACACATTATAGTGCATAAAATGTAACTGGTGATTAAGATTGTTTTCAAAGGACAAAATACTAAAATAATTGCCTTTGTGAAAAACTGTTTTACATTGCGCTTTATAGTGTCAAAGTTTACAAAATGTTTCTTCTGTGCTATTACAATTGCGCTGCCACCTTTAAATCAAACAAGCAGATAAAGTGATAAACTTCCAGTGCCCCACTGACCCATCCTGTTGAGTCCATGGCTGTAGTGTCCTCTGAGGTCTCCCTCCACCAGTACCTCGGCCAGGCTGCGGGCATGATGCGGTTTTGTGCCCACGCCTGTCATACACCTCTCAATGAACCCTGCCACCTCCGACTTGCTAATCAGACATCTGCAGAAAGTAAAAGTTTATAATCTAATGATTATATCCTCAAACATGTAATTTTTAAGCAGTTAGTCAGCTTATGGTGTTGTCAGTGTGCATGTTAAAGTAACAAAGATTCTTATTAATGTCAGATTTAGCATTTTAAAGTATTTAGGAACGTGAAGATAATTGTCTTAAGATTTTACAACAATTACCTTTTGGGTGATGTTGCTTTCAACTGCAAGATGAGATGTTTTTGTTAAATAAATGATATTTGCATTCACTGTATGACCGAAGTGCAGTAACACATTAAAAGTTGAAGAATTATATTTTAGTGAGTAATGAGTATGACAATAGGTTGTATGCTCATCCCTTATGTCTGTTGTGATCGTTCAATTCCTCTGGCCTAATGGAGTTGCAAATCAAATTTGACTTTTGCAACTCAGAGCCAGAAAAAAATAATCAATAAAGTCAACAGAATCGTTTTTTTGGCTGATGTTTGTTTTTGTTCTTTAAACCAACATTTGTATGAGACAGAACAGAACAGAACAGAGTCTGACTTTTGGCCTACAAAAGTAATCGAAACCTATTGCAATGCTGCCCCACCAGAGTCCTGCAGTGGTGAACCCTTTTTTGCCCTACATGTTATAGCATTTGACACGGACAGCCCCATGCTAATTCAAAGTTTGAAGTCCATCTTTGCACCAGTGATTACGCAACATGTTACCATATAGATGATGTAGGGCATGACAATTATGCTCTGCTATTACATTAAATTGTTACTGCAACCCGAGATCATCAGATTCTGATGGTGGAAAACAAAACTGCAACCTTTCTGTTGCCCCCATTAAAGGGGTGTGTTTGGGGAGTCTTTCCTTCTCCTTTCCTTTCTCCTATCCTGTATGTCGAAAAGGACAAAAGGTGTCGTATGCTGTACAGATTGTAAAGCCCCTTGAGGCAAATGTGTGATTTGTGATATTGGGCTATACAAATAAAATTGACTTGACTGTTGACTTCACAAAGCAATTTTGAGCTGGGTGAAAATAATAACCGGCAGGACTTTATGTACCAGATAATGTTTTGGAAAAATTGTTAGTCTCTCTCCTCACAGTCACGCTATAAACAGTGGTGTCACTGTCTCTGTTTGTTCCACAGCTAGAGGCATGCGCATTAAACCCCTCAGGAACTGCAATAATTACACAGTAGGTGTAATAGTGTGAAAGATGGGCTGAATGCATTAGCATGGGCAGTGCACTAACACATGGCAAAAAATTAAGTAGTCAGTCAAACTAAGAATAATCATTAATATGCAATTAATTATTAATAAATTTGGTTAGATACATACATGAACTGTCACATGCCTGACTAAATGAACAACACACGGTCTCTCAATCAGCAACAGATGCAAAGAGTTACATCATGGCAGAGTAAAGATTGTCGAATGGAAGAAAACCTTTTGAGCAGAGATCACAATGACAAATACAGACAATACAATTTTAATATTCATCTAAACCAGGGGTGTCAAGCTCAACTTCACTAAGAGCCACACTTAGAAATAAGAATCACATCTGGGGCCAGACATGTAGAGTTTATTGACATGCTTTTATGTAATCAAAGTCAAACATATTTGACTGCATTATTGCATGTCTCATAGCTTTCTCACTTACAGTTATGTCGACATAAATCCCTAAAAAAAAGGTTCCTTAGCCATCATAGAGTTTTGCAAATCAAGCAAAACAATGATTACATTTTTTACAGCAACCTGTTTCACAGCCTAAATATGATAATTCTCTGTTTCTGTGGGAATTCCTGAGTCTCAAAATCGGCAAATCTGCCAAATTCGGCTTTGAGTGTCACATAATTACAGTTTGAAAAGAGTTTCCTGTCTTTTTGGTTTCTGCGCACAACTAGGTGCGCCAAAATCTATCGTGAACCTAAATTGATATGTGGGCCGGATCAAAACTTGCGAGGGGCCGGATTTGGCCCACGGGCCTTGAGTTTGACACATGTGATCTAAATGGTTGTCACAGGGTAAAGTTCAGTGATAAAAAACAAAATCTACATGTTCTTTTCTGTGTTATATAAAAAAAAAACTACTGCAAAATGTTCTTCAAAAATACTTCCAGAGGTTGAACAATAAATGTTATGACTCACTGTGATGAAACAAGTGTGGACGACTAATAAGAACCAAAATAATTATAAAATCATGCATTTATCAACATTGACAGAACACATCTATAATAATGAGGTCTCGGAGTGTTTTTCTGATCTGTAATGCTGAACACATTACATTCTACTTCCTGTCTTCCTTCTCTTTTTCCTCCTCATTCTCTACTATGTCTGTTGTTTTTTCATTGTACTCTTTGGTATTCTGTGGTCAGAGAATGGAAAGATTTGTAATTAACCATAATTGAGTCCAGATATGGGCTTTGGGCGAGCTGCCTCTACCTGGTGATTGGATGATTTTCACTTCCTTTCTAAAACAGCACTCTGTCGTGTTCAAAAAGCCCTGTTAAAAAACAATAACTGATACCAGTCATCAAATCTTCTGAGCCGCAGACATTTTCATAGTTTTTTAGCAAGAGCATTTCACTGTGAGACAAACAACTCATGTTCACACATTCTGACTGAAATCTAGAAGATCTCAAGAGCAACATATTTGAATTCTTAAAATTTATTTGAGACATCAACCTTTCCAACAAGGAACACCCACAATAAAAAGTTCTTGCGGGGACAAGTTTTGAAAGTTGCTCTTCAGCTGTTATTCATGAAGAAACATGCATGAATTAAGCTTTGGGACATAGAAGGGCTCAAAAGAGCATTGTGTACAACTAAATTCGCCAACCCCTCCCATCACTAATTCCAACGAAAAATCTGTCGGCTTCAGATTAAATCTGTACTAGTACTACTATTTGCCCTCAAGTGCCCTCTAGAACTTTGCTGTCTTAAATCATGAAACTTGCTTATTCGCGAGGGTCTAAGGATAGAGGGTGTCGTCTGCCCCTTTAGGCAAATTTGTGGTCTGTGATTTTGGGCTCAATAGATTGAGATCAATAGAAGTCTTATGTCTGTAGGCTAAATATGAAGCTACTGCAAGTAGCTTTGCATTGAGACTGGAAACATGGATTAACAGCTAAACTTGCTCTGTCCAAAGGTAATAAAAATTCACCTGTCCAATGTCTTATGTAAGAAAGAGGTAAGAAGCCTACATACGATTTCTTATGTAGCAGAGAAATGAGGACAAAGGAGTCAGGGATAAGGGAAAACTTTGCCAAGAGCGGCATGATGGATGTCACCTTTCAGACGGCCGGTACCAAAGAAAATCTTCACTGGTCACACTAAGGCCCCCATAGTGTTTGTTTATGCATTATATAGCCAGTAAATGTTATTATGGCATTTCAAACATCGCTTAACCCTTGTGTGGTCCTTCGGGTCCCAGTGACCCGAAGGACCACACAAGGATTATGTACTTCCCTTTACTTTGTTGAGAATTGCTCTCTAAACCCTGTTTGTGTAAAGTAAGTAAGTAAAGTTTATTTCTAGAACACATTTAAACACAGTTTAAGCTGACCAAAATGCTGTACAAACAAGAACTAAGGTGCTGTATTAACCCTTGTTTAGAGAGCAATTCTCAACAAAGTAAACGGAAGTACATAATCCTTGTGTTGTCCTTCGGGTCACTGGGACCCGAAGGACAACACAAGGGTTAAAAAGTTGCCATTGTCACTGCCATTCCTCCTTTATAATAGTTCTACATAAAAGAAAGACAGCTGAACATAAGAACTGATTGAATGATCTGTGGACAATGTAGGATAAAAGGGTAAACCAGCCCTTCTTTTCTTTGTTCATGTTACAAGTATAATGGGACATGCATGTCCAAAAAGGGGTCAACACTTCTCTACATCACAAAAACACGAAAATACAATGGAAACAGATCCGCATAACAGCTGTAAGTCTTGATGCATTTATGAACTGCTCCACAAATCTAGATCTGAATACAATCGAAGATCAAGTAGATACATACTGTATGATGTTCCACAAACTAAAACAGAGTTTGGCAAAACTGCTTTTAGTTACAGTGCTCCAACTTCATGGAATGAGTTGCAAAATCTGCTAAAACTGCAGGTTTTTATTTCACATACTGAATTCAAGTCCTACCTAAATCAAATATATCAACATGTCCGCGTTGTTTTTAAAATGTGATTTTCTGTTTTTATTTCTTATTTCTTATTCCTGCCCATCCCTGTCTGTCTGTTATTTGTTGTCTGTTAAAATGTATCCTCTATGTGCTGCCTTCTTGGCCAGGGCTCACTTGTAAAAGAGATTGTATTCTAAATGTGATTCTTTTCCCTGGTAAAATAAAGGTAAAAAAAAAAAAACCATAAGATATACTTAAAAGTTCTCATAATGCAGAAAACAATGCCCCTGTGAGAGTAATACTGAAGTAGCATATCTACTACCTCACCATTTTAAATGTCCTACTTTGTTACTTTCCTACAAGTCTATAAGTCTTATCAGAGCCTTTAGTGTTGCAGCCCCATCCCTCAGGAACACCCTCACTGCAGATGTCCGAAATCCTACATCCCTGCACATTTTAAAAAAAGAACTCCTGAAACACCACCTGTTTACCACAGCCTACAACTTCCTTTAGCTTAGCCACAGTCATTCTCTAAAGTGTCCTTGGGTTTCATGAAAGGCGCTATATAAATAAAAGTTATTATTATTATTGTTATTATTATTATTATTATGATTATTATTATTCAAACCATCAAGAAAAGATTTTTTTTCCTGTCAGTTCTGCTATTGTCGTGTCATGCAACTCATTCATGCGCTAATTGACTTTAATTGCTTTTATGTCAATTCATTGTGGACCAGACCCGAGTCCTTACCTGCTCATGTTGACTGTCCTGCTTTGTGCTCCTTCAGGTCCAAGGTTGTTCGCGCTGGGCTCTGGGGATCTGCTGCCGGTGTCGATCCACGGAGACACAGACCTCTTCAAGCCTTGCAGTGTTTGGAAACGCCCGGCGTTGTCAAAATCACAGGTATCCTGTCTGTCTGTCTGTCTGTGTGTGTGTCTGTCTGTCTGTCTGTCTGTCTGTATTTATGTCTGAGGGCGTGATGGAGGAAAGTCTTTACGGGGGCCGTTTATCTGCGCAGCGTCAAACATTCTTGTTCTTGCCAGGCAAGTTCGTTGCGTTATGTTGTGATGCTACATTGTTTGACATATAGGAAGCGTATACCTTTGGAGAGCACATGACGGTGAATGCCCCTTGACACAAATAACACCGTAAAATGAACACATAGACGTCTACTGTTTATCAAGAGGCTACACTGTTCATTTTTCCTGTAAAACCTATAGGAATGCTGTACTTCTTTCCTTATCTTTCGGATGAAGAGTCACTGTATTGATTAAACCTTTCTAAATTTCTCTAGGTTCCACTTTATACAAATGATAAAAAAGTAGCCTAATAATAACAATAATATGGATTTACCAAAACAAAAATAAATAAAAGTTTCCTCCCAAACAAAATAAGTCTATATAGGGCAATTATTAATTACCAGTATAATACCGGCTACAGGACTTTAACGAGTTAAATAGGCTGTATTCCCGAGTGATTTTTTTGCAAACAAATAAGTAAATATAAACTGATAAGAGATGCTGGCTGTAGAATATGTAAGAAAAACAATAACACTTTGCCTCTGTGGATGAAGCTCACTTTCTAGTTACGATACAGTCCGTTTGAGAAGCAACGTAAATCCCTGGTGCTTGTAACCATAGAGCTTGTAACCAATGGGAGCATATGGCTTTAGGCTAAGGTGTAGTCAGTGACGTTAGAAACACAGAGAGAGAAGATGGGTGGGGGGGGGGCAGGGGGGGTGACACGTTGCTCCCTCTAGTGGTATAAATCTATCTTCGATTAAATGTTCTAGTACTTATGTTTTTACTTTTTGACTGTTTTTGAGATGCTGCCAACTTGATCCATAACTGTTTTTTTTTAAATGTATTTATTCATTTGTATTATACATGGTCCTATAAGCATAATATTCTTTAAAATCCACATCGGTCAATATGTATTTTTACACAATGTATTTAATACACAATGTCCTGTCCTTTTTCTAAAATAATGTATGCATATGTAATGTTCATCATAAAAACGTATAACTTACAGCAGCCTTTATGTCACTGTCTTACAAATCTTACAGCTGAAGATCCGTGTTGGTTCCTTTCTTTTTTAGTGCAGCAGGCCACAAGGGGTCAGCCACTCACTGGACTTGGAAGTGCAATTCAACTGAATACGAGTTAGATGCAAACATAATTTAATTTATGCTACTCCACATAGCAGAAACACGATAGTAAAAACCTAATGAATCTTAGATTTTGGGAGTCTTGTGCGAGCTCACATTTGGCACCAAAGCTGCTCTAATGAACTGACTTCATGTTTGTCGTCCTGTAATTTCTGAGAATGAGAAAGGTGAAAATAATATATTTAGGTCTCATTTTCTCTGCAGTTTACAAAATACTTGGAATTATTATTGGTATAAATAACTGTTTGTGGAACAGTGTGTACTTCAACAAACTTTAACCTAACAAATAAAGCTCCGAAAATACTCTGAAAAGATAGCGGCAGTGAAGCATATTGTTTGTGTTTTTCCAGTGTTGTAATATAGGCCTGTTTTTGTTTTTGATTGTTCATGTATTGGCCATAGCATGCCTTTAGAATGGCGACAAAGGGCGTGGAAACAAGTTTAACTGCTATAACACTCACCCATGATCACATGTATTTAAATTCCACAAGATCTTCTGCTTATAGTCACCCCCTGTGTGCTTTTATTGACAAACCCGTGTGCAACATGCATCTAATAAAAAGACAGATCCTCTATAAAATGTGTTCTTTTGTATAACAGCCAAGTAATTTAGCCAGTTCCCAATAAACATGGCGAGGTGGGAAAATGTTAGTAGTGACAGAGAAATTAAACCTTTCTAAATTTCTCTAGGTTCCACTTTATACAAATGATTAAAAAGTAATAACAATAATATGGATTTACCAAAACAAAAATAAATAAAAGTTTCCTCCCAAACAAAATAAGTCTATATAGGGCAATTATTAATTACCAGTATAATACCGGCTACAGGACTTTAACGAGTTAAATAGGCTGTATTTAAGATAATAAAAAGACAGATCCTCTATAAAATGTGTTCTTTTGTATAACAGCCAAGTAATTTAGCCAGTTCCCAATAAACATGGCGAGGTGGGAAAATGTTAGTAGTGACAGAGGATCCCAGAGGCAACTTATGTTGGAAATTGATAGTCAACAAGAGTCATTGTTGGACTAGTTAAGACATGAAAATAGAGCTTCAAGTTCACAGTGTACCCAGGATGTGAGCCAGAAGACCATTTGCATCCGATGATGTGGCATGTTACTGGGCGGCACCTACCTATGGTAATATAAATAGGGTGTGGCTATTTGCACCCCTGGTACAATTAGCAGTGTATGCTATTTGCACCCCTGGTACAATTAGCAGTATGCTATTTGTACCCTGGTGCAATTAGAACTGTATGCTATTTGCACCCCTGGTACAATTAGAAGTGTATGCTATTTGCGCCCCTGGTACAATTAGCAGTGTATGCTATTTGCACCCCTGGTACAATTAGCAGTGTATGCTATTTGTACCCTGGTGCAATTAGAAGTGTATGCTATTTGCACCCCTGGTACAAATATCAATGTATGCTATTTGCACCCCTGTGCATTTACAGTACCTTGGCATATATTTACACACAGTCACGCCCGCCGATAGGGGGGGACAAACGGGTCTGTTGTCCCGGGCCCACAGTAGGGGGGGGCGGGGGGGCAGAACTGGGCCCTCATTAAATTATGGAAGAATTAAAAATCTTTTTTTTAAATAGGCCTATTTGTGGAAAAAAATATGTAGCATAATATTTGAATTACATAAAAGCGTTTTATTTGTTTTCTTCCTAATTGTCCTGGAAATGGTGGTCAAGAACCCCCCCACCCCCAACATAAAAATGGTTTGGCCACTGATCAAAATTTGATATTGTCACTTGATTTGAAGTTCAGTACGCTCAAAATGTCCGGTCAGCATAAGTCCGGAGCTCGAGGAAAAGAAAGAGAAGAAGAAAATAGAGGCCTTAGAGATTTTCTAAACAAATATTTAAAAAAAGGTGGTGACGGTGAAGCTGGAACTGTCAACGTAGAGCAAGGTAAGAAACAGCGCAGCCAACGTTTACGAGCCTTGTAACGTAACTTAACAGGCCAGCTCTCATGTTAACGTCCATTAGCTCGTATAAAAGCCTGACACAACACGTTAACTTTGACAGAAACAGTTGAGTTTGGTAGCTCCATCAGTAAGGATGAGACAGAGAGAGATCCAGCTGCTGTCAGGTGACAGAGAGAGTGATGCGGGAGGGGCCCGCTGCCCCGCAACGGAGGGACAGAGTCAGGCTACCCGTGAGAGAGAAGAGAGAGAGAGATAGAGAGAGTGATGCGGGGGGGCTCGCTGCCCTGTCGGAGAGTCTGAGCAGGATGGATCAGAGACTGATTACACACTTAATTTCAGTGAGAGATGTGAGGACAGGAAGAGCAAGGGAAAAGGAGAGATCTGTCCGCGAGGGGGGGGCCCATCTAAGATCTCGTCCCGGGCTCAGGCAAGACTGTCAGCTGGCCTGCACACAGTTATCCATACTACTCATGTATTACACCTTTTTGGAATATTATCGCCCTGACATTCTTACCCTAACCATAACCATCCCACTCCTCTTGCCTAAACCTAACCAACCCAACCAGAGCAGGCATATTCATGAGTCTTCCCCTACCATCCTGCAAAAAAAAAAAATAAGATCACCACACAGGGGAATCGAACTCCAAACTCCGATACCAGAGGCAAGCGCACTAATTACTCACCTAGCAATTCTTTCAGGAACTAAACAACTTTTTACCACTTGGTTACTTCAAGCCTCGGTTGCTAGGTAACCATACTGTATACAAAAAAATAGGTACTAACTAACAAACTAACGGTTGTATGCTTTCACTGAAGACAGAAAGCGCAACTGTAGTATCCATTTTCCGCTAGAAATTCAATTGTTATAAACTTTAGAGACAAAACTTCCCTAATAGTTTCTGCGGTCATGGAAGATGAACGTCCGCCATGATTTCGGTGCACGCGAGCAACGTTTTTTTGTTGTTACGTCACAGGGTGTAAATAGCTCAGCTGTGTGGCCGAGGCTATTCGTACCGGGGGTGCAAATAGACACTCCGATATAAATAATATATATCTACTAGGTTTCATGAATAATCCACTGTTCCATCTCTTTGTTTAAACAGTTACTATTTAAACAAAGGCTAAAAAGCAGAGTTTGCTACAATTGTGAGATAGTATTAAAATCTCAGCTAAAGTCTGTCAACGTGCATTTAAGTGGACAAATGCCTGTATGCAAATGCATGGGTTGGCCTGCAAATGTTGTGTGTGTGTGTGTGTGTGTGTGTGTGGGTTGGCCTGCAAATGTGTGTGTGTGTGTGTGTGTGTGTGTGTGTGTGTGTGTGTGTGTGTGTGTGTGTGTTGTGTGTGTGTGTGTGTGTGTGTGTGTGTGTGTGTGGTGGGTTGGCCTGCAAATATGTGTGTGTGTGTGTGTGTGTGTGTGTGTGTGTGTGTGTGTGTGTGTGTGTGTGTGTGTGTGTGTGTGTGTGTGTGTGTTTCCAATTTTATCATGGTTATTCTAAGATTGCCATAAATGTTATTGGACCCCTTGAGTATAAATTGTTACGAATGAAATGTCAAAATCTAATATATAAATGTTGATATTTACTGAGCACATTAATAAACCCCTAAAGATGACGAATATTTTTATTTCACTAAGTGGCTTTGTCACTTGTCAGGCCGCCACTGTAAGTAAAAACTTGTTCTTAATGACTTGCTAAATAAAATAAAAACCCTTTCCACATTGGATACTCCATGAGCTTTCCTCTTGCACCATCTTGTGTGCAGTGTCAGCTTTGCAGTATTTTGATCCAATAGGCATCACTGTAGCACAACAGGCTCAACGAAAATCAAAGTCATTTATACAGACAAGAAGCTGGATATCATAGTGCTGGTTGTTGTTTTTGGGACATATCAAAATGTGGTCTGAAATTAGTTTCTCACTGGATTCAGTCATACACAAGTAAGAACCAAGTGTGAAATTGTCTAAGTCAGAAAGATGTTTGAGGTTAAATTAATTAGGATTTAGACACAAGATTAGGTTATTAAGGAAAATATGTGTATTTTAAATTAAAAATACACTAAATAATACATTCAAATCCCTAATAATTGAGTTGTTTAAACAGCATAAACATTGTGCTTGGATTGACCAAACTAACTGCTGAACTAACTGCCTATTCAATGTGATTAAACTCCATGAATAAGTCTAGTTTAGGGTCAAAATTAGGGATGACAAGCCAAGGTTGAAGAGTAAGGAGAGTTTGTTGAACCTGACTTATGCAAAGTCCTTCCTGCATGTATTCCTCTTGCTTCCCCTGGCCTCAGCTGTAGCAACAGCTCCCCAGAAAGAGCAGCGAGAAGTTAGCACCCCCTCCCTCTGCAGTGCCAACTCCTAGCCTGTAATTCTCCGCGGCTCAGACATCTGTATGCATTTCTCTCCGACCGCAGGAGGAAAATAGAAATTTGGAAGCTAGAGGCTGTGATTTGGGTGCGTATAAATAAAGTTGCGAGAAAAGGAGAGGCTGCTAATATGATAGGAGTCCAGAGGGTGGGAGGTCTGGAGGAGCGGGACACCAAAGTCATCAAAGCAAGAGACGAGGACCAGGGGGACAAATGGAGCCTCTGATGGTTTTCTATAGGACATTCAGATTTAGTCTCTGTATTGCTCAAGGGCATCTCAATGGGTGTATTTCACATACCTTATGCAAGTACCAACGTGATTAATTCTCTGCTATCACATCTTCCTTGATTTGCATGCCTGCCCACCATTTTTATTTGAATATATTAGTTCCACTCCTTAATTTAATAAAAAAACAAGCATTTCTGTCCAATACAGCATTACATCCAATTAAAAATGATTTTCTTGTCTGATGCATGATTTTTGTTTTGTTTTAAATATTATTTTTTTAGGGCCTTTTTCCCTTTATTACAAGTGACAGTGGATAGACATGAAAGGGTGAGAGAGATTGGGGATGACACGCAGCAAAGGGCAGCAGGTCGGATTCAAACCTGCACCGCTGCAGGACTCAGCCAACATGGGGCGAATGCTCTTACTGGGGGAGCTACAGGCCGCCCTGTGATGCAGGATTTTAAACTGGTGCTATATTTTAAACATATTTCTATGGGCATGTCATATCTGGTGTCTTTGGAAGCCTGAACTGACCCTAAAGGTGGGACCAAGCAGTAGTAAACATACATTGGCTCAGGCTACAAACTAACCATCCAGCAAAGGGCTAATATAAAATGGCAAGTCATCTGCAATAATTCCTCAGACAGAGAGCAGATTGAGGGGAAATGACCCATCTCATCTCATTGCAGGCCTGTCCAGTGCTGCCGACTCCTCTGTAGTGGTCTGCCTGGGCGGCCCTGCCTTACAACCATGGGCACACTTAAACAGTTTCCTAAAATGGGATGCTCTGTATATAATTGGTACAGCAGCAGGCTCACAGCTGGGATGAAAACAACCATGCCTTGCCCGTTTCCTCAGACCCGCCCCAGAATCAAACCTATGAAGCCCAAAATGATCACTTTAAAATTGGGTGTAGGTTCAGCAGCGCAACCTCAACAGCCATTTGAACGAAAATCTCTTCATCCCCGTGTTCATTAAGAGGGGATCTGAAAAAGACCTGGAAATTGTTAGTCAAGGTTTTCGATAAAGTAAGAAAATGCATCATGTGAAAAAGAAAATAAAGACTTATTTATTTTTTCAATGCAATACTGACTTAACAGTATCTGGTTTATTTAGCTCACTCGCAAGAGGTCAGCAACAACAGGATGTAAAATTAGAATACTTAACACAACACAATACTAATAAAATACTGTAAATAATGACTAAACAGATGTATTTTGTAATAGTAAGAAGAAGGAAAAAAAACTGCTGAAAGAAGAAAAATAAGTGACTATCAATGGGAGGTGAAGGTTGATCGTCCTTTGTCAAGTGGCTTCTCATTATCGTGACATTCAGACTTTGGCTCCACAGTACTCTGTTCTTATGATTTCCGCTGTCATCAAAATTTCTACTCAACATAAATACAATAAATAACAACAAAAAGGACCCAGAGGAGCTGCTTGCTTAATCTCTCAGCCGTTCTTCAGTCTGTTTGTTCCCCTCGTCGCCATTTCAGGCTGTTCAGTCTTTGATCAACTTTACCTTTCTACTGACCGCGTCTGGGAGACTGCCATGTGTAAGCTGAACTCCCTCTAATACTGACATTACAACGAGGGATGCACCAATACTAATCTCCAACAGCACTCACATTACAAATTCTGATGAGGTGTTGGCACACAAGTATTATACCGTTGTGTTGCTTTGACTGAACAAAAACTTTTAGCATTAGTTTTAGCTCAATGGTCCAAAAGTATTATGTTTTATCCATTTTTTTTGTATGTGTAACTGTCAGATAGTAGTTGAATGTCCTGTTTTAGTCTGTAATTTTTAATACCAGCATTAGTACTGGTGCACCACAAAGAGGACATTTGAGTGCTGAGCAGATTTTAGCCCAGCGCAGGTCCTGATTTCCATGTAGATTTCCATTATTGCTTGGCTCAGACTGGCTAAAATTCTTAAGAGCTATTATGTCAGTTAGCCCTCATCTGCTGCATCCTATCAAATACCCTCTCCCGGTTAGTGTGAATGGGTTGACTTTGTGTGTTTTGTTTTTTTCTCTCCCTATGCCTCCGTTTACCAACTGAACAGTTTCATGAAGTTTTGGAAGCCGTCCTCCCCGAAGAAGTCAAAGGAGCCCTCGGACGTGCCCAGGTGGATGAGCAGGAGGACGAGCAGGACGATGGCCAGAAGTGGAATCAGCAGGTTCCAGCCGGCTGCCAGGATGTTGTACCACTTAGCCTTGTCTGAGCACTCTTGGGCCAGCTGCAGGTTGCCCTGAGTCTTCTGGTCCCTGGCCTACACAGAGGCACACACACACGCAAACTCACATCATTACATGCAACCACTGCAGTCAGTATTAACTAATACAGAAATCCAGAATCAATATGTTTCATAATAGCTTCAAGACGGTTAAATACATAAAAGCTTTGACTCTCCTACATGGTCCAGCTAAATCTCTCTAATGACAATTTATGTACATAAAGAACAAAAATGCTTGTTTCTACATCCATGTATTCTGTAAACAGTGAGAGGAGGAGGGCAAACAAAGGCATGATATGTGATAATGTTCAGTCGTGTCTTTTTTATTACAACCAGTTCATCACAGCTTGTCCCTTAATTTTCAGTTTTTAGAGCGCAGATTCAAGGTTGAGCAAGGGTGGAGTGATATGAAATCCTTGAGCTGCTTGTTAGTGTATCCTTATATTTTGGAACGGACCAGGCGGAATCTTTTCCCAGCACTCTCTAATTTCCCATGAGTACTTGCCCATTAGAAGGATGCCAATTACACCATTTTTAACTCCCTAGACGAGCAGCCAGTCACTGTCTTTAATTTGGGTGGTGAGCCAATACTAGGCCTGTGATTCAGAGCACACAGACGATCCCTATGCACACAGATGAAAGATAAATAATACCTCAAATAAAAGGGTATACACACCCTCTTGTGGGGAGTTTTCTTTAGAACCCTTTTTATTCTGGTAATCACACAGTTTGTCCAATCTTGCTTTGCACAAGGCATTTTCATGGATCTTCGAGCCGTCTTTTAGTGAGAAAAGATTTTGTTGTGGTTTACGTTTCTGTTTCTACTGTGATGAAGAGCAACCCAACTTTCTACTGCGTATGCCATCTGACAAGGGACAATAACAGGTCTCCACCATGTTTGAAACATATTGCTTTTTTTCCATTTTACAAAAAATATTGTCTGGCGCTCTAAATCCAGCCATGCCAAATGTTCCCTGACCTTGGCAAAAAAGTAATGCAGAGGTCCTTCTTGCTCTTTTAGAAAGTATACTGTCGTGCTGGCATTCGCCTGCGGTTTATTTCCCAATGTGGTATTTGCCACAACATGCCCGTTGTTTTAAAGCGCTCCTTGCCAGCTCGACCCACCCTTGTCTTTTTCTGTCAAACTCAATTTACAGAAGGCGTTAAATCATCTTGCCCTCCCCAAGTTAGGTTGCACCAGAGTACCACTAATACAATCATACATTATATTGTATGTTGTTTACCAATATCAAAATTGTTCTCTATTCTTGTCAAGTATATTCCAGTATTTCTACCCTACCAGTAAATAAAACAGTTTTTTAAATAAGTTCATAAACATCAATAAAGCTTGGAGTTACAATAAATAGTGACGGCTTTAAAATGTTGTTTTTTGTTAAGTTAATATAATGTCAAATCAAATCAAACCATTTTCACATGACAGTGAACAATGGCTTGGCCCTTGAAATGTTGGACATTGCTACTTGGCCCTTGAAATGTTGGACATTGCTACTTGGCCCTTGAAATGTTGGACATTGCTATAGAGAAAAAATCCTTTAGTCATTGTTTGGACATCCTATCTTAAACATAAACACATGCAGCCTCATCATATCTTCTTCCTTTTAACACTTCAGTTCATTTTTTTGGATGTTGCACGAGTCATGAAAACGGTCCAAACTGAAACTTCCAAGTAATGTGTGGCACAAAAGTAAAAAAAATAAAAAAAGAGAGAGAGAGAGAACAAGATCTGACCTTGATGGAGTAGACGAGAGCCATGAATCCCAGGCAGCAGAAGTTAACGTACAAGGTGTTGCACAGCGACCAGACTAGATAGTCCCGGGGAGCATTCTTGCCAGTGTTGCCCATGTTCACCACGGTGGATCCAGCCGGCTTACGGGCAGACTTACAGTTGGTGAGCGGGGTGCAGTCTGAGGGGAAGTTGTACGAATGGTTGTCCATGGTTAGCGTTTAGACAGAAGATCCCCGGCTATGGATGAGTAGGTGCGTTTGCAAACCGGCGAGCTTTCCAGATGCTTGAGCACGGTCCCTCTTTGGAAAGTAGTGCCCCCTCTGTGTGAGAGACTTATAAAGGCCCATAGAGAGGGAGGTGACCAGGAGAGGACGCATGGGCCGGGTCCTTTAATATACAGCAGGTCTGTAATTTTGTGGTCAGGCCTGAGAGAGACTGAAATAGAGATACAGCGAGACAGAAAGCTGCATGAGAGAGAAGACAGAAAAAGAGACAGCAAATAAATACATGGGAGCAGCCCAAAGGCTCTTCCAATAAAGCACCCATCACCTCAGCTTTCAGGTCCTAGTGGTTTTGGGCAGGTGGTTGAGTTGGGGCGGAGGTAGCATAGGACAGTGGAGGCAGGGGGTGTAGTTCAAAAGCCTTGAAGGTGTTGAGGAGGAGTTCATCTGAAGTGCTGTCTGGCTGAGGCCTTGATGGACAAGTCAGTGGGGTGGTCTCTGGAACTGAGTGAGGGCAAAAAGGTCATGTTTTTACAACACCTTTGTAAAATATATGACAATTGTAAAAGGATTTGATGTCCAAAGTTGCAACACCTAAAATAAAACTTGCCAGAAAGCATCCCGTCTGAATATAGTTTTTATTTAAGGTAAAGCTGAAACAATCAGTTGATAAACTTGTGTGTGGGTTTGCTTATTGTCATTGTAAGATATAATAGTACACAGAAATATCTTTGGGTTTTGGACTGCTGGTCAGACAAAACAAGCAAGTTGAAGGTGTCACATTGGGTTCTGAGAATTTATAATATATTCGGCATTTTCACTATTTTCAGACATTTTATAGACAAAACAACTAATCGGTGAATTAAAAAAAATATTTTGCAGATTGATAATGTAAATAGTTTCAGCACTAGTTTGAGGGTTGAGTGTAAGATAACAAAGTTAAAACCTGTTTTATTTTGATTAAGCCTTTCTTTTAGAGGGCAGGATGAGCTCAGTATTATATTTAATTTTAAGCACAATTTATTGAGTTACGCAAACTGGAGATTCCAAGTATGACCACATTCTACCGTTGATGGCCACTGAGCATCCCCACTGCAGAAAAGAGGTGTTTAGTGTCTTGTGAAAGGGGACAACAAGCATTACTCATATTCTTACAGATTTTCTGAGTCAATACAGTGGAGATTAACTCTGGCAAAACATGGAAACTGACCTGCTTCTCTGCTTTATTCTCACTTATTTGATGTTAACGCAGAGAACACATTATTGTTGACAAAGACATCCTGGATATGAAGGATTAGAGACTTCATGTCCGTGAGCAGTTTTCACGGTGCCGTTTAGGAATGTTCTGTGTTCAAAAACACAAAATATTTTGGAAAAAGAGTGATCATCTTATTAAGTTGAAAATGAACATTGATAAGTTGAATATAAGCATGGGTATGGTATAGTGTTGAAATGTAGAACAACAGTGCCCTCTGCTGGCCGCTTACAACAATCTAACAAATATGGCTGACAGTAGGTTATCCTAAGCATTCTTTTTTTCTTATTGAACTAACATAAACAATATGGGCTGACATATTAGTTTACGTTAATGATATTTCTTCACAATTCGAAATAAAGTAACAAACGTGTGCAGAAAAAAAAAAAAACCTTAGCAGAGGATGGTTTCGATCCATCGACCTCTGGGTTATGGGCCCAGCACGCTTCCGCTGCGCCACTCTGCTGATTTCTACATATGCAATAAACACAGTTTAAAATATTAGTTTCAGTCACAATCATTGATTTACACAAAAGGTCACAATTCATATTCTTGCATTACACGGTAGAAAATGTTTTTGTCGTCATGGAAACCCATTTATTAGAAGAAAAAAAATCCAAGATGGATATATAGAAGCTTGTGTTTTTTCTCCTTACAAAATAAAAGCCTAAACTCTAAAATGAACAAGGCCGATAATGACTCAATTTACATGAAAGCAATTATTGAAGCAGCAACATTTTTAAACGTTTGGGACTGCAGGGCTCTCAAGTTTTGAAGACAGGCAAGAGTGACACCTCCCCCAAAAAAAAAAGATCATAGATTGGTGGCGGGTTGGACAAGTCGCAGGAATAGGGGTGTTTCATTAATATTATTATAATTAGTGTTTTTGTTGTTAATAATTGAATAATTAAATAAAAGAAAAGATTTGACACATGGCACTGACAATTCAACCAAATACAAAGTATTTATTCAATTTCTGCATGTTTACTTATGATAATGGGGGGGTCTGGGGGTCCTCCAGATCTCCCACCGTGGTCAGAAAGAACAGGAGGAGACACTTTGTTTCTCTCACTATGACTATAGAGTCGGTACTTGCTCCAAAGATAATCGCCGTCACTCTCTCACTTCTCCCTCTACCACACACTCCCCCCACACACACACACGTGGCTCGACGCACACACCAGCGCACAAGCATAAACATCAGGCCGCTTATGTAGACTACTGCAAGAGCTCTGCGTGGAGCCTCCGCACAACTGTAAAACGGCCAGACGCGTTTGATTCCTGCCGGTTCCATAGTGAGAGCGGCGCAGCCAGAGAAATTTTGGGCGCTGCGGCATATTCAATTTATTATAAATAATTTTTATGCGTGAGAAATACAATGTGTGGCGGGAGTGCGTGACAAAAGACCGAAATGAGTGACTGTCACGCTCAATGCGTGACACTTGAGAGCCCTGGGACTGCCTCATCCACTGCGTGGTAGACAGTTGGAAACTTGAAGACCTTTCTCTTATAACAAGGAAACTACTAAGAAAAGTTATGTGAAGAGCTCTGTAACTGATTATCCCGCTCTAAAACTTTATATTAGTGCAGCGTGATATAAAATTAACCAATTACATTTACCTGCAGGGTTTTTTTGTATAGGGTGATATCAGGTAAAATGGGCCATCAGGTAAAATGGGCCATTTAAGGTTTGGGGGTCCCAGCCCCTCTGGAATTTAGAGCCAATGACTGCAAAGGATTTCAAACTGTTGTCTTAACTGTACTTGACAAGTAACAGGTGATTTGATTGGTTTATGGTTGCTAGGTGGGGGGCAAATTCAAATAAGATGCACCAAAGTGCATGGTAAGTAGCCGGCATACAAATAACTAAATATTATAAGGATGATAAATTATATAAAAAAACATGCAATAAAAACTATGCTTAATATCTGTTTGATGGCATCAATCAGAAACAATGTTGTTAGTTTGGTATATGAACATATTTTAAAAAAACCAATGTTTTTTTGGCGCCCAATTTACCTTAACCTACTGAGGTAAAATGGGCAAATGTTTCAGCTAAAATGGGCATCATCTGTGTACTCACAAACACATACACGTGTTTGAGTGAGTGAGTGAGTGTATTTATGCGTCGTGGTACACACACCCACTAATATCCCAAATATAATGGTAGTAGATATTGTTGTGTTTTATCAAAAAATATCAGTTATCAATTTTGAACGTGAATTTGATTTTTTAAATGTGTTGTTAAACACACACACACACACACACACACACACACACACACAACACACACACACACACACACACACACACACACACACACACACACACACACACACACACACACACACACACACAACGTTACTGATTATGCTGTTCATAATGACTTTTTTAATTGCACATTTGAATATGGGTTTGCACCCAAAATGTTTTTTTAATGGCACATATGAATGTTTGTTTAATGCAATTTAAATGTTATGTGGCTGTATAAGCAACTGTGTTTTAAAATTAATATTGATGATAAATTACTATTTCCTTTGTAGTTTGATGGCCCATTTTACCTGAACAGCTGCCCATTTTACCTGAAACTGCTCATGCAAAAAAGTTGGCACAGCTGATGTTTAAGAACTGTAGGGCCTAAATAATTATATTTTATTACATAATTTCAACAAAAATTGTCAAAAACAGTCATTAGTAATCATAAAAACACAAGGAAAAGGCATATATGGTATTGTATTATTGTCCCAAACGATTTACCAAAAAGTGGCCCAATTTACCTGATATCACCCTAGCTGAAGCTACATTTTAGTAAAAATGCAACAGAAGCTAACAACGTGCTACAGCCGAGGAAAGGTGGAATAGGCTGAACCAGAGCATGAAATCATTTTCAATCTTGTGGCATTTAAAAGTCTTTAAAACCCGTGATATATTTGTTTAAATTAATCAAGTTATTTTACTGCTTGTCGGGTAGAGGAAGACATGTCCACAGGAGCGCGGGTTCGACTCCGAACTAAACTTGAATTAATTCAAGATATTGACTTATAAGACTTGTACAATAAAAGTTATTGTTAATAATGCATTAATATTAAAAACATATTTGATGTCCTCTCCAGAGGGGCAATACACAATCCCCCTGTATTGGTTGTATCCTCCAGAATGTGCCTTTGACTCATCTGAGTCTGCGTTTGCACTGGTTCATGGGAAAACAACTAATGTATTTATGCCAATGAAAAAGGTCTTGCTTTTCAATCTGAATAATGCTTTTTTTATTATTATTATTTCAAATACCATAACCTACACAAGAGAGACACCAACCTGGAAGTAACCTGTTGGCAGTGAAAAGACGGTCCCTGAGCAGGATTACGCCCCCCTTTGCTGGTGGCGTCCATGGGAGCACCCGGGGTCTGTTCGGTACCGCCCGTCTCCCATCCGACTCAGCAAACAGGTAAAAACTATGCAAAAGTCTTACTTCAGAGATATGCCCATATAAACAGTGATCTGGCTACTAGTAAGTACGTAGTAACAGAAATAATAAAACAAAACAAAAACAATGATAGCCCGTAAGGCTAAATCGTTTCTTTTTAGTCAATTCATTCAGTTATATATTAGTCAAATCGTGGAAGGAGGCTAGCATATGACTGGTCAAATCTTGCTAGATATTTGGTAGAAATAGGCAACGCGATTGGCTCTCACATGAGTGCATGTTTAAGATGAGTGTTAAAGTGGTAACGAGGTGCAGGTCTACTGTTCATTTCCACTTATAATAATACAATAATAGACTTGGTCAACTCTTACTTGCAAAGACAAAATTTCGAGCCATCCAGGAGTCGAATCTAGAATCTTCTGATCCGTAGTCAGACGCGTTATCCGGGAGGGAGGGGAAAAGGAAAAAGAAGAGAAAAATGAGAGGAAAGATGCTAAATTACCCACGTAGTGTAAGAGTTTTATAGTTTCTATTTAGTCAGATTTTAATTTAATTGCCGAAATCGTGCTTTTTCTGTTAAATAAGGGAAGTTTAATGTAGATCCAAAGGTAGTACGTTCGAACCCACCTAGCGCCAGAGGACCCACAGCTTACCGGTGAGTTTAGTAAATTGTCTTTACACTGTCCACTACTTTGTTGTTGTACTAAACAAAGTTTTGGTGGAATAATTTATTAAGAAGCTTCTGAAACAGTTGAAACAAATTATTTATAACTTTTAGATTGACTTTTGAACAAAACATCTGTTTTTAGTACTGCAGATACATATACATTTGGTAATTCTACTATATTTGGTTAATATGTCTTGTGTGTATTCCATTGCCTCAATCTGGTAGTGTCAAATAATGTTTGTATGACAGGTAAAAACAAGCATTTAAGTATGACATAATCATTTGCCGGGAAGTGGGGTGTATAAAGGCAAGTAATATGCTCAGTAGTGTGTAGACTATTATTTGGAATAATATTGAAATGTAGCCAATATTAATATAAACATGTCAACTTTATTACATTATTGATCTGAACAAAACCATATGTCTTGAGGTAATGAATAATATTGTTTAGCACAAGAAATGACTAACTATACAAAGGTTTGTTTTGACACCAGGTAGGAAAACAAGAGAATCAACAAACTAACACATTCTGTACAAAGTGTAAAACTTAAAGTGTAAAACACATATACAATGTAAAGCACAATACATAACAGCATAGGAAAATCTAACTAACTATTTACATTATACATTTACATTTTAGATTTTTTTATCTAGTAGATAGTGCCTTGATATTGGCTGTGCCCAGTCTCTGCGGTCCTAAGTTGTCCACATTTCCTGCAAGTGTTGTACTCCACCTTCCTCTTATTAAACCTTGCCTTAGAGGCAGGGCGACCACTGGCAGGTGGAGGTGCTGATGGAGCAAGAGGGGCAACAGGTGTATGGGGGGCACGGTATGCAGGTGTTGGAACAGCAAAAAAAGTGAAAGTTCCTGGGGCTTGAGAACAGACAAAGGTTGCTTGAGGGAAGACAAACAGAGGACCAGAAGCAGGAGGCTGTAGAAAAAGTAGATTCTGTGCTGATGGCTGTGGCATGATAGCCTGTGGGGCAGCGGTGACAGGAACTACTGCCCGCCACTTTGTCTTTGCCAACCCCACAGTGCTTGGGGGCAGGTTGTAAACAAGTTCAGTGCAGTGTGTTTGAGGAGGAGCAGCAGCGCGGGTGTTGGCAGTTGGAAGGGCCTCCGAGGCCACAGCAATATGACCAGGTAGATTTATTCCCTGCAGGATCAGTGTAACATCCTGGCGCTTCACCCGTTTATTATGCCACTGCATCAGGGTTGTTTGATTGATCTCAACCAGCTGCAGTGTAATGCTCTGCATGCTGGCTCCATTACCCAGAATTAGCTGCCGGATTTTGCGGTTATCCTGCAGGACACAAGTCCATTTTGTAATGTAGTCCTGTTCTTTACCATTTACTTTCTTTTTTGGATTCTTGTGTAAACCGCAGAGTCTAATACAAATGGCTTCCACCAAGCGGCAGCAGTCTGGCCACTGGGGGCAGTGGATCCCAGCACACATCGCTTCAAGCTCTCCACATCAGGAGTAAACTCTGCCTCTGAACTTTCCTGCTATGAGCCTGTCTTGGTGCCTGGCAGTGAACACCACCCGTATCTGGTCATATGGCAGCAGGCTCTGCCAGAGGTCAGTGATGGTGCTGACCTGTTGGTTGCTCAAGGTCAAACCAGTATGGTTCTTCAGAGCCACCAGATACTCTGCTAGGCTGTCCACAAGATCCATTCCTGGCAGGTTGTGCTCATCCACAGCCTGAAAAAGGACATCAGACCAACAATTGCAAGTTATCACTAATATTATGTACACAATACTATGGGATAATTCCCCTTTGGGTATTCTTTTTCTTAGCGCTTCTGTAATCCCTCTTACCAGTTGTCCTTCAGGCACGGAGACGGCTGCAGGCTGGGTGGACACAGAGGCAGCAGTAGCAGGCTGGGTGGATGAAGCAACAGACTGGCCTGGAACAGATGCTGATGTTATCAGGCTGTCTGACTGTTGGGTCTAGATCCTGGTCCTCAAAGCCTTCATCTTCCTGCTCCTCCCCCATGTTAGTGGTTCTTGTTGCAGAGGCATCAATCAAACTGCCAGATGATGTGGTGGCAGTGCTGGAAACGACCTGGACGAAAAGAGAAATTGCATGTACAGTACCATACCAACTATTCTGCCAAAAAGATCCATTTTTAATGTTTCAAGTTTAACACAAAGTCATTTCAATTCAGTTTATTTAAGAAGAAGAGAGTGCAAACTAATAAAATGCATTATTATACATGGGTTATACAACATTAGAAAATGGCTACCACATTCATTAACCAATATGTGGAATCATACCTGAGAAGTTTTCCTGGCCACACTGAGGTTGGGCTTCAGCCACCAAACCGTGGTTTGAATAACTGGGGGACTCTGTGATCATTTAACTTGTGACATTTCATCCTCCGGGAGGATGAAATGTCACAAGTTAAATGATCACAGAGTTGTACAGGTCAAAGCAATATACATGTAATTAAAGTGTTTGGAACTTTATCATTGTGAAAGCTACCGTTTGCAGGCTTTGATTCTGTTTATGTTTTTCATTAAATAGTAGTGCTGAGTACCATTTCAGGGGTTAATTTGGGTCGCACTTAACTAGCAGAGGGTACAGCACCAGGTGTAGCAGCAGAGTCAGCAGCAGTTGACAGAGCTGGGCCAGGTGCAGCAGCAGATGTGGCTGTCTGCACATTAGTTTTCTAATAAAAATATCAAAGAAATTCACACCCACATCCACAACATTGACAGTCTCACACATTGTATAACGGACTACATCAATTTCTGTGTGGAAAATGTCGTACTGACCAGGACTGTACAGTGTTTTCCCAAAAATAAACCCTGGATTACGCCTGACATAAAAACTCTTAAGGAAAAAAGGAGGGTCTTTGAGTCAGGAAATAAAGAGAAACTCAAGATGATACAGAGGAAACTGAGAGGGAAGATCAGAGAGGGAAAAAAACCCTACAGGAGGAAGCTGGAGGATCAGCTGCAGCGTAAAGGCTCTGACACACCAACAGGTCTGGCTTCTCCCGAATTTCAAAGCTGACCATAATGGCGGCTCGTTCGGAATACGATCTCGTATTTTACGAAAATAGTTCACTGAAACGTG